>NW_008239778.1:735447-741481 GCF_000691975.1 Corvus brachyrhynchos
CTGGTTTTAGTGACAGAGCTGTCAAAGCTTGAAGACAAACTTGAAACTGTTTTTCGCTTCTTAATATAATTTTGTAGTAGATAGTCTAACAATAAATACAGAAACCAGGCTTTTAATAGAATTAACATTTTTTAAAAACAGCCTTTATGCAGATCTCTCCTTGCTTATTAATAATAATGAAACTCGAAGTACAATCAGCAGAAATTTATGCAAACAACCACAATTAACTTCTTGCATTTCATAGCTAGGTCAGGGAGAAATAGCTTCTCCTTCTGTTTCCTCTTTGCCCTTTGCTCTTTTTCTCAGAAAGGAAAATAACCCTTAAGTGTTGATGACAAAAAGGAATTTATGTTCATTATGGGCTTACTAACCAAAATTATATATATTGGAGATTAATACAATAACTTTACCATGTGTGCCTTCAGTAGGGTGATTATACTCATTATAATGTCACCAGTTTTGAGGCTACTTACCTGCTTTGAGTTTTGACCCAGAGGGCACAGCCTTAAGGGAGGCAAACTTGCCTTGAAATGGATACTGAAGTATTAATGGGATTATCATTAAATTTAAGATTCTGGCTTGAACAGCTTCTAAGCAATATTTTTACCTCTGTTTCTCAGGAGAGAAATCCTGCTATTATTATTTTCTGGCATGTAATTTTCTAGACAAGAAGGCTTAAGAGCTATACTAGATTTAATTTTATTTAGGAGACATCAAATCTATGATTTCTTTTAGGAATTCCATGCGAGCAGATAGCATAGCCACCAGCAACATCAAAAACAGGATTGGCAGCAAAGGATCCTTGGAGAAAGTTGCAGATGTGAGGCTTTTGTTGGAAGAGAAACGTCAGAATAGCACTGGGCCACGGCAGCCAAACAGCACTGTCAAATCAGGTAATTTCATCACTCATTGTTGGGCAGAATTGTCACTAAAATGCATTTCTTTCACATCTGTGCTCCACTGCAGATAAACTCTGCATTCACACAGCTTTTCCACAGGAAGAGATTGAGTTGGGAATTGCTTTGGGGAAAAAATCAAGCACATTTTAGCAAAAGCTTTTTTAGTGATGTTTATTTCTATCCATTTTCTTTGCCTGTGCCTATTTCCCCCCCCTTTGTCCTTTTTGATTTGCTCCCTCCTTGAGGCAGAGATTCTCTACAACTCCAAAACAGCACACAGGGAAGGTCATGCACAAAATCAAATGTGAAACACTGACTACACTTCCATAAAAGAATGTATTAAATGAATATAGATGTTTTTGCAATTGGCAGGGTTTATTTCTGAGCTGAAATTACTTTTTTCTTTGACTTAAATGTGTATAATTTCAGCTGCTTCTGACATAGGTAATATTACCTGACTGATAAGTGAAAAATACCTTTTTGTATCAATGAAATATCAATTATGTTTGTATATTTTACATTTTGGACCTCTGACAAGTTGACACATGGTCCTAAAATTCCCTTTGCCTTCACATTTTTTCTGGACCCCCCCTGTAAGATTGGGAACATCCAGCTAAGCCAGGCAAACTTCAGAATACAAAATTCACATCAAGGGTTAAGTATCAATATGTTTAAGATTCTTTCTATTTTATTCTGCCAAATACCAAGCAGTGTTAGAATTCTAAATCAAGGTATCTGTTATCTGAAAGGCATTGTTTAAGGCATCAATTTTCATGGAATTTTACCTCCTGCTGGATCTAAATCAAGGTATCTGTTACCTGAAAGGCATTGTTTAAGGCAGATCAATTTTCATGGAATTTTACCTCCTGCTGGATATTTACGCACTGAGCTGCTACACCAGAAATGCAGCAAGCCATGGGATAACTTAGGTTTTTATCTTTTGGAAAGAACACAACTTGAAAAAGTTAAGTGTCAGATTTATTGCCAAAAATGAAATGAAATCTGGATAAATTGTATTGCAGAAATTGCCAGGAAATCTGAGTATGAAAGACTTAAATGAAAAGACTAAAAAGATAAAAAGAGAGAATCTCTCTAATTTTAATAGTGAATGAGCATAAACTGAGCTGGCAGAGGTAGAGTAAATGCAACATTATTTTTTTTTGTCATTTTAATCATTGAAAATATCCTCAGATGTGAGGCAAAGACTGGGAAAAAGGCCACACTCTCCAGAAATCAAACCTCCAAGCAGTACCTGTGCTCCTCGTCGCGAACCAATCTCAGATGTGCACAGCAGGCTGGGAATCCCCAAGCAAGATGTAAAAGGCCTCTACTCTGACACCAGAGAGAAGAAATCAGGTTAGTTCTGTGCAGAAAATGTTCTGCAATTCCTTTGGCTTTGGAGCCTAAGAGAAATTCCAGCAGAAAGCCATGAGGGGAGTGAAGCTGAATGAAATTCAGGATAAATTAGCAAATGTTTGTTCAGAGCTTTGAAATCTAAATACATGTAGGGAGAAGCTGGGGGGTTTTGTGAGCAGTATTTTTATGGAGGTGTGTTGAAAATCAAGGACTGCTTCAAAACTGTGGGCACCAAAACAACTGTCAGGAATGCTGGGGCACTTCAGGTGTGAATTAAGCATCCTCTGGAAAGGGGGAACAGTGAACCAGATTTCCCTGAGCCTCCTGTAGCTTAATTTCAACTGCTCTTCAAAGCATCATCAGTTCCATGCCAAATATTAAGGTGGGAGGAATATGAAGGGTTTGAAGAGATGCAGTGAATTTAAGAACTGGTTCCTTGACTTCTTCCTCTCAGTCCTGTCTGGTTTATTAAAAACAGATGTTTGTTTTTCATTTGCTTAGGTAATTTATGGACCAGATTGGGATCTGCTCCAAAGACACAGGAAAAGACTCCAGAGAAACCTGAAAACTCTGTGGCATCTCCAGAGGAAGATGACTCAGAGCTGCAGAGGGTTTGGGGGGCTCTCATTAAGGAAAAAGAACAGTCCAGGCAAAAAAAGAGTCGCTTGGATCATTTACCCTCCCTACAAATCGAGATCAGCCGGGAAAGCAGCTCTGGCTCAGACTCTGAATCATGACTGGTTTCACAGCCTGATGCTCAAGGGGTGACTCTGCAGCGTGGCAGGATTCCCTTTGCCCAAAAGCTGGACACTGGCAAAGACTCTGCAGTGAAAGTTCCAGAAGTGTCTCTGTTCCTTTTCTACAAAAAGAGAGGCATAAACCACTTGAAACATAAAGCAATGACATTTGTCTGGAGTCTGTGGCTGACCCTGTGCTGTGCAGGGCATTGTCATCTATGTTTATGACAGCAAACCTGTAGTGAATTGTAGCAAAACATTTTCACCCCCGAGCTTTGAACTTAAAAGATGAGGCAGAAATGCTCTGTATTTTTAAGGAGACCTTTTCTGTTCTTAGTATTTTCATCATGGAGGCTTTTAACAAAATGTTTTACACACTTCATCCAAAGAACAGGGCATTTCATGATCCAGATCATTGCCTTGCCCTTCTGGCTCTTACCAGCACTTTTCCTTTCCTCTTGAAGTAATAACAATAAAGCTTTCTGGGTGGGCAGCCAGCAAGGATAAAGCATGAAGGGATTGATTACCACATTCCCTTCCTCCAACACACTGAATGTAAATCCAAGTTACACATTTTAATACAGTTCAATTCCATATAGTTACCCCAGTGGCACCACCAGAATCCAAGGAATCCACTCATTTATTTTGGTGATGTCACATTCTGCTGTAGCAGGGATTGAGATGTTCAAGACTGCCAAGTTGGATGTTTGAGAACTCTGTAAATCCCTGAGGGTTTGCGGGTTTTTTTTGCTGTTGTTCCATGAGGAGAGATTATATTCCTTTCATTCCACCTGGATTATGTTCTGAAGCAATCCAACAGCTGGAAAGCATTTTTATATTTGTGAGAATCTTCCTGTTGGCCACGGTGAAAGCTCTAGTGGTGTTCTCCTCTGTGCTGTTGTTACCTATCTATATATAAGTGAAAGAGAAAAGGAAAACTTTAGGATCACTGTCTCCTGTCAATATTTTGGATGTTCTTCCTGTGTAGTGGATGTGGACATGGGTGACTTGTTACATTCAGTTTTTTTACCTGCACATTTTCACCCCTCCCTAGGTAGTAAAAGGGTTTGATCAGTGTGCAACTGCTATTTTTTTTTTCATGTTGCCTGTGGCATTTCTTTTGGTTGCCAGTAATTCTGAGTGAGGAATAATGCAGCACATTACATTCAGGTAAACAACAGGTAGCAAAACCATTTTAACAGTCTGAAATTTGTTTGCATTGTCCCTGTTCCTTGGTTCTGTCAGTCCAAAATGTTTATGAACCTCTCTTTCCATTTCTGCTTTTTAACAAGCAAATGTTTCCTTTTTTTTTTGCCCCCCCCCCCCAATTTTTGTACTAAGTTGAAATAGGTTTGAGGTTTCAGCAAGGAATCTGCACTTAACTTTTCTTACTGCTTTATGATGTGTGAGAATAGCAGCATGTAAAATGAAAGGTCAAATGACAGGCACAGTGACTGGAGGGGCAATCTGGGGGCTGACCAGGCTTCAAGCCTTACTATTTCCTTGTTTTGTGACATTCATCCTTGATTTTCTATTTAATTATTGAATATATAAATGTCTCATAAAAGTACTGTTGAGAGAAACGACTGCAATGTCTGATCACTGTAATAACTCATTTTAAACGTGTGCTTTCCTTAATATCCCCTCCCCAAGCTTTCCCAGAGAATCACACCCATCTCTCCAGATCCTGATAAAATTTATTTAACCAGTGTCTTTTTGCCAGTAAACCTTTGTGTTGTGTTACTGCTTTGAATCCATTGTGACCTTTCCTTTTCCTGAAAGGATTTGGTAGATGGGAATCAATCACCTCATCCACAAAAGCTCCTGGATTATTGGGGACCCTTGCATGGTGTTTCCATGTCAATATTCCTAATTTAAGCCTGGTGAAGGATAAACTAATGGGAATAGAGGATCTCTTCAACTGATCTAAAAGATCTGAGCTGATGGATGTGTGAAATCAATCCTGTGTTTCAGGAAAAGGCACCCGTAACTCTGGTTCTGCCTTCCAGGTTGTCATGAATACGCCTTAAAAATGCCCCCACACTGGTCAGGGCTGTGGTTTTTGTGGATTTGGGGGGGATTATGTGTGATAGTGAGCCCACAGTATCTTAGCTGCAAGAAAAATAGAGGTTTATTGTTGAAGGGACCTTTGGGGAGAGGGTTTTGTAATTGAGTGTTTGTCTGGTTTTGCTTTTTTATGATGCACAGAGAAGCCTTGAAGAGTGCTGGTATCAGGAATTCTTTCCAGCTTTGGGCTTCTGTAGTTACCTGAGCAAGAACTGCTGGGATTTGGTAGTTAAAAATGAGCACTGAATTTTAAGTGAATGCTTTTTCCTCAGCATTTTAACTCCCATCTATTTGATGGAGAGAGAGATTGCAAAGAGAATTTTGTTCCAAGTCCCCATCTCTTTGTGCTCAGCTGTTTAGTCCTTAGCTTGTGTGTTCTTGATTTTTTTACTGACCTCCCAGATACCATCACCTACAAGAATTTGATGCAGAAATTAATGTTTGATAGGGAGACACAGGACCCGTGTATTTCACTGAAATGTGTTTATGTTAAAAATTGCAAGGAGAATGTTGGCTTTGGCTCTTGCTGGAGGATGTGTGCCTCGGAGGAAAAACTGAATTTTAGGTGACTTCTTGAAGGACCACACTAGTCCTTCTTGTAGGAAGTTTTTGCTGTTTGGAAAAGGTGTATTTTTGATAAATAGTTCTTCAGGCTGACTAAACACGTGGTGTTGAGGGGGCGATTTTAAAGCAGAGGTGGCTTTGTGTTTCTTTTGAAAACAACGGCTGGTGCATTTAACAGAGAAAAGGAAACCAAAACACCCCTATTTTCAGTTCAAGATGACACAATGTGAAAAGAATGGAACTTTTATTTAAAAACACCTGTTCTGTTCTAAATAAAAGTGGCCTGAAATCACTCCGACCTCTCCAGTTTTCCTGGAAAACGCAGAACCCAGGGCAGGGCCGGTGCTCCCTGGGGCTGTACCCGGCCGGGTGCGACACGAGGGTCCCTGCCCCGGGCTGTCCCCTGTCCCT
>NW_008239778.1:741970-750532 GCF_000691975.1 Corvus brachyrhynchos
GTGTGTGTGAGGCACCGCCGGGCATCGCTGCTGTGGGTGGGGGATCACACGCGGCTGGGGCACAGCCCTGCGCGGGGCTCCATGAGGGCCGTGCAGGTAAGGCTGCTGTGTGGAGTGCTCGGCATCCAGCGCCGTCCATCGATTTTTATAGCGCTGTTTCAGTAACTAGGTCTCTCTTTTTTTTGATTTTTCGATGGGCCAGACCCTTTCCGTGTAATAAAAATTACAGCCACAGCGTTGGAGTGTTTGCGATTTCAATTTGAAAATTGCCCTGTTGGTAAATGCAGTCTTACAAGCTTCTTACACTACTCTAAATTTAGATAGTAACACTTCTCTTGCTTGTATTCCCACAGCAGAAAGACGTCTTGAAGTAAAGAGTAAGTTAAAGTTTTTTTTTTCTATGTGCTAAGGTGTGCAAAGTTGTTAAAAAGGTTCCAGGCCTTTACTTTATGCTGATGATGTAATGCCGGACTGATGAGTCAAAAATAACCTGTAAAAGTTACATCTTAAGTTGAATAAAAACTCTCTAAAACTGGTTTTGTGTACACAAAAGTTAAGAGTTCATGCCTCATACATAAAGGGAAGATTGTACAACTGTTTGAGGTAAAAGCTACAGTGTTTTAAGTGATTACTTAGAGGAGTTAATTAATGGCTGTTGATGATGATAACCCTGAATAGGAAGTGCCGTCAGATGCGAGAACTGACGATACCCTGGTTCTGGTCTGAAATGCAGCTACACACATGAGCTTAAACCTAGGAATTCATCCCCTAGAACTCACCAGGCAGCTTGCTCTCCATGAAAACATCTAACCTTTGTGTCCATCTGTTCCACTTCCTCTGCAGAGCCTGGGCTTTCCAGATGGATGTGACACAACTGGATTGGGAGCAGGTGGGGAGGTGGCCCTTATGTGAAAGGTAAGTGATGAGTTTCAGTGCACTGTATAGAATTTTATACCAGGTGAAATGTAAATTTAGAATGAGGATATCCTTATAGGATATAAGGTGCTTGAGATCTGTGCTTTCACTTAATCTGTTTTCCTTAGAATTTTAAGCCTGATACTTATTTCCTGATATATTTAGGTAGAGGCTGCAGGTCTGTGCTGCCACGTGCTGGTTGTTGATGTCCACCCATTGATGTGACAGCTCTTCACAAGTCCTGTGGAAGGCACTGAGACAGCAGAGCAGGAGAGTGCTGGGTGAGTTTTAATATTTATTGTGCTCTTAGCTGAACGTGCTGGTTTTTGGCTGCAGTCTCAAGAGTGTTTCTGCTCTAAATATATAATTAATGAAGTTCTAGGCCAAAAAAACCCCACTTAGATTAAAATACAGGTAGTAAATGTGTAAGAGCAGCTGTTTCTGCACTGTGGACAAAGAGATAAAGGTGTTGCTTCTGCCACAAATGTATCAATTTCCCTGTGATATCATGTGATGAAACTAACCCAAATTTGCTGGAATTACCGGCAGATTGACTGGTGGTGAGCAAAAGGTTTTCTGATGATATCTCACTCATTAACAAATCCATTAATGATGATTAAGGCTGGTTACCTTACCCTGCTCCTGTGTTCCAGGTGGCGCTGCTGGAAACATCTCTGAGGCAGAAGGAATCCAACAAAACACCAGAGCTTGAGGATTTTGTGTAGACACATTTTTCTGCTTGTTACAAAATGGTAACAGTTAAAGTGTTTTATTACATGGACATTAAAACAATTTTTTTTTAAATACTGTGTTGTGTCACTTTACTGCATTAAGGAATGACTTTGCATCCTGCAACAGTTTAATAAACACACTGGGCACTCCTATAATTTGCTGTAAAATGGTGAAGAAGATGTACACAGATTGCAGTGTGTTTACTGCAGATAATGTCAGTGGGGTTTAGTGTGGTAATTACAGTTTAAACAAGACACTAAGAGTGCAATTACTGCAGAGATGAGCCCTTAAATATTCTGACAGCCACAGCAACAAATGCAACTGCACCTGTAGCTTGTTCCCAGGCTTGAGATTTGTCATTTTGATCTCAAACTTGAATTTAAAGTCTGCTGCAGAGTCAAAGTTGAGGAGTTTGGGGGGGATCTGGGCAACTTAGAGATGCTTAAATGAGTTAAAAACCAGCATTTTGAGGCCAAAAAGCCCAATTAGTTTAATTATGTCAGTATAACTGCAGGTTATAACACTTCAGTGCTCCTAAACGTTATTTCCTGACTGAAAGAAGATGCTGTCACTTGGTGCTGCTCATGTGGCACCACAGGGCAGTGTCCCTGTCCCTCCAAAAGGTGGCTGTGCTCGGATTTAGATTTGAGGTATAAATTGCATGAAATGTAGAATTTCAGGAATTTCTCTGGTAGTTAGCGTTCAGAAAAGCAGGCTTGGTGTTTTTCAGAGATGTCCTGGTGCTAAAATGTGCAGGTAAATTAATCTGGATTTTTTTTCCCGGAATCATTATTGTAATACATCCAGGGTTTAATAAAAACATTCAGCCTGGGCAATGGAGTAGGTAAAACATGTTTGAAATGAATTAGTTGCTTTTTATCTGAAAGGATTTGAGCAGTATGAAGAACAGGTTACTCCGCTGTTTAATTAAAAATTTACATTCTGTTCCCAGTGTTTAATGAAATAAAACTCTTTTTGCCTGGTTTTAAGAGCTTGTTATTAGAAAATGTTGACATTTCTTATAACATGCACTGGGAATAAAAATGGTTTTAAAGCTCTCAGCACATGGAATCCACCTTTTATTAAATGTGACTCTGCAGACCGTGGAGGTAAAAGCAGCCACATGCCCTCAGCAAACAGAAATAATCAGCAAATTGTTTAATGAGCTGTTTTATTTGCTCCAGGAAGGTTTGCTGCAACTTGTTTTATAATTCTTGCTTTCTAGTGTTAGAATTAAACAGCAAAGTTGATCTGGGAAAACAAACAGAGTTTATGTGAGGGTACATTTTGTGGTATCAGTTGGAGTTAACCATTGATGAGTTTCATTTTAGCATCACTTGTTGACTGTTCTAATCAAAACCAAAGTTCGTCGGCAGGGATCCTCTTAACAGGTTGGATTTTTGTTAAGATGAATGAATGGAAAAGTGTTATTTCTGGTAGAAAATGGTGCCTTTCAAACAAAACAAGTGTCCTCAATGTTTTACTGTAATCTTACAGGGGAGCACAGATAATTTCATGGTGCTTGAGGGGAGGGAAATAAAACCGTTCTGTTTTGATTACATTTGGAGCACTTTAAACTTAGTGTTGGGGAATAAACAACAGACAAAAATCTGGTTTCAAAACACAATTATTTTGGATTTTTGAAAGGTTTATAAAGAACAGTTGGCAGGAATCCCTTGGCACTCAGCAGCAGCCAACAACCACGGATAAATCTAAAATAGATGAAAAGATTAAAACAGAAAGAAAATTTGCAGCAAAGCAAAGAATGGCCGAGTGCCAGCTTTGAGCAATAAGAGAAATGGCAGTGGCATGTAGTGATTTGAGAGAAAACATGGAGATTATCCCCAAAATATCTGCTATGGCCGTGAAGCTGAGAGAGAGGAGCTGGAATTGTGGAGGAGGAGGAGGAGGAGAGGGATCGACAGGGGCAGAGCTGCCTTGCTGCTCCCTCACTGTAAATCACAAGCTTCACATTTCACATAAATGCTGGTTATCACCCTTATTTCTTGATTAGTATTGTAAAGCAATCATATCTACATCAGCATTAGAATAATCACTCATGCAGAGCCATAAATTACTATAATTAATACATCCTAGCTATTAGTGGAAACGTGAAGAGGAGCTCTGTCTTGGCTTGTGGCTGCTGCTTCAGTTTGAGCTGTATCTGCTTAATTAGAAGGGAGGAAGGGATATCCTGTGAATCTGAGCTTTTCAGAATGCAGTAAATCCTAAATATTGACACTTCCCTCCTTTTCCCCTCAGAGCAGGAGGAAGAGCAGTGAACTTTCCAACTCTCCTTCATTTCAGAGAAGCGAGGCACAAAGGAGCTGCTGTTTTCCAGCAAGGAATAACAAGAGATGGCATTGGTGTCATGCAAGCAAAGTGTCACAGGTTGGTTTTCTCCCAGCTAAAGAATGGCAAATGCTTTGTCATAATTGCTCAGAGGCCCCAGGCCGTAACTCTTGAGCTGCTCAGAGCAAAATCTCAAAATAGCCAGGGGGGTCTTTGGCCTTTCTCAGGCTCAGGATGTTTCTGGCGCCCCATTGACCTTGTGCTGCCAGAGCCTGAGCACATTTCACGTGTTCCTGTAAAGAAGGACAAGGTTAATGCGTCATTTAATGGTCTGCTAGGACAAACATTCCCCTTCTTTGTCACTTCATGTAATCTAGTGCCTTCATTTTACGCTTGAAATCAGTTTCAGCCCAGCCTTTATGAACCGATCCTAAAACTGCTTAATGTAGTAAGGATTGAACAGGTGGGATTTGATTTAGGGCATGCAAGGAGGACTTATTTAAGCATTTTATGCTCCTGTGCTCTAATTCAAAGAGTAACATCTGGGCCTGCTTTACCTCCTGACACTTGAGCCCACAAGATGGGGCAGTGACCAAGCTCAGAGCATTCATCATAAAGAGATTTTTGCAGCCTTGAGGATGCTTCTTTGGGGAAACTTGGTTTTACTGTTGGTTCCCTCCCTGCTGTGTAATAAGATTTGCAACTTCCATTACGATGTAGAGAATCCCCCACACAGTGAAAATGTCACTCTTTAATTAGCTGCTAATTAATGTTTCTTAGTGTTGGACCAGCAAAGGCTCCGTTTTTGATGCTGTACAAACTCTGCAGCCCTAAAGTGTTCCTGGTCTGAGTGTGATGAGGAGCCAAAGGAGTTAAAACTTATTTTTATGTAATAAAAATAAAAGTGCCACATGAAGGATGATTTGCCCTTCATTACCTTTCCCTCCCATGCAGCTCAGGACCTGCCAGGCTGTGCCTCCTCCAGGTGGGTTTTGAGTCAATAAACACCCCCCAGCCCAGCACCTGTGGGGAACTGAAACCTGAACAAAATGCAAATGGAAAATCACTTAGTGGAGACTGATTTAAAATCCCTGCTGTTTTAATCAGAGATGTTAAAAATTTTATCTCCAATAATAAAGACTTTTGTTTGTTAGACTCCTGTTACTTTTTGCAAGTCAATACTTAGACTTCTATTTTCATAATGTTGTCTTTTTTGTTGTTTGTTTCTAATGGATTGTGGTAAAATAATTGCACAGCACAGCTGTAACATGAGCTCCAAACAAATAATGATTGAGATTTCTGAAGCTGCCTATGGCTTTCTGCTGGACTCTCCTTGGTTTTCTTTATCAATTCGATTTATTTCCCAGATTTTTTAATTGCTTTCCTGCTTGTGCTTTCCCAGATCCTGTTGGCTAGTTACTCTAGGTTTGATTTTCTTAGGTTTTCTTGTATTCTGTGCACCTGCAAACTGCACCTGATGATTTGTTAGTGTTGGCTGTGGGTTTGTTGGGTGCTGTTATCACTGAACAGAGGGATAGGTTTGAGGTTTAACAGCACATTAAAGACAAACCTCCAGCTAAGCCTGAGGTTATCAGCCATAATAAAAAATAATAAATTTTCCTGGACAGCTTAAACTTTATTAATAAACACCTGAGTCAAGATAATAGTGGTACCAATGGTATTTTGATTATCAGAGCCCTTATCAGACAGCAAGTGCAGTGCTGGTGCTCAGTGGTGATCTGTGAGCTGTTTAATGCAGCTCACAACAGCAGCAGCTGAAATATCCACTATAAATGTTTTACATCTGTGCCTCCATCTGATAATCCTGGAGCAGCCTGCAGTGTTCCACATCACCTCATTACAGATAAGAAACTGGAGCTTGGAGCCGTGCTGGGAGCAGGGAGAGGATTTGGTCAGCCATTGGAGAAAGCAATTTTCCTGAACTGTGTCAAATCAGGTATTTTATTCCTTTCAACCATGGCAGTAAATAACAAACTCTTTGTGCTGAGTGAAATCCAGGGGATACCTGCTGGCAAGATGATGGGAATTGTTTCAAAGCAGGGAGTGAGGTGGGAGCTTTGAAATGCACAGTGATGGGAAGCCCCTGCACCAAGGTACCTGCACTTTGAATTGAATTTGATTTAATTTAATTTAATCTGCATCCAGGCACCTCCCCACCAGCCTGTTTGCTGCTGTGCTTTGGAGGATGATGCTCTGTGCTTGCAGGAGGTGAAATTAAGCTCCAGTGTCAAGGCCAGGCTGTTTGGAAATGCAAAACAGGAGCTGCATCAAGGGCGAGGGATTTCAAAGGTGCTGCTTTCATGCTTCAAAAAGGTCTTTGGAGATGACAGCAACAACGTGGTGTCACTTGGTAACAGGTCAGGGGCTAAAGCTGAGGAAAAAGAAGGGTTTCAGGGAGGAGAACAGGGCTGAGGAATCACCAACACCAAAATTGTTTGAAGAATGGATGTGATACCAGGGTGAGAGGACAGCTCTGATCTGATGGCTGCCCCAGCCTTGGGTGGCTCTTGGTGAAGTCAGCCCATTTTGGGGGTTGGCACAGAAAAAGGATAATATTTGTATTTCAGCCCCCAGCTCTGCTGTTTCAGAGCCTGTGGTGGAGGGGAGCTCTGAGCCTGCAGGAAAGCTCAGCTTCCCCCAGAGTGCTTGGGAAAATACTGAGCCTTGGAATTCATAATTTCCCAAGCAGGTGGGCACAGTGAAGATGAAACGACACAAAGGAAGGAAGGGTGACATTCTCCTCTTGGAAAGTGATGGGGAAAGGCACACAGCCCCAAGCCAGAGGCCTTTTATTTTGTATGTTTGAAGCCTGTCCACCTCTGGGGTTTTTTGCCTGTTTCTCCACATGCAGCATTCCCCAGGAGTGGAATCCTGTAGGATCAGCAGTCAGAGCCCTGGGGCAGCAGGTAGCAGAGCATGATGCACAGAGATTGATTCTTTACTGCCTAATTTTTCATTTATAGAAAAGCTGGCATTGCAGGTCTTACCTGGAGTGAGTTACAAGACAAGGAGCAGCTGCCAAAGGGAAGCTCATTCCTGTGGTGTTGCACCTGGATTTTCCACATCTGTCGTAGCCCAATATCCCACAGTTTTCCATACATCCCTGAGTCTCTGTATGTCTATTCCAGGAATTTGGGCCTGTAAAAAGATGCTTTGAGGTTTTAATTACATAGATTGTGTTTAGGATGGCTGTGACTGCTGCTTGCAAAATCCTAATCACAAAGCACCTCCCCAAAGCCTTGCCCAGACCCAGAGGAACCCTGCTTTTCCCTGGGGAAGGACAGAGCTGACAGGTAGCCCAGGGAGAGCCAGGAATAAAGTGTTTTACAGCACACACCTTGAAAATCCAGTGATAAATACCCAGGCCAAACCTTCAGTGTGTTATATATTGATATTTCTCTCTTCTTTTGTAAACCTGAAATCTATTTGTCCTTCCAATAACAGCTCCCTGAGAGCTGCCACGTGCACCAGGCTCACTGAAGGCTGGAATTGCTCATCCCAACCTGCTGGATGCCAACCACCCCTCCCTGAAGGAGGCCCCACAGGTTTATTTTCTCCTCAGAGTGAGTTAATAAAACAGCAAAGAAGAAAGATGGCCCAGAAGCCACAGGATCAATAACCTATTAGGAGACAAGAAAACTCAGCAAACTGCACACATAATTAAAGGCTGTGGTGAACAGGTTGCATCTTTTCTGTCTCTATTAAATCAGGTCTTCAGTTTTATGTAAAATCATAAACTGAGCTGAAGATAAAACCAGCTGTGTCTGTGCATATTTACAGAGGGGGAGATAAAAAAATGCACACCCAGAATTGCCAGAAGGGACTGAAAACAAAGCACCTCCACTTCCCCATCCATCAGGGGTGATTGAGCCACGGGCTTACGGAGCTGTCACAGAAAAAGATGACACCTAATTCCCAAATGCCTTTCCTGCAGTGCCAGCTTGGGATGCAGGATTCCTCCTGGCCTTTCCAGTGAGCACAGCTCTTGTGTTCATCCTTGTGAACAAACCCTGTGCTAACATTTTGTGGAAACACAGATCCCAGAATGGTTTGGGTTGGAGGAGACCTTCAAGCCCATTTCATTCCAACATTCTCCCACTAGTCCAGGATGTTCCAAGCCCCGTCCAGCTTAAATCCATCCATTTATTAATGATAATGTTCCTGGAGCTGGGGCCCGCCCTAGGAAGAGGAGCATGGCTGGAGGCAGTCAGAGCACTGTGAGGGATGGATCTGCCCTTCAGAATTTCAAGTTAAAGACATTTCATAGAGCTGGAAAGCTCCTCTCCTCTTGCTCTGCACACCCTGCTGGTGGAAATCATTCCCCGGGCAGAGAAAAACTCCACTGCCCCTGGAGGGCAGGAAAAGTGGGACCACAGGATGACATCCCTGTACCAGAGAGGTCAGGAGGAGACTTCATCTGTTGCTCACCAAGGAACATTTCACTGCAGAGGCTGGGTCAGTTGTTTTTACCCCTTTCTCCTAAGCTTTGATACGTGAATTCTGCTAATAAGGTCAATTCGTTTCCTTGGCAATAGCAGATCCCAGCTGATGGAGCAGGGGAGTCTTTGTGTTTCCAGGACATGAGGGCTCCTGAGCATGAGC
>NW_008239778.1:750542-751982 GCF_000691975.1 Corvus brachyrhynchos
CTGAAACGAGGGGTGATGAACCACAGGAGAGCCCTGAAAGGTTTTTGGCCCTCTCCAAAGGCAGTTTTAGTGGGATAACCCAGCATGGTGGCACTGCCTGGGGCAGCCCCTGGCCACTGCTGCCTCCCACGGTGTCCCCTTAATCCTTTAGGTCACTTTTTGGCTTTTTCTCTGGGAAAGGTTGGTGTTTGGGCAATTCTGGGTTGACATTTTCTGTCTTCTGCCCCTGAGCAGCATCAATGCTTTTGGTCCAAGTATATTGGAGCTTCTGGACATCCCCAGCAGCATTTTTGTGGCTCCCTTTGCTCTCCCACACACTCTGTGCTTGGGGGTGACCCTTCCCAGCCCTCTTTCCTGTTCCCAACCATCCTCTGGGAATGTAACCCTCATTTTAAATGAATAACCACCTTCAAAACACAAACAGGCTTTGTGCAAACTCCTCACAGATAACGCAGCTGGAAGGAGCTCTCTGGAGCGTGGCACCAGCCCTTTCATGCCTCTCTCACCCCTCTCTCATTCCTCTCATTCCTCTCTCATCCTTCTCTCATTCCCTGCCTGCTGTTTCCATTCCCCTCGCTGTGGGCTCCTCAATCTGCACAGAATGATTTCCAATTACATTTTTGTTGCTGAGGGCATAAATCTCCTCCCTGGACTGGTTTGCTTCGTGCCCAGGCAGAGCTGTGGTGCTGGTGGAGAGAGAACCAACCAAGCCAGGCTGAGGCATTTTATGCTTTATTTATTTTATGGTGGCCCTTTCCTCCCCTCCTTGACAAGAAATGACCTCATTCTGCTTTAATATTCTAACAGCAGCGATTTTCAGTCCTTGAATCCTCCATCTAGGGCCAGTTGAAAGCTTTGGACCCGAAGCAGCAGCCCAGTGTAGCCCAGGGAATGTTGATTATATGTGGAGTGAGCCCTGAGCTTGTTTTAATGTTGATGAGCTGGGAATGGAAGTGTCTCACTCTGCTTTCTTAAAAAAAAAAAAAAACAACCAAACCCCACTCTTTACTGAGCCCACAGGATCATCATTATCCTGAAGTGCACTAAGTGGATAATTGAACTAATCCACGCTCTGAGGAAGGCACTGATGAGCCAAAGCTTTTATAACCAACTCTCTCTCCTACAGCTCTGCTTTTTTTTTTTCCCTTTTGCCATGAAAGTAATTTGGTGCATCCTCCAGCATGCACACATATATTGATAAAAAGCCCTTTCTAGCTCTTTCTCTGTCTCAGAAGGGCTAAATCCTCACTGGGCACAGGGATATTGTCAGTACCAGTGGAGCAGAGGTGGCTCGAGTGGTGCAACACCTGCACAGGGCAAAGGCTGGGGGATCTCCCTCTGGAGATATTTAAATGATCTCCCAGTTACCTGATGTGTTTCCCAGCAGGTGGAAACTGAGCTGGAGGGAAAATGTGGCAGGAGCAGCCTCCTGGCTGGTGT
>NW_008239778.1:752002-758113 GCF_000691975.1 Corvus brachyrhynchos
GATGGAGGATGCAGAGCTCACTCTAAATGCAAAGCGCCTCTGGTTTGTGAATTTGTGAACTGGGGGGGTCCAGGCAGCTCCTCAGGCCCTGGGTCCTGTGCAAACACTTAGCAGGGAATAAAAAGCTTGCAGCAAGGAGCTTGTGATTTAAATAATTGAAACAGACAGAGGGGCTTGAGCTGTGCTTGAGGAGGAGGGGAGCCCAGTGCTGAGGTACCTGGGTAGAAGAAATAAATTGCTGCAGTTTCTTTTTTTCTGCAAAGATAAATCCTGTTCTTGATTAAATCCCCCCATGTTCCCCCCAGCTCCTTGGCTCCCATGTGCTGTCCCCTGCCGTGGTTTGTTGCTGGGACAGAGCCTTTGTTGCAGATAAACAGCCTTTTTCCCTTCAGTGCACTGATGCTGGAGAGAAACACCCCGTGGAGCACTACCCCACTCTCAGCATTCCTTTCTCCCACATTATTTTACACACTGGCAATATTTAAAATTTAACAGATTCTTTTATGGTGCTTCTGTGTCTACCTTGTGTCCACCCTGAAGAATCCAGCCCATAAACTGAGCTCTTTATTTCTCCAGCCCCCTGAAGAACCCAGCCCAGCAGCTTTTAGCACTGCTTTGTCCTCTGTTTTTTCCTGGGCATTCAACCAGGACAGAGAAAAAAATCAAAGCTGGACCTTTATTAAACATTATCATTTATTTTGTTTATGGATAGCTCCTTTATTTCAAACAGAAATATTCCATATTCACTGGAAAGTTTTTTTTTTTTTTTCATGCCTGCTGGAAAGAGTTAGAATTTAAAAAAAAAAAAAAACAATAAGGAAAAAAGGCTTGGATACATGCAAATCATACTGAGTGTTGCCAAATGGATTAAAAGTAGCAGAGTTTTTTCTAAGTTACCTTCTTGCAGATGGAGGACAAACAACCACTGGCAGCCTGAAAGCCCCTCTGGAAAAATGGACAGAGCCAAAAGTCTGTTTGCACCCAAAAAAAGCCAAGCTGGAGTCACTGGTGGGAGCTGGTCAGGGGAAGGGCTTGGAACTCCCTGCAAAATGAGTCTGGTCTGGTCCTTGGAACACAAAGGAAAGGAAGTTTTTCCCACTTTCCTGCCCTCCCCCAGGTTTGGGATCCAATGAAATTCTGGTTCCAAAAAGCCTAAGTGCACATTCCAGTGCTGCTGCTCTGGGGGGATCCATTTCCCATCGAAAAGACAATAAAACCAAACCCCTGCCTTAGAAAAAGAATGGAAACAAAGCACTTCTGGTCCAGGGGGCAACAGCCACAGCCAAGTGACCCAAAGGCTTTCTGAGGCTTTAAATCCCAGCTAGCTGAGTCCAGCCCGTGGTGGCAGTGAGAGAGGGATGAACCCCAGGGTTGTTTTTCCTTTTATAACCCTTCAGTATCATTGTTTCTTTTTGTCAGCAATGCTCCTGAGCCCTGACTCCAGCATTTGTGTGTCCCTCCCAGAATGGATCAGATGCTCCCATTAAAACCTCAGGAGTTTTTACAGCTGGTGGGAAACTGGGTTTTACTGAATAAATCCTGGGCAGGCACAGGTGCCAGCCTGCTTTTGGTAAGGCTGGAGGGTGAGGGTGGTGTCCAGGCACGCTGCAGGCTGGGATTTAGCCCTGCCCCAAGAAAGCAAAGCTCTCCCTCCACACTGGGCTCACAATATTGACAGGAACACGCCTGGTTAGTGTGTGAGCAGGTTTTTGTTCTGTCTTAGCAGCCACGCCTCTCATCAGGAGTGGGAAGGATTGAAGGTTTATCCCAGGCAGGTCCCTTTGGGGTTTGCTGTCTGTCCATCACACGTGGAGAGCAGCTGAGATCCAGCACTGAGGGAAGGGAGCCCTGCCCTGCACAGCCTGGGCACCTCCCCGCTCCCTTTTCCTGCCCTTCTAAGGTTTTGCAGCCCCTTGGGGACCCATTTCGGAGAGAGCCAAAAGCACAGCACACCACTAATGCTTCAAAACACCTGGCCAGCTTTTAGAAAATACAAATACTCCACGAGATCACTTTTACGTGTTCTTCGAGAAGAAAATCACTGACATTCATGGCACAGGGGGAAGGCAGCAGTTGGGACTCCTGGAGCATCCAGGAGTGGGAACAGACCCCCCCCAACACTGAGGTTTTAAGTCATCCTTGCTCAAGGTGCCCACCCAAGGGCTGGACATCATGTCTGTGGTGTGGCAGCACCTTGGGCTGAGCCAAGGAGCTCCCCAGCCTCGTCTGTTCTGTCCGTCTGCTCCGAGTCCGTGCTGCCAGCCTGGCCTGGCCCAGCCCTCAGCTCCTCCTGGCTGTCCCCCAGGCCTTCCTGCCCCTCCAAATCGCTGACCTGGCCCTCCCCAAACTCCAGGATGGTCGGCAAATTGCCCTGCTTGGGGCAGCGCCTCTTCAGGCTGACCAGGAAGGGCTGGGGCAGGGAGAAAATGTCCACGTTGTTGCCCAGGTCGATCCAGGTGATGCTGGGGAACTTCTTGGGGTCCTTGAGGGTCTCAGTGAGGTCCCTCAGGATGGCCTTGGTGAGGCGGTTGCCGTTGAGGGCCAGGGTGGTGAGGCGGGGGAGGCCGCAGAGCGCGGGCAGCAGCTGCAGCAGCATCTCGTCCGTCAGCTCGGTGAAGCACAGCTCCACCGTGTCGATGTGCTCCGAGCTGTGCTCCAGGTAGGACGTGACCCTCTCCAGGTCCTTCAGGGTCAGAGGGATCCCCGACAAGTCCACGGTGTTGTCCTGGGGCTTCCCCATCAGCACGGCCTTCAGGCTGTGGGAGGAGGCAAGGACAGGGGGGTTAATGTCTCTGTTTGGGGGCAGCGCTCCTGAGAGGGGAAGAACAGGAATTATGGAGAGATTTCATGGAGGATTCCAACTGGGACTGAGCAGCTCTTCTCTAGAGGGTGTCTGTGCTGCTGGGGGTCACAGGGACATTTCAAGGCTGTTTCACCAAGAGCCCACGTTCAAACGCCGTCATTCAGGAGTGCAGAGTTCATTTTTGCAACCCCTGGAATAAAGAGGTTATCCTGGCTCTTCAGAGCCTATCCTGCTGCTTTTAAAGGTGCAAAAGAAGGGTGAGGAAGCCCCTGATTAGATAGACAAGGATTGCTGGTGGGACATTGCTCACACTGCTCATTAGGAAGCTCTTTGAGGGGAAGGACACATTTTTTGTCCTCTCAGCTGCACAGGAGGGAAACTGAGACCCCAAGCGTAGCAAATGAAGGACAGACACCTCCAGGGTGGTTTGATCTCACTGTCAGTGCGTTAGACCTATTGTCTCTTCAGTCTCACCACAGAGGAGATGAGCCCTACAAGAAACCCTCAGATAAATACATTAATTCCCACAATGGCCCTACAGAGGTTTATTAGCACGAGCTAGGCTGGAGTTTCACAGCTCAATTTATCTTCAGCAAGGCTCTGACAGCAGACTGGGTGCTGAGGGTGTTTTGTTAATGAATTATCCTGGATACCTGAGGAGGTGGAAGGAGCCCTGGGATTGCTGTGTCAGCTTGGTGGCCTCAGGTGTCTCCTAAGTTGCCCAAGGAATGTGATGCTCTGGAGGACTCAGGGCCAAGCTGCTGCTCTGTCTCCTCTGGGAGTGTTTATTCCAAGCTGCCCATGAGGAATGACTGCCCAGAGATTCCAAAGAAGGGGGGAAATGGGAGCTTTCCTCCAAAAATCCATGCCTGTGAGTTGTGTGCCAGTTAAATCCAGAGCTACCCCAAATCCAGAGCTGTCATTTGGTGTTGGCAGCCGCTTCTCTTGTGTTTGTACAGCCACAGCATTTTTTGGAAGCAGCCCTGTCTGGGACCAAGGTGATGCCTCAGTAACAAGCTTTACCCACCTAAAAAACCCCAAATTACTCCTGTCTTGCAGCCTTTGAGCACCAAAGCAGCATCTCAGTGTCAAATAAAGCCCAGAGTACCCCTGTGAATGAGTGACAACCATTTAACAGCACGGCTAAAAAGGAGCCAGGGGTTGATCCTGACTTTATCCATTTATTCCTGTAACTTCTTGTGGGATTTCTGCTGTGGCTTTAAATAAGCAAAGTTAAGGAGATAAAGGGGGAATGGGGACAACTTCAGGACAGCTGGGTTTTTCTAATTTTGAGCTGCTTTCAGTATTGCTCCACATTAGTTTTATTCCCTTGGAGCGTGCACAGGATTTCTGCCAGCCAGGAAAAGGGAATTTCTCACTGGGGTTCTATCCTTTCCCCCCTGAGAGGGATTTAGCTGGTACCCACTGGAACAGATTGATTCTCTTGTACAAAGTGCCTTTTCACCCTGCTGATGAGCCAAAAAATCTCCTGAATCCCCGGGTCAGAGTGGCCCTGGGCTTGTTCTGGGGGAGGCTTTGCTCTCCTGTCCCTGGGGAACCAAGCAAACAAACCCCAAAGAGGATTTCATCCAAATATTCCTGTGGCTATTCTGAGCCAGCTCGTGGAAATAAGGGGGGGATTTATGTTAACAAACAGCTGGAAAAACTCTGAGCCCTGCCATAAAAGTTGGCAACAGAACGGCCCCAAATCTCAGGAGGAAAATTTTAACCATTACACAAATCCCTCTGGGCTTTAGTGGGGGATCAGTTACACCCACTGGGTTTCATCCTCACATTTTACAAGGCTGTTCCATAGGGGAAAACACTGATTTTTTTCCCCCCCAGCTGGGATTTTGCCCAATGTAACACCAGGATTGGGAATAGAGCCCTTCACTAAGCTCCTGCTCACACATTGGCAGGATGCTGATTTATCCACGCTCACGCTGAGCTAAAAGCTCTCTCCTGTGGAATCAGATCAGAAAATGTCATAAACAGGAATATTGATGTTTAGATCAAAGGGAATGAAAAGAAAGGGGTTTCCTCCTGGTTTCAGTTCATGGCACTGCTCTCAAGCACTGCACAAATCGTGACAGGAGGCACTGATGTGTCGTGTACTGAAGGGAAATTGGGATGTTCAGCCCAATTTCTTGCAGGGAATAGCTCAGGGACAATGAAGAGGCAGCCCCAGAGAGTGAGGAATTACAGCCAGAAATTTATGAAGACACCTGGTGAGAAAACTATTTACGAAAATGTCAACGAAACATTGTTGGACATAATGAGTCACCCAAAAAACCCAAAAAAAAGGTAAAATCCTGAGATAAAAGATTTGTTCTGAAATAATGGTGGTAGCAAGGGTAAGTGTTAAAGAGCTTTTTCAAAATCCCTGCTCCAAATGATGGCAGTCAAACACTGGAATAGAGATTTAGGAAAGGAAGGAATACAAACAAATGTGAATTCAGTAATAGTGGTGAGTAAAGGGTTGAGAATCCCCACCCTCAGAGGAGGAATCAAGAGAAAAAATTACAATTATTTAGCTTAAAGAGGGACTGTGACTGAGATAGATAAGAATATACTGTATATTGAATATCCTGTATTATTTTATACATATATGAAATATATCCATATTATGAGGATGAATAAAACAGAGGAGATGAGAATGAAATGCTCTTTTTTCATCCCTCTTAATGCAGGATCTGAGGACACCTCCTGATGCTGAAAGACTGAATTCCCAGGGGATAAAAGGAGCTCAAATTAACCTCCAGCCATGGGATATCCCTGAGATCAAGGGCTTTGTGGGAGGTCCCAAGTGGACAGGGCACTGCTGTGGTTGAGAACATCCGAAGTCATGGTAAGATTTTTTTTTAAATAATTTTAAATTGGCTGGGGAGTAACTGAATGTGAGGAGCAATCAGAATTCTGCAGTTCACCCAAATGGAGTGTCACCCCACAGAGCAGAGTCACCCAACAATGTCACCCAAGAGCAGTGTCACCCCAACACACAGTGTCACCCAGCCCTTGCTGCCTGAAGCCACCCTGTCACCCCCATGCTGGGTTCATGGCTGGACACACTGACCTGAGAGGGTTTTCCATCTGTGCTGCTTGGATGATCCCAAAGAAATGCCACCCATCCCCATCCCACTGCTCCATCCTCATCCCACTGCTCCATCCCATCCCCATCCCACTGCTCCATCCCCATCCCACTGCTCCATCCCCATCCCACTGCTCCATCCTCATCCCACTGCTCCATCCCATCCCCATCCCACTGCTCCATCCCCATCCCACTCCTCCATCCCCATCCCCCCCCCCCA
>NW_008239778.1:758555-764097 GCF_000691975.1 Corvus brachyrhynchos
CCCACTGCTCCATCCCCATCCCACTGCTCCATCCTCATCCCACTGCTCCATCCCATCCCCATCCCACTGCTCCATCCCATCCCCATCCCACTGCTCCATCCCATCCCCATCCCACTGCTCCATCCCCATCCCACTGCTCCATCCCCATCCCACTGTCCCCTGCACCCCCCATCCCCAGCTGCGCCACAGCCCCTCAGTGTCCCCGTGGCATTCAGCGAAAGGACCCAATTAAACCTTTAAACACCACGAGCTCCTCAGGAAATGGATTAAATGGATTTCTGTTATCCCCTTGATCAATATCTCCAGCAGGGCCAATTAAGCAGCTCATTTGCATGCAGCACATCCAGCTCCAGGAGCCTGGATTGGGATGTGCAGGGAAGGGAAAGGTTCTTGCTCTGTTTCAGAACCATCATTTCCCACCCCCCCCCCAACTTGTTTTTAATTTCCTGCTAAACAAAATGTTAAAAATAAGCACCTGGGAGCCGTCAAAATGCTCTGCTATAATTGTAATTCTATTTCATTTAGTGCAAAAGAAAAGTAAATATCTTGCTGCTGGAGAACTCCATTTTCCTATCCCATACCCCCAAAATAAAATGTATTTATGTCATCCTCCCTACCATACAATTTGCTTCCAAACATCTGTTTTTATATAGAAACTGCTGGAATTTTTCCAACAAACTCTACTCCAGTGGAATAAGAAGCTGCAGCTGACACCCTGTTAGGAACCTGCATTTGCAGGAGAGGCAATTTGCACAAATGCCCAGAGAAAAACAATCAGGAATTTAAAGGCAAACAGTGCTGGGCTCATTTCTTCTGGAAATGACTCCCTGGAAAAGAGTTGGCCCAAAAAAAGGATTTGTGTTGTAATAAATGAGTTTTCCATAAAACAAGCAGCACTTTCCTCAAATTCTAACACAGGAGGGAAGGAAAAAAAGCTGGAAAGACTCTTGGAAAGGGATTTTTATGACTGGATAGGTACAAAAATACCCAAATCATATTGGATTTAGATGAGCAACTTGCCACTAGGGAGAGAGGAAGCTGGGCTGGTTGGGAAAAGGACCTTTAAATCCATTTGCAGCCCTCACTGTCCAAAGGGAAGAGGCCACAGGAAAAGAAATTCCTAATAATTTGCTCTTAAAAACACACAACAGGCTGCCAATATGTTTTAAAAAGCGAAAGAAGAGGAGGAAAAGGGAGAGGGATGGGATGGAGAACAGCAGTGCTGGCCAGGGCTCCAGCCTTTTTCTGGAAAAGCAGGATGGAGTTTTCCCTAAAATCCTTCATTCCAGCCTCTCCCTTTGGTTTTGTTGCTGCTTTGTTTGATTTTTGGAAGGAATGACCTCGTTAATGGGGGTGAATGTGACCCCAAAAGTGAGGGGGAGAGTGTGGCTGCTCCTGCTCTGTCCCCTCACCACAAATTGCAGAGAAAAATGAGTTTTGTCGTGTCTATTTGCAGATGAATGGGGCTGGTGTTAATTATCTCCATCCCATTCCAGAGCCCGGGGAGTTTTGGGATGGGGGAAACACCCAGACAACAGCCAGGCTTGAGAGGCAACGCCTCTGATTCACCTCTGCCCACCAAAATCCTCTCCCAGCCCTCAAATCTGCCCCTGGTGTCGTCAAACAACAACAACAACAAAAAAAAATCAGGGAAAAATTGTGGAGAGCTCCAGGCCCTCGCTGAAGGTTTGAGGTTCACACTTAGCAGAGGCTGTCTGTGTTTCCTGCTCCTTGAAATAACTTGAATTCCATTAATACAAAGGGGAAAACCCCAGGATTTTTGGGGGTGGGGACGTGTTAGGAGAGAAGCTTCAACCCTGATCCTCCAGCCCAGTTTTCTCATCAGAAAGCAGCCCGAAGAAATGAAAAAAAAAAAACCAAAAAAACCCTCTCCCAACTGCTCTTCCTGCAATTAGAGAGTGATCAGCTGCCAAAATGTGTGCCTGAGGTTCGGCTTTCCCTAAACTGTTTATTTTATTGGAGCACAGATCACATTTGGAAGAGTTTAGGCAGGCTGAGGTCCCCTCCTGCTCTGATGAGGGCCAGAGCACAGAGGCAGCCGCCAGCCCGGCTCCCAGGGTCCTGCTTGTCCCTCTCACTCCTTGGGAAGGGATTTTTTTCCAGAGCCAGGAGCTGCCATCGCCCCCAATTTTTCCCTTTTCCCCCTCTGATCCTTGGCAGGTCCCTATTCCAAGCCAAATCCTGCAATTCCCACCAAAATCCCAACAGCTCTGGTGTCCAAAGTGAAGCCCAGCATGGATCCTGCCATGCTCAGGGATGGATCAGAGGGAAAACTCCAGCTCCTGCTCCAGCCTGAGTGTGGGCACAGCTGGTTTTGTGGGGGACAGGGACCCATGGGATGGATTTGTGATGTCCCATGTGGGGCTGGTGGCCTCCAACCACATGCAGGGGGTCAGGAAGCCCCCCCAGAGCACAGAACATCCCAAAGAACATCCAAGGATTTGTGCTGGAGGACCTGCACAGCCAGAAGGTCTGGGCTGCAGCAGCCAAAGGAAGAGGAGATGGACACAGTGAGGCAGCCAAGAGTCTCTCACCTGATGTTTGGCCAGTTTTTAATCACAATTTCCACATCTATCAAGCCAAAAAAGCCCTGTTTCGCCTGGTTTTCGATGCACAGATGTAATGTTGGCCAGGAAAATCCTGCTCCTGCAGCCATCCTGCCTCCCTGCAGGGGCCCACGGTGCTCTCAGAGGGAGGGATGGGATCCTTGGGATCAGGCAGCCTTGGGATAACCAGCCCTGAGCAGTGTGGGGCAGCTCCCTCACACCCTCCCCGCCCTGGTGTTGGGAATTCCAACCCTGGGATGCATCTGCTTCACATTAACACAAAATTGGGTCCCCCTCAGCCCAGAACAGAGCCACCATTGTACCCTCAGCTCTCCTCCAGTGAGGAATAACAGGATCCAACCTGACCCACTGTCACTTCCCTGCTCCTGTCTCCAAAAGAAAAAGGGATTTTTGGGTGGCTTTTTCATATTCTGTCCCAACTAGAAGATTTCTCAGCGCCCCTCTCCTCCTCTGTCGCTGCAGCAGGGGTTGAACCTGATTTTTTGGCATCCTGTGGGTTCCTTTTCCTGCTGGGCAGAGTTTTTGGGGCAGTTATTTCATTTTGAGAGCCCCTTCCCTGAGCTCAGGGGCAGCAGAAAGAGGCTGCGGCCATTCTTGCAAAGGCAAACAAAGGGAAAAAAACCAGGGAACAAGGAACAGCTTGAGCTGCCCAAAGCAAACTCCCTCTTCCCCCAGCACTCCATTGCTCTTGGCAGGTTATTCCCTGCTAATGGGGGGGATTTCAGCCTCCAGCTCCCCCCAAAGATGAAAACAGAGCTGAGAGCAGAGCTGCCAAGTGGCAAACCCTGCCCAGCACCCCCAGTCCCCACGGCACGGCAAATTCTGCTGGACAAGCAGGAAAACCACAAAATCCTTCCCTGGATTTTCCCTGTTTGCCTCCTCTGCTCCAACACAGGCCCTCCAAATGCAAATATTTTGCCTTTTTCTCTGCTCTCTGCACCTATCAGCGATGAGGGTTTGTGTCACTGTGCTCCGAGCTGGCTCTTCAGCTGTTCAGAAAGATCAGCCCAACAACAAATCTTCCCGAGTTATTTGTCCGTATTATGTCAACACACACATTTTTCCCCCCCTCAAGTCTCCAGCTCATCGTCTTTGGGATAAGGAGCCCCATTTGAGCACTCAGGGTGACCCAGCAGCTAATTAAAGAAGGGAATGCAGGAGAAGTGGCTCCAGATGGGCATTTCTGCCAGGCCAGGAGCTGCCAAGGAATAATCCTCATTCCCTAGAGCACTGAGAGGAGTGACCTTCAGCACAGGAGGGTGGATTCATCCCAAAAAACCACTCCCCCAGATCCCCAGTCTGGCCTTAATCCTGGACAAAGGGAGAGTAAAACACCTGGAAGAACATATTGCTGGACAAAAGGCATCAGCCTTGGGGCTGAATGACTCGTTTGTCAGGCACTGGGATGTGTCAAAACACAGGCTGGCAAGGCCTGGAAAAACTGGGAGCTGGGCAGGGGCTTTGCACTTTTTCCTGGAGCCCCTTTTGAGATGCAAAAGAACCTTCTGTGCTTCAAATGCTCTAGAGGGGTATTTTTTTTCCACCCCACCTCCCAGGAGCCAAGGGGTGTGTGAGGATGAAGGGTCGGAGTGGAAGGGGATGAGCCCAGTCCGTGTCACCCATGGGGACTCTGAGGGGGCACACAGAAATCCCTGGTTATGCCACAACCCCCCCCCCCCCGCCGCTGTCGCTGTCCCCATTTGCAGCAAAAATAAAATTTGTTGTTTTAAAGCGTTATTTCCATTCCAAGAGAGCAGCAGCAGCAGCAGTGGGAGGTGGGAATTCACCCCCGAGTCCAAGTGATGGATGAGCTCACTAAACACCTTCATTCACCAGCCCTCGCCGCCTGAAAGGGCTTGGAAAAGAAAATAAATGTAAAGAGCGCCGTTCAAAGCTTCATCATCGAGCTTGATTGTCTTAATTGGGAAATATAGCCCGGGGTGACAGCCAGGCTGGGCTGGCTGGGATTAAATGGGCACCGCTGCTGGGGGAGCGATGCCTTTCCCCCATGGAGCAGCATCCAGGCCCCAGGCAAGGCACCAAATTGCCCCTCACCACCTTAAAAAAAGGAGTCAGTGGCTGTTTGAGACAAGACAAATCATCACAGAGTGTCTGGACGACTTCCAAGGTGGGGAGATGAATTCTTTTAGCAGCTGATTCCCTCGTTTAATAACAATTTCTACGGGTTGATTCCCCGCTCCGCAGCCCGAGTAGCGGGGATGGATTTAAATAATCCCCGCCATGTGTCAATAGAAAATCTCATTTCCACTCTGCCCAGAAGCAGAGGAGTAATTATTGCAAAAAAAGAAATTTAAAAGTCCACACTCTTCACACTCAAAGGCCTTTTCTGATCAGGCACAAGACCAAAAAACACGTTTAAGGGAGCACCAGCACCCAAGTGCAAGGAGGTGGGAGGGGAGCAATGGCAGCAGGATGGATGTTCCCTCTGAGGGGAGGAAAACCACCACATTATCCCTTGGTTCAGCTGCAGGACGGGAGAGGAAAGAGGAAAAGAAGGGTGGCCTGAAAACGAGGTTTTAAATCCCAGGTAGTGCCTGTGACCATCCGAAGCTTTTAAGGCTGCAGCAAAAGTGTGAGGGACAAGTCAGTGGGGAGGGGTGTCCTGCTGCTCCAAATCACCTCATCCCACCCTCAGGTCCTTCCTGCTTTATTTTCCAGCATTTCTGGCTGTCAGGAACAGCAAAAGCAATCCAAGCCTTTGTCAGGGTCAATGTTCATCCGTGTGGGGGGAAATGGGGCTTTGCAGTTTGGGTCAATTGTTTTCAGTTCTGGGGCAAACCCAGACAAGAAGCAGGGGAAGGGCTCGTTTTACACGTTGAGTCCCTTCGATGTGACAGCCCTGTGCCACTACCCGGGTGGCATTTCAGTGCCCATGAATTATTTACAGTTCAGCTTCAGAAGTAGGTCTTGGTTAATGCCAGCTCCTGGCTGGG
>NW_008239778.1:764109-772212 GCF_000691975.1 Corvus brachyrhynchos
AGGAGCTCCAGCCTCTCCATGCTCAGGGATAACCTCTCCCGCCAAACTCAGCTGGAAAAAGAACTCATTTCCACCCCAAACCTGCTGGTCCGGTGGCCAAATAGCTCTCAGTGGCAAGGAGAGATTTCAGCACCTGCTCACCCTCCCTGCTTGGTGTGGTTTGCTCAGGTTTTCCAGGAAACAGGGGGCAGATCCCAGAGTTCCTGCTCCAACAGGCACAGGAAAAATCAGATTTTGCCAGAATATCATCAACAATAACTCCCTGGTGAAAGGAATGAGAGACTTGTCTTTACAAACAAGCTCTGGGCCTGCTGGTTGATGAAATTAGCACTGAGAGATAAACAATGAGAAGGGTTCCACTGATTGATGAATGGAAGGGGATTTGTCTCTACAAATGGACTGTAGGTCTGCTGATAAATGAAATGGGATATTGAGAGATGAAAGAAACAATGGGAAAACCATAAAATTCAATAAGAGCTAACAATAAAGGGGGGGTTATACATGAGAAGGGAACCTTAGGTATTAGGTGTTCTGGGAAGCCTGTACCTCTGGAGTACCTCAGCCAATGGGGAAAGAGAGGGAAATGCAGCTGGGAAATTGGGATAAAAAGGAGGCTGCGCCCTCCAAAAATCTGAGAGACCCCAGGGGAAACACCCCATGGCCTCTCCCTTTATTTGAATAAAGTAACAGCACTCCTCTGTCTCCTTTTTGGACATAAACCTCTGGTGTTGGTGGATTAATTCTCCTGACACTGGAATGATTTAAAGGATACCTGGAAGCATTTAAAAGATGTGGAGATGTGCACTAGGCTTAGTGGTGGACTTGATGTCAGAAGGTTTTTCCAACCTTAATGATCCCACTATAGTGGCAGCTCCTTTCATTGCCCCCAGCCACACGTTGCAGGACTATTTCTCAACCACAGCCCTCACAAATCTTTCCTCCCCTGGATTTGCAGCATTCCACCTTTCCCTCCACACCAGACATTTCATTTGTTCACAGCTTAGCCTTGTTCTCCTCGTGCCAAAGGTCTCTGACTCTCTAAATTCAACAAGAAGCGTTTTCCTTCCCAGCCTCTGGAGCCTGAACTGTGCTGTTTCATGGCCTGTCCTGAATTCTCCCTGCTTTTGGACCCTTCAGCATCACCCAGGAGGGAGAACCGGGTGGAAAAGGAATTCCTTGGGTTTGTTTCCAGCCTCTATTTTGCTGTAACATCAGCACACTGGGAGCAGCTCAGGACATCCCCATGCACTGCCAGGTCCATCCCTCCCTGCCTGACACCCCCTCCCCAGTCCAGGGATAAAGTGCAAACCAGGGGCACCCTGACACCCTGGATTTATACCCCACGAGCCTGAAAAGAGAATTATTTAACTCTAAAGCCTCTTAGTGCTGTACATTGACTTTAAAATGACAGAGATTTCTTTTATTTTTTTTTTTTGATTCCTCTCTCATTCAGGAGCATCCATCTCCAGCTGGATGAAATCCTTCCCTTCTTCCCACTCAGCCTGTCCTGGCTGATTGCTGGCCTGTTCCCCCTCTCCCCTCCAACACCATACCCCATTCCCACCAGGATGAAACATTTCACCGTGGTTTTTGAATGGTCACAAACCCCTGGAGCTGCCAGAGGGGATGTTTACACATTAAACAGCATTTTTGGAGAAGAGATGCATTGGGATTTCTACACAGCAAGGAGGAGCGAGTGTGGTGATGCACGCCTGGCTCCAGGCAGCTGCATCCCAGCTTCAGATGGTTGGGATTTTCCCTTTTTTCTGGGAAGCAACCTGCCCACCCCACTCAAACCCATCTGCTGGGGTTCCACAAAAAATCCCAAATCCCAGCCAGGCACCTTGGTGCATGCAAAAGACCAGCCCAAAATGTTGCTCCCGTTCAGATATGTTGGAAAATGGATTTTCCACAAAGCAAAGGAGCAGTTTGGGAGTCCCACAGACCATCAGAGCACAAACACAGCAGGCACTGTGCTCCCTGCCAGGCACGTGCCAAAGGGAATAAATCCAAGGAGCAGCATCATGTGGAGGAGCACTGGGAAGAGAACAACTGACAGGGCAAATTAGGGTCTGTTCCCATCCCAGCCATAAGAGAAAGAGAAAAGTCACATCTTGAGTAGCTATAAAAAGTCCAGAGAGTCCCGGACTGGCAGATGGAGGAAGTGCCCCACGGCCATGGAGGAGAGCCAGGAAACTATTTCTCCTTGTTGATACCTCAAAAAGTTCCTTTTTCCCCCCTCTTTGTGTGCCCTGAACCCCATCAAAGCTCCTCATTTACTGTGTGGGGTGTGTGGGGAAGAGCCAAACCCCACAGCCCTGCTGGGACCAGCCCCCTCCTGCTGTTCAGCACCACAAATTTCCAAATGTTTCTGCCAAAGCAGAGAAAATATTCCCAATTTATTAAACTGGCTGAGCCCTGTGTGAAGCAGCCCAAACCAAAGATGTCTCCCAAAGGTTTTCCATTCTCTCTCTCCCAAAAATCTTAGCTCCCTTCTGGGTCACTCCAGGTCTTCCCATCGCATTAAGTCATTTATTAGAGAGGATTACTCAGTGCCTGTGGTTAACCCTCCCCATTCCCAGTTATCACTGGGATTTAAATGCTGAATTTCAAGAGTAAACAGGTTAAATCCTAATTTCCAGCCCTCAATCCCAAAAGGAGGGTAGGACATGCTCAGAGGTGGCCTCTCATGTGCTGTCAGGGCAATTAACAGGAATAACCTGTTATGCACAAATCTTTCTGTGCTGCAGGAACACCGAGGGGAAAGCTCTGCTCCACCCCGGCACGGGCAGACAGGGGCTGGAATTTAGTGTCCATCCTGGGAATGAATTGAGCCACCAAACCAGGAATTTATCTTCTGAGGACAAGGATTTATGGGCTCAGTGACCACACAGGCTGCAGCCCTCAGCCGTGGTGATGTGACCCAGCCAAAATCAGCTGGTCCATCCTGGCCAGGAGCAGCTCTTGACCCTCACCCACCTCCTCCTGTGGGATGCAGGACCCACCTCTAAGCCAGGGCTGAGCATCCCACTGCTTCCCAACCTCGCTTCCCAACCTGAAAAACCACCAGGAGCCAGAGCTTTGCTCTTCTCCATGCCCAGAGTTTCAGGCCACGCTGGAAAGAGCAGGGAAGTTTGGGAATCGCCCGTTTTCCATTGCAAAAGGTGGAAAGCTGCACCAGCACCCCAGATCACAGCAGCCAGCCTGAGTTCTGCAGCATTTGTAGCATCCTCTGTCCCCTCTGCTCCATGGAATGTGGGGACAATGACATTCCATGGACACAGGGAGAAGGGATCACCCACACACTCATCCCAAAGGCTCCAGCTCCCACATTCCCTGCTCTCCTGCAGCAGCTCCCAGCACACACAGAAATGGGATTTTAATGACCAGGAGACCCTGCTCCAGCCTCCTCCCACCGCCTGGATTTGTGCTGGATGCTCTGAAGGAACCATTTGTTGCAGGGGCTCCGACTTCTCCTCTTGCTCGCCTACCAGCTGCCACAGCAGAGGAGGATTCCTAGCCACAAACATTCCCTTTCTGTTTTCCAAAGGGCTTCTCCCACCATGAAAACTCTTTTAAAAAAAGACTTTTTCCTTTGTAAAGCAATGCAAGCAGGCACTGCCAACGTGAAAACCCAGCACCCAGCATTCCTTCAATATTTTGTGCCCCCGATGAAATCAGGAGTGGGATGGTAGAAGATCATTCCTGCCATCAAAACGAGGCGGTTCTGCCTCTAAATTCATCACTAAATCCAAACAACTTCTGTTCTAACAGGTCTTTGTACCTGGATGCCAAATGCCATGGAGAACATCCAACCCTCAGGTTAAATCTGGGGTTAAACCCCAGGGTTAAACCTGCCAGGGTTAAATCCACCAGAGTTAAATCTGGGGTTAACCCCAACCAGGGGTTAAATCTGCCACAGCCTCATGGAGCCTGACATTTCCAAAAGCTGTCCCAAATCATTAATTTTCCTGCTATTTTTGAGGTGATTTCTAATGATTTCACATCAGAGAGTGTTGAGAGAGCCACAGGGAGTTCAGGCTGAGTCCCAGGTGTCACCAGCAGAGAGGACAAGTGGCAAAGAAAAGAGAGTGGGCTGGAGCTAAGGAAAACCACCTGGGAAACCCATGAGAAGTGGGAAAAGGATCTTCCCATGTGCCAGCACTGGGGGGTTTGCATGAGCGAGGGCTGGGAGCTGTGAAACAAAAAACGGGGTTAGAAAGTGCCACGTTGGCTCACCCTGGTGCGGACATTTGGGGGTTTCTCTGCTTATTGCACAGCAGCAACAGAGTTCAAAAATCCACGAATTTAGTCCAGATTGACCCCATTTAATTCCATTTAAACTGAGCTGCTTCACCTTAAATCCTTCCCCGCTTCGTGCAGGGGCACGGCCAGGAATTGTGTGCAAAAAAGAAAAAAAAGGGGCTTATCTGATGTAAATTTGGAATTACAACGTGAATATTTGATATTCCTTCAGCTGGTGCCCGCTGCTCCATCCTCCCTGCTGCATTCCTGGCTCATTCCTACCGCAGCCGGGAAAGGAATATCCCCGCAGGGTGGGAAAGCCACGGAGGGCGTTTCCCCAGGGAAACACCTCCTCCCTCCCAGCCCGTGCTCTCAGCAATTCCGGGAGCTTTGATTCCCGGCTTCGTTCTTGTGAAGCTGACGGCAGCAGGAGCAGGGAGATTCCAGGAGCGGAGAGATTCCAGGAGCTAATTCCACCCTGGAATCGTGTCCCTAGGCAGAGCCAGGCGCAGGGAAATGACTTTAGCAGGCTGGCTTCATCCTGCTGCTGCTGGCTTTCCCTGATTTTCATCCCTGGATGTTTAATGTATTCCGAGGGAGGCACGGAGACAGTGAGGGAGAGCCAGACAGATTTATAATGTGCCAAAAAAATAAGGTCATTTGGCAGAGGTTTGGGGGCTCTGATGCCAGGCAGCAGAGCAGAGCCCTAGGAGTGTCTGCCTGGATTTAGCACACCCAGGCTGGACGGGATTCCTGGGAGGAGATGGGATTGGGATTGTCCAGCCAAAAAATCAGCTCCGTCCTCTGTCCCCATCCTCCTCCTCCTCCTGCTGCTGCTCTGCTTCCCATTATCCCCTGCAATGGATATGGTGGGTGTGGGATGAAGGGAAGTGATTTTCCCTGGAGGAGATACACAAAAAAGGGTGGATCCCCTATATTGGGGAGTTCCTGCAACATCTGGCAGGGCCGAGTCAGGGCAATGCCAACACATGGGGATCCCCAATATTGGGGAGTTCCTGCAACATCTGGCAGCAGGGCCGAGTCAGGGCAATGCCAACACATGGGAATGGGAGCTCATGATTCCCTTGGGAGCAGCACAGGGCACTTGAAAACCCCAACTATAAAATCCCTGTATTGAGGCATTTAGACCTTAGCAAAAGGCTGACTTCAACTTCCAGCAAAGGGTTCAGCTCACGGCCACCTCCTAAAAGAGCATCCAAACCAGAAATCCAGGAAAATCCCACCCTCCAAAGCCTGGCTGGGGCAGAACCAGCAGCCAGCATCCCACGTTGGCAGCCCTGAGGTCACTTCCATGTGGTCAGGGCTCGTTGACAGCCGAAACCTCATCCCGAAACCTCATCCCTGCTCTTAAAGCCTTGGAAAACCTCAGCTATTTCCCGGCTGCTCCAAGGAAAGGCTGCAGATAAAGCCTTGCAAATCTCGGGCATGAGGCTGTGCTCACACCGCTGCTCATCCCAGGCCGGGGATTAAGGACAGAGATTGGTAACTAAAGACAGAGGGACACGAAGCAGGGCACGGAATTTTTTCCATTTTCAAGGATTTCGTGCGGTTTTCGGGGCTGAAGAGAGCTCCCCGATGCAGCAGCAGTGTGACTTTAACAATGCCCTGATGGGGTGATAAGGGATGAGCATTTCCTGTTCTAGTTAAGAGGAAACCCCTGGAGGGTAATGAGCTGCTGGGTCATTACCAGCTCCATGTGCCCTGGGACACAGCCCGGGAGCTCCAACACTCCCCCAGTTTCTGCTGCTTTATTGGAAACTGCAAATTTTAGCCATAATCCACCTTAAAAACCACCCAAAATGTGGTTATCATTGATAATGAAATACATTTCTCCATGTTTTGGTCTCTCAGGACAGCACTTTGTAAGGATGCTGAGCCAGAGCCCTGGAAAATATGCTCCTAATCCTATTTGGCCACGCAATCCTTTATTTCCTTGTGTCTTTTCCCCTCCTGTGACCACGTTCCTCCCCTCTCCTTCTCTATTCCAGTTTTTTTTCAATGGATTAATTCCCACTACAACTCCATTACAACCAAAACTCTCCTGGGACCACAAGCCAGCACTTGGATCCAAATCCTGACTCTCCCAGACTGCAGCTCCCTTTTTATTTCTCACTTCCTTAAGCAAAAATAATAAATATATAATGCCTAACATCAGGAAAACAAGCAGTCCTTTCCATTCCCATCAGCCTCATCCACAGGTTTCTCAGCTCTGTGGATCCAGGATGACACCAGCTGGGAATGCTTTGCTGAGGAGCTGGATGAGGAGGGGATTTGGGGTTCTTTTCCCCCTATTTTTAACAACAAAATTCCTTCTGTGCAAACTGCAAGCCACGGTATGCCTGGTGACACGTGCCTGGACATTAATTACCAGCTAATTAGGAGCTCTTGGAGCAGTTTGGGAGACAAGGGATGTTTGGAGGATGGATGGCTCAAGGTTTTCCAGACCATTCCTCCTCCCCGGGCACTGAAGTGCTGCTCTCCTCTGCAACAGGGAAAAGAAGATGGGAATAGAGGAAAACACCTCTGGAGGGGCATGAAGGAACCAGAAGTGGGGAAAATGCTGGTGAGATTGGAGAGGAAGGAGGATTTTGGAGGTCATGCCAAGCTGAGAGGTTGTGACACCCCAGCTCCCTCCCGGCTTTGAGCACTTCCCTTCATCCCACTGGATTTGTTCCTCCTGTCGTGCAGGGAGCAGCAGGCAGCTCCCACATTTGCCAAAACCATCATGGAAAACCCCTCTTCCCACTGTCCCCAGCCCTTGTTGCCCCTGAGAGGTGGCAAGGGCAGCTTGGGGACAGTGACTGAGCGGGGACTCACCAGGACTGCGGCTTCCTCTTCATGATGCCCTGGCGTCTCCACTGCGAGTGGGGGCTCAGGTGGTAGGTGAGCTGCCTGCAGAGCTTCTCCATGGCTCCCAGGGAGTCCCCTTCCTGAAAAAACATGGAATGGACACCGGGTGAGGGCTCTGCAGCATTGCCACCACACCCAGGAGATGCTCCAACCATGGAGTGGCTCCAGCTGGGAGCTGGGACCCATGAAAGGAGCACCCTCAAAACTGTCTAGGAAGGGGAAAAAAAACCCCTCTGATTGCTCAGATACTGCAGGTATATGAATTTTTTTTTAATTTTTATTTTTTTTATTCCTCCATTATCATTTGACACCATGCAACAGCTTCCAGCACTAAAATTCGACAGAGATTGATTAAATTTGATTAAATACCCACCCATTACCACCAAAAACTGCTTCCCAGAGGTATAGTGAGCTGGTGGAGTCTTGGGAAGAGAAAATCTCACAATATTTAATTGTTAGGAAAAATAAAAGCTTGAAGAAAAACTGTCTGCTCAATTTTGACTCAAATTTCCAGCCCAAGGGATACTGACTTGGAAAACTTGAACTCTGCAAGTTTCTAAGGATTTGGGTGTAGAGAGTTTGGGTCCTAAACCAGAAATATTTTATATTTAAATTCTAATTTTATATATTATGATATATCTATTTTTTAAGAATGTATAAGTTTAATTTAATTATTTTAAAATCAAAATAAAATGAAACATAATCCTCAGTATCCAGACCGTTCAATCATGTTTCATTTCAGGATTTTCATACACATAATATGACATCCAATAATTCAAACCACCCATCCTGCTGTGCTTCTCCTGCTCTCTGAAAGGTCACAGGCAGAGATGAACCTGACTGAAAGATCAATGCTGACAAAAAAAAGATCCAAGATGTGACAATTTGTGCTGCCTGCCTGGTTTTATCAAACTGCTGCATCATTAGGGAAGACACAGGAATTAAATAGGAAACCCTACAATAAACAGTCACCCTGGGCTGTTCATG
>NW_008239778.1:772232-777076 GCF_000691975.1 Corvus brachyrhynchos
ATTATTGCTGCCTTCACATCCTCCCTGAGAGCTCAGGTTTTGCAGCCTCATTTATGCAATTTATGCAATTTTCTCCCCCCCTCACCTCCGAGTCAGTGGAGCGGGACTGCCCCTATAAAGACATCATAAATATTGAATTACCAGGGAGCAACTGGGATTTTGACAAATCACTTGGGGGTATACAGGGAAACAATTACAGCAGGGTAAAAAAAAAACCCCCACAACAACCACAGAACCAGGACATCTCTGCAGATGGCTGGAGCAGAAATATCACCTCAGGATTTGTGGGATTTGACTGCACTCTAAGAACAAAGCCTTGACATAAATTGGAGGGGTTTATTCCCAGACATATCCAGGTACCTCATTAATCACAAGCTGATTTTCCAGCTGATTTTCCCCTGATACTTGCAGGGTGATGCTTGTCCAGCTCCATCTGCACTGAAGACAGGCAGTGCCAGGGGATTTCAGGTAGAAACCCCAGATCCAGGGATCCCAGCAGGACACGGGGTATGGAAAACCCTGGGTATGGAAAACCCTGGGAACAGCGTGAACCAGGAGCCATTTCCCACCTGAGCCTTTGATTCCCAGGAAATCTGGGTTTATACCACAGATAAAACCCTTACTTTTAAACACATTTAAACCCTTACTTTTCAACACCTCATTCACCATCATGCTGAACTCAAAATCAGGGTTTTAATCCCACAAATTTCATTCCCACAGCTCCTCTCCCACTGGAGGCCCTGAGGCAAGAAACCAGCCCCGGCACTGGGGGTGGATGAACACTGGAAGGCTCAGCCTGCGGAATTAACACTGAGAAAATTAAGAAAGACAAGGTTTTATTTCATATTTCCCACTGGAAGGCCTGGAAACTCAGGCAATTCCTTAATTAGAGCCTCAGAACATTTTGGGAAGGCAGCACTGCCAACAACACCTTCCTGGCTGTGGAAGCACCAGCCCCAAGGTGAGAAGAAAACACCACGGATTTTAACACCTCCCTATATATTTTTTTTTTCCCCACAGCAAGCTGCCAGGTGCCAGCAGCTTTCATTTCATCCGCTTTTTTTTATTTTTAAGCAGTCCCTGAAAGAGCAGAATCCACCCTCGGTGATGAGTGGGGGTTTCCAGCTCTGAGGGCTCCCTGGAAAAAGCGGTGTTGAAAAGGAAACAATGTGCTAAAATCGTGAGGGGGAAGGGCACAGGGCCAGCATTTTGTGCTAAAAATTGCCTGTAATACAACCCTGGAAGAGACAATGAAAGCTGTCTCCAGTGTTATTCCAGCTAAACTGTTGGGGAAGTGAAATGATTCACAAGAGGAACGTGGAGGAGAAGCTGAGAAAGTAAAACACCCGAAGTTTTGCTGGTTCAGATGTGCCATGGTCATCTTGCCTCTCCAATAGGAGGTTTCTATCCTCAAGCAGTTCCCAGAGCTCCAGATGGCTGAGGGAAGCTCAAGCCTGAACCTCCCATCAAACCAATTCCTGGGTAATTCAGCCTGAAGGAGCTCAGCTCAGCAGAACCCAGCCCAGCCCTGCTGACAGAGCACGCTGAGGGCTCCGAGGAAAGAGGCAGGAGCAGGAGACAAGGAATATTTTAATCCTCTCTCCACATCCAGCTCCTCCTTCCATGCCCATCCTGACTCTTTCAGCCCTTTTTCCACACCAGCTCAACTCCCGAGCCCTGCAGGTCCTGGGATACTTTGATTTTTGGGGGGTTTCAAAGATGATTTAGAGCAAGTGATTCCTGCACACATCAACTCTGTAGATAAAACCCCCAGTTTAGCACTGGGATAAATAAAATTCCCATTTCAGAGCCCTCCTAAGGCATAGGATGGGCTCCTTCCTTTTGCACATCTCATTCCCATGGGTGAGACACAAACTCTGTGCTTCAAGAACCCCCATTTTTGAGGATTTTACCCAAACCTCTGCAATTCCTCCCCAGAGCAGCCCCAAAACTCGTGTGCAAGAGGAGGGACTTTGCTGGTGCCATGCCAAGGACTCCTCTCACAGCCCAAACAAAAGCTTTCCCTGTTCCTCATCCAAGTCTATCAGGCAATAATTGGAGCTGACGCACACCCTGGTGGGACTGAGCCCAAGAGCTCGTTCAGAAAGGGAATCAGCTTGAAAATCAGCTTAAAAATCGGCTTAAAAACCAGCCCAGCTCGTGTTGGCAAGGTTTGATCCTCGCTGGGGAACGGGGAGAGCCCCGGGATGAGTGGATTAGCCTGGAGGAGGGATGATGCCAAGCACTGTTCCTGTGGAATGCTCCCTCTGGCTTGGAATAACATCCCTGCGTCCCATCCAGCCCTCTCCCCTCTGCTCTGCACCATCAGCATCCTCAGGAATGATGGGAAAGAAGCCACAAACCCCTCTGGGCAGATCCTGCTGTCCTCCCCTGCTGCTTCCAGGGATGAACCGCATCCCACAACATCCAAACCGATGGCCAAAAGGTTTTTCCTGCCACATCTCCATCAGTCTGCATCACATCACTCATGGAAGGTCGATATAAAGCTGATTTTTTGCGGTCAGAGGGCAGAGAAACCTCAACCTGCAGAGCCTGAATCCCACAGCACTGCAGTTTGGGAAACCCTGAGTGCCCTTTCCGTGAAAAGGACAATCACCAAGCACAAGAATTGCATTTTCTCCCCACCAGAGCCCAATTCCAGCAGCACATGCTCCTGAAATAACACACAGGAAAGGCAGCACAGATGTGGCCCCTCCAACATCACACAGGGAGTGGGAATGTGCATTTGTTATCTGGTTCCCAGACTCTGGGAGGAAAACTGCATCCATCCCAGGGCTGGGGAGATGGGACAGACCACACACAGAGCTCGGCTTTCCCAGCTGATGCTGCTGACAGGAAAAAGGCTGGGATGTGCCCTTTTCTTGAGCACTGTGCTCCCAACCAGCTGACAAATGCTGAGCTCCTAGAGATCCATCAGCCACACAGCTGGAAATATCCATGAATTTGCTCCCAGTGCCGTGATCTTGCATCTGGGACAGAATCCTGGGTCACACACTGCGAAACTGCTGTGGGCAGCACCTGAATCAGCTCCTGGAAGGAAAAAAACAGCTCCCTCTTCCCCTTCCATCCATGCTGGCTGGAAAGCTCTGAGGAGAAGTTGTGCCCTGCAGAGCAATTCCAGGATGACTCAGGGAGCATGCAAAGCCCAGCTGCTGCAAGGCTCAGCTCAGGGGAGCAGTTTTTGGGAGCAGGTTTTGGGCAATGCCTTGGCTTCCACAGGATCGTGTCCTCTCCAAGCTGGCAGAGCCCCAGCACAATTCCCGGCCTTCAGACGTGGTGTGGAGCGCAGGAGGGATGCAGGGAGAGCTGGGAGCAGAGAATTTCCCTGAAAAGGGCCTCCTTCCCCATCGTTCCTGCTCTGCTCCAGCCCTCTGGAGAAGGAGAGGGCTGCTGGGAGGAGCCTGGAGATTGACGGGATTTAATCCTTTAACAGATTTCAGCTGGGAATAGGATTCGTGGCACTGTGCAATCCACAGCCAGCCCTGCTCCATCGGGATTTGTTCAGCTGGAAAACAAGGAAAGAGGCACCAGCCAAGCCCTGTCTGTCCCATAAAGGATGGGGTGCCCCTGGCATGTGCTGGGGACCACCAGGATCCTGCTGCTCTGGATGAAGGAATGGGAACTGGTCAAACCCCAGGGAGAAATGGGAGCAGGAAGAGGCTGGGAGATGGGATCTGTGTCCTGCCACAGCTGCAGGGAGCCCTGATCCCGTGGGTGAGGCATCACCCAGCATGCGCACAACACCTTTAACCCCAAATGAGCTATCCCTGGTGTCTCGGTTTTTGAGACAAAACTTCAGGAGGAAACACTCTGGAATGAGTGTTCCTCCTCTTTTCCTCCGTCAGTGAGACAAACGGGTCACGAGGAGTGAAAGTGGGAAAAAGAAACCAAACTGTTTATTGACACACCAACAAAACAGGGTAGAACAGGATTAAGAAAAACCCCTCAAAATACAACAAATTCCCGGAGAGAGAACAGACACCTGGGCTTGGACCAGCTGGGGCCACCCCGCGGGCTTCCCGGACTGGTGAGGAGGGAAGGGAGGCAGTGAGGCAAGGGGAAAAAAGAAAGGAAAAAAGAACAAGAAAAAAAAAAAAACCCAACAGAACCTTTTCCCAGCTAGCTGGGACACAAAGGAAACCCAGAAAAGCAGCAGGGTGCTCCCGGCGCATTCCCCCCCGAGCCCCCCAGAGCCCCTTGGGCTGAACCGTTCAACTCCCGCCCGGGTCCGTGTTAAAGGCACGGCGTCCTTGGGCACTGAGCGGATGGTTAAGGACTAAAGCGGCTTCATAACATCACCCCAGGACACCTGGGTGTTTTCCTCGTTTCTCTGTGTCGGGATAACTGGAAGCGGAGCGATTTCACCACGGAAAAACAAGCTCGGGATAAGCAGGGCCGTGGCTCCACCGGGCATAAATAACCCTGGAGTCACTGCCTGCCCTCCTCGCATCACCACATGGGCAAGATTTGGGTCCCCCAACTCGATTTCTCCCAAAGGAGAGAGCTCAGAGCAGGACACAAAACCTGGTGATAAAGATGTTACAGCAAATTAATTTGTTCATTAAAAAATTGATCTCCCCCGCTTCTCCTCCGGCAGCAGAACCCCTGGGGATGGGCAGAGCCCTGGGGGGCTGCACCGGGGCCAAACCCCGTGGAAAAGAGGCCAACGTTAATGATTAAAGAGCCCGTGTGAAGAATCCCTGCCGCAGCCCAGCAGGGGAGCGACCCAAATTAGAACAATTAACCATTGTCTGGAGGCTGCGAGGAAGCAACAGCATTTTTCTTGGTGTTGTAACACAGTTCCCACTTTTCTGTCACTCACA
>NW_008239778.1:777091-780680 GCF_000691975.1 Corvus brachyrhynchos
GGCTGGGTGGGTTTAGCTGGGAGCAGTCCAGGGCTGGTTTTAGCTGCCTGCGGCTCTGGGACAGTCCCCCCCCAGCGACCCAGGGTCCGTGCCGCAGCGTTGGGAAAGGGGGAAAGGGGCAGTGGCCCCGGCCCAGCGGGGCCGGGAGGCTCTGCGCCCCCCCCCCCCCCCCCCCCCTTTGTGTGGTTCTTTTAGAAGACTTTCCAAACTTGCAACATCCCTTTCTGCATGCCGCAGGATTTGCAGCTGTGAGGCACGAGAAGCTCTGTCCAGGCACAAAGCACACTCATCCTGGGAACACCATTCCCTGCACAGAAAAACCCCTCAGCCAAGATTTTTTGCTTTCCATACAGTTCAGCAGACAATGAACCTTAAAACAGGACCTATTTCACACCTGAAAAATAAAGACAATGAGAGATTTCCTTCCAAATCCTCATCCTTGGGGTTTTTTTTTGTCTCGGATGATCAGCTAGGACAATGGGATAATAGTTTGCATTATTAAGCAAAAAACCTCAAACAGCTGAAAGACAAAAAATCCCCCATGTTCACAATGATAAATGGAATTATTATCCAGTTAAACAAAGGCATAAACCAGTGAGACATGCCCTGGGAAGCCCCAGGAGAGAAAATCCTCAATGGCTTTAATGTGTGTCCAATCAGTTATCCCAAATTAGTGGGAGGCAAAGAGAGCAAATCCCCAGGGACTCGTGCTGGGGTAGGGACAGACCTTGGGCTTTGGAAAGGATGACAGCAAAACGGAGAGGAAACGTGAAAATGAACCCATGTGAGAGGGATTCACACCCTGTGAGATCCCTAAAGTGGCAATGGAGACTCCAAACACTCCTGGGATCCCCTGATCTCAGGGAATCAGGGAGTCAAAGCCATGTCAGCCACCCCCAGTGTACGCCACAAACCCAGGACAGAGTTCTGCCCACCCCAAACCTGCAGCTGTGGCCCCAAAACAGCTTTTCCTGCTCCCCCCGGTGTTTAATGGGATCCGAATTTACGACTCTTCCCTTTTGATGTTGCCACGAGGGGCTGAAGTCATCTCTAATGATTTTCTGCTTTGCTTTTTCCCTTCCCTTTCTTCTTCTTCCTCCCTCCCCCCTTTGCTTTCACAGCGTGGGGCTCAGCTCAGCCTATTGTTGCTTGCAGACATCTGTGCTGCAGCCAGTCCCAGATTTGCCTTTGGAAGCCCCAATGGAGTTTTCTCCAGCAAATCCTGGGAGATCAGGAGGTAGGAAAAGATTTCAATCCACCATTCCCCAAAGGGCAAAACATCCCATCAGCCAGGAGGTGAATGCAGGGATTGGTGACTCTTCCTACCTGCAGCCGCAGCCAGGTGTGCACCCCAAATCCCAAATCCCTCCTCCTGCATGGCTGAGTTCCTTGGGCAAGGCATGAAAAATGCCCCTGGAAGAGCTCTCCAGGGAGGCGTCCTTAAAATATCCCCACGAGGGTGTTGCAATTCCCCTTCCCTCCTTTCAGGCTCCTCTGGGAAGAGAGGAGGTGGGGTGATGCCCAAAGGGAAGCAGATGTTGGCACAGTGGAGCGACAGATCCCAAAAATAAATCCCAAATCAAGTGCCAACGTGGCTTTAGGCTGATCAATTTGACCACCCCGTAGCACAGAGCAGAAATCCTTTTGAAAATAAATCCTGTCTGGTTTAATTCAAATTAGAGGAGGAATGGAACCACGTTAATGAAAACCCTTTTAATAAGAATGAGGGGGGTTTTTTGTTGTATTTTGCAATGATCTCTGTGGATCCACAGGGCTTCCACACAGTCAGAGCCCAGCATCAAATCAGGTCCTACATCCCTGAATGCAGGGGGGTTTTCCTATCAAACTACCCAAATATTAGGAAATGCTAGTGGTTTGTGGGACGTCCTGCTGAGAGAATGTGAAAAGATGCACAGAAACAAAAATAAAAGACAGAAAAGCTGCACAGAAACAATGCAAAGCCAGCAAACAGCTCCAGATGTTTGGATAGGGCATGTTGTTCATAGTGGAAACCTCACTCTTTTCCTTCTGTGTTGCTTGGATAGAGGTTTTACCACCAAAAATTCCTTCTTCAAGAAGGTAGAAGAGGAAAAAGAGGTAAAAGTCTGAAGTAACATAAATAAAAGCTAAAGAAAAAGGGGTTTTTTTTAAGGCTTTTTAAACCAATCTTCTACCAAGGAAAAATCAGAGTTTGATAATACCTTATTAGAAATCCCACAAAATTTCCCATCCAGCAGCAACCTTTTAGCACAGGAAGGAGCATTTGGGAGGTGCTGATCAGAAAACTCACCCCATCAGCTGGCAAACCCCAAAGCCAGCTACAAAACCATCCCGTGGAATTCCAGATTCCAAACCCTGTGCCCACACTGACAGAGATCAGGTCGGTGCCCCCACACCGAAAATGCTTTTGCCTAAGAATAATTAAAGGTTGTGGCTGTAATTAGCTGCAAACCAGGGTGAGAATACAGACCTTGAGCAGCACTTCTGGCCCTTCACCACCTTTTTGGAGCAGCCTGACACGCTGGCAGCTGAAGGTGGCCTGGAGCAGATGGCAGGGGCTCCGTGCCAGGGGAAAATGAACATTTTGTGGAGTCCTGCTTGACAGCAGCATAAAACTCAATGAGGGGGAAAGGCAGCAACTGGTGCAAAATGGGAGTGGGCTCCACTTGTGGGCAGGAGGGGCCTGCAGGGACAACCAGGGAGGACCTGGTTGAGGGGACCTGCCTGGCCCATCTCCAGAAGGTCCCGTTAACTCCTTGGTCCTTGGCTTTCATCCAATTAACACAACACTGAGCATGTTTTAACTTCCTGATTCAAAATAACCCCAAATCCTCTGATTCCAGGCAAATCTACCAAAGCTGGAAACCCCAAATGAGTGGGATTGTCACAGCTCACCCTGGCTGCAGAGATGGGAGTGGGTGGTCACCTCCCCAAGATGGACTGAGCACCAGCCAGGGTCATTCTTTTGCCCTCAGGAAAGGATTTGTTGCTCTTCAACTCTTAAAAATTCCAGCCAGACCGGTCCAGCTCTGACCCCACAAACCCATGGGCATCCCACCAGCACTGAGTGCTCACTTAGGACAACCACAAAGCACCAAAGACAATTAAAACCTGAATTAGCCCAAATTAGGAGCTGATGGAGCTGCAGCAGTGGCAGAACACTGAAAGGCAAAATCTGTAGAAACAAAGGAATGGAATAAAACCCAATTTTTGCACATTTTTCCCGCTGCAGGCAGCACTCCCCAACCTGCTTTGCTGAAAGGCCAAAGTGCAGAGCCTCAGCCTTGGTGTTGACACACCAAAATGAAAAGCAATGTACAATAGGGCTTATCAAGAGAGGCAGAAATAGGAGATGAACGGGATTGCAGCAGCTCAGGAAGTTATTCCAACGGATCCCGGAGTAATATTGCACTTGGACTTCAGAGAAGCAATTAGAGCAGGCAATAAAATCCGAGGTGATGAACAGCCCGGAGGGGAACGTGGAAGATAAAGGGAAATTGCAAAAAAAAAAAAAAAAAAAATTAAAAAAAAAAAAATCTTCCCTAAGAGCTGTTGGAGGGGACCCCGCCCAGCTTCCCTGGAAAAGGAG
>NW_008239778.1:780727-796974 GCF_000691975.1 Corvus brachyrhynchos
TCTTCCCTAAGAGCTGTTGGAGGGTACCCAGCTCAGCTTCCATGGAAAAGGAGGAATGGGAGCAGTGTGGGGAATGGCAGGGAGGTGTGTGCTGCATTTCCTGGCGCTGTGAGGCCTCAAAATCCTGACTGAGATGTGGGGAGGAGGCCTTGGAGCATCCCCACTCCTGAGAAATTGGAGCCACCTGAGTGCTACAACCAAAGCCATTATGGGAAGGCCACTCAGATGCCACTGGAAAGGTCACTGGAGCAGCATTTTAATGCCAAATCCATCGGTATCCTGCTGATAGAGCTGCCAGAAAACAAAGGGAGCAGCTAAAAATCCAGGAGGGCCCCTCATCGCTCTGGAAACATCTCAGCAAACAACAGGTTAATCATTACAGCCAAGAGAAAAACCCCCGAGGTGCTGCTGCTGGAATCAGAGTGCTCAAAGCCACTCGATGGATGGCACAGGGAGGATGAATTTCAGAGGAAAACTGACATTTCTCCAGGAAAATCCCCCTTGGAAGCGCAGGTGTGAGCCCAGCACCTGCCTCTGCTGCTGAATGCAGGCACCACTCACCCTCCTCTGTCCCCTCTCTGCTCCCAGGGTGAAACCAGATGTGGATTATTGGGTTATTTATGTCCCACATTTGGGACATCATGGAGAGACTTTCCCAGCCTGGATCAGCCGCAGCACATCGGATCCCACGGGAAGCACAGGCCAGTCCAGTCCCTCATCGCTGCTGGAGCATCCCTGGGATATTTTTATCATTCCCTGGGTGTTCTCAGCCCTGGGAGCCTGGGGAGGGGTGGCAGGACCCCCTCACATCCAGTCCCTGTTGTTCCCTGCAAATGTGAATCCCAGGGAAAGGGCACAGCGCTCATCTCCAGCTCGTTAACCACCGTGGGGCCCTCGCAGGCACAGCAGAACTGGAGATTTTCCTAATTTTTTTAAGGAAAAAAGAGCTAAGGAAGCAGCACTCGAGTGTATCCAAGCTCTCCCAGCAGCAGCTCCGGGATGAGATGAGGCTGGAGGGAGTGGGGTCACTTCCAAGTGCTCCAAGCAGATGGGAAACTAGGGATGCAGACCCCGGAGCAGTGCTGGGGATTTCCTGGAAAGACGGATGGCAAGGAGAAAAAGGAAAGTGACAGAGAAAGCAGCAGGATTTAGCAAATTACCCAATGACTGCAAAACTCTTTGAAGATGGGAAGGGTGGGATAAAGCTCTTACCCAAATCCCCAAATACCCCAAACTCGAGATAATCACTTGCTGGGCTTTGGCCAGGAATCACAGTCCCTGCCACCGAGGAAGAGCAATCGCTGGAAAACCTCCTGGCACCTTCCCTATTTACAAAAACTCAGCTCTTGGCTTTTATTTATTTCTTATTTTTCTTCAAATCCTTCCTTCCTCTGGAAGGAGCACTCCCCTGGTGATCCCCAGGGAAAGGAGGGCACCTGTGGGGTGAACCAGAGGGGTTCCTCTGGCTTCATCAGCGCCCCACAGGGTCCCGAGCCACCCCAAATCTGGGTGAAAGCACCTCAGACCTGTGGCACAGCCAAACCAAGGGCTGCAGAGCTGTCCCAGCAAGGTGACTGTGCTGGGAGCAGCCAAGGAAAGCTTGGAGCTCAGCAGCAAAGGGACAAACTTCTCCTTGCTCCAAGAAATAACCTGGCAAGGCAGCTGTGATGCTGCAGACAGGGTAAATGCCAGGAACTCTTCCAATTCCAGGATTAGCCCTAAAAATGGGAGTGCTTCCAAGCTCCAGAGGTGTTTGGAGTGCAGCGTTGTGCACAGCCCTTCCCAAATCCAGGCTTTGCTTCTCCCGGCTGGGAAATGCTGACAGTGCTCTTCATTCCTCACTCAGGGCTGCAGGGAGCAGCCAGGAAAGGGCTGCTGGAAGTCCCAGTGGTTTATCCTCGCTGCTTTCAGCTCATCCTGCAGCACCAGGAACCCTCCTGCAAAGCCTGACCCAGCAAAGAAGCTGAAATTTGGGGGGGTTTTGGATTTTTCTTCAAGCCCATGGCATGGGGCGAAGGCAGGATTTGGGGCAGAGCCTCTGGAACATGGCACCAGCTCCATCCCTTCCCCAAATGCTGCAGGAGAGCAGCAGAATCAAAATATACCCTGAGCACTGCCAGCTTTCAGTGGTCAGGGTTGAAAAACGAGTTGACTGTAGCCCCAAAAGTGCTCAGATTGGGTCATAATATTTATTAAAGCTTCTCTCACCCCCCCTGGGCAGATACTGAGCAGCCTTTGCTGCCTGAACCAGTTCAGATGTGGCCACAATCAATTCCTCACCCACCAGCAGAGGTTTAGCAACAGAGAAGACACCATGAAACCCCTCAAAGTTTCCTTATTAAGCTGCTTATTTCTGCCAATCCACACTGCCAGCAGAACATTTTCCTGCTCGGTGTTCCCACAGCTGTGAGCTGGGCTAGAAATAGATCTCAAAACCCCCCTCCAAGTGCCAGCTCTCCCCTCCAGCCACCCCCCAGGACAGCTCCCCACCACGTAAATAAATCACCCTCCTGCCAGGGGCAGGGACTCAATCCCCTCCCTTCCTCGGAGGGAAATGATGTTCTGATTAAAACCTAAATGAGCTGAACTCAAGCGCCAATTACCAGCAGAAAACATCACTAAAATGTGTTGGTACTGTTTAATGAGGTGGCTGGTTCTTCATCTGTCACTTCCCTTGGGGACACTCAGAGATGGAAAAGTGAAAAGGTCCTGAGGAAAGACTCAAAGTTAAACTGGGGAACTATAGCCTCACCCACAGGTAACTGAAATATCTTTTCCACTTTTTTTAAATCCTCTTTTTAATCATTTCATCATCCAACCCATGTGATGATACCCATCACCTACAACTGCTGTCACCAAGATGCTCTGGGGGAAGAAAGATGGGCAGCTGAGCACATCCCTCGCACCTGACATTTGGGAGGCACTGCAAAAATCCATCTCCAAGCCGATAAAAATCCACCCTGTGGCATTTCCAGGGCTTTGCAGATGGTTGGGAAAGGTCGTCCTGGTATTATGGGAGCTGAGAAAAAAAGGGGCCTGGCAATTCTGCCAGCTGGCAGTGAGATTTTGGGCTTAAGCAACCCAAAATGATGAAAAGTTTGATAAAAGTCACCTTGGCCATGCTGGGCTTGTTAAGGGTTGGACTTGATGAGCTTCAGACTTTTCCAACCGAAAGGATTTTATAATCAGAGTGTGATTAACTGGTCACATTTCCAATTTCATGTGGAAATTGGGATGCTGGGAGCACATTCCTCAGGCTGGGAGGGACAAGGATCCAGGGGCCTCCTTGCATCCCACAGGGTTTGGATCAGGCAGGGCTCAGGTCCCATTTCACACAAAAAACCAGCGAGTTCCCAGTCGTGGAACCATCACAGCCCATCCAGACCTTGCCATTATTCCTTTTTAGATTTAATGCTTAAAACCCCTGCAAAGTGCAATTTCCCCCCATTTTCCAGGCACTCAGCTCAGCTTCAGCTCTCACACAAAAGCTTCAGGGAAGGAACATCACTGTTTTTTGCAGAGCAGAGAGCACAACATCAAATCTGCAAAGAACTCAATCTGCAAAGAACTCACTGCCCTCTGTGGGGTCTGAGCTTTCCAGCCTTTTTCCCTACTCCAGGACATCTCCACATATTGCAGATGTCCTTAATACCCACAAAGAGGGATTGTCACACTTGGAGCAAGACCAGCAAAACCAGAGCGAGCCATTAATACAGAATTAAGTTGAAACCTCATCGTCCCCTTTGCTTTTATATCATATATTTGGGGGTTCAGAGGGGTTTTGGTCATACATCAGCTCCTTTTATGATGTTTCTTAAAGCAGAAAGCAAATAATACTCAGTGTTCTTGGAGCACTTTGGAATCTGAGAGCTGGGTGGGATTTTCCTTGCACACCTCAGAGGAAAAGGGAGAGGTAAAAATCTCACTGGGGTTGACAAGATCACCCTGTGCTGGAGCGTCCCTCAAACTGTCACCACTTCATACCCATCATTTCAGCTCATATTGATGAAAAACAAATTTGATGTCAGGAATGTGGAATGATAATTTGAATTCCAGCTCAAATAATAACACATGTGGCAGAGGAGCTGTACTATGGGTTTGGTTTGGGGATAAAGGCCCTGAGCTGGTGGTTGTGGTGCCCTGATTATCTTCATCCTGCACAAACTGAGGCTATTAATACAGTTTTAGCCACATGGCACAGCACAGAGGGATAGTAAATAAGAAGAAAAATGCTCATTTTAGCTCCGACAGAAATAACACATTTTCAAAATGCAGGGCATAAAAATCTCAGTATCATTTTTAAGTTAAGTCCTCATCCCACAGGGCTGAAGGAGGGTTAGAAATGGATTATTCAATCCAGGTCACAATACCCACTTTTCCTTTCCATGCTTTCTTGTTTTCATGGGTGACAATTCATGGCATCAAAGCCATCCTGCAAACTTGATCAATTTAGAGCTCAGGCAGGAAAAGACATCAGAGCCAGGGATGTGGCCACACAAAAATTGCTCAAATAACACAGGAAAACAGATCTTCCATCCACCCAGGGCAAAATCCACTTTGCTTCCACTCTCCAGCTGCTTAAAAGAGCTTTTAAAAACTCTCCCTGTCCCCCTGTATCTTGAATTTCAGTGGGGAAGGTGAGGATGATGTTCCCTGTTGCACACAGCTTCCAAGCTGAGCTATTTACCCAAATCCAGCCTCCTGTGTTAAAACAGGATCACATCTTCCACCCGATGTCCTGGAGGAGCTGCTGCCCAAGAGGTGCAGGCACCAGGAGGAGAATGGCCAGGCCAAGCTGGATTTTGGGATGGGGCTTTGCTAAGCTGCTGTGCCAGCCTTTCCCTGGCAGGAAAGCCTTCCTTGGCAGAAAGCAGCAGGATGGGGATCAGCAATGCCAAAATCTCACTCTGGGCAGCCTTCAGGGCTTGGAGGAGCTTCCAGGTACATCCTAGGGGATGCAGTGAAACAGCACAAGGTCACAAGCCCCAAACCAGCCTTGCCCAAGGCTCCCCATTCCCCCAGAGCTTATCCCAAACCCAAGGAGTCCTCACGCTGGAGGGAAGCCTGACTCACTCCCTATCACAGCCATCAGTCATCCACACACGTGGCTTTGCTCTGTGGAAAAAAGGGAATTGCTTTAATTTTCCAAGAGTTCAAGGCCAGATATCCCTTCTGGCACAGAGAGCTGTGAATTTTTCACGGGGGCCCTTTGCTTCTTACGCAGAGTTTGTGTTTTCAGCTCCTTCCTGCTGGAAACCGGAGAAGCTGCAGGAGATTTGGGGTGTCCTGGCTGCTCCATCCCACACCACGTGGCTCTGCTGGGGTATTTTGTCCCCTTTTCCTGGCCATGGGGACAGGCAGACGTCATCCTGAGGGCTGAAGGCACCAGCAGCACCCACTGATTCCTTACCCTGGCACTGGGTTTTGGGAAGTGGCTTTGGAGCTGAGCTGCTCTCTAAGGAACCTTTTCCATGAGGCTGGCACTGAAGAGAGGCAGGAGGATAAAAGACTGGCCATGGGAGAGAAAACACCTGTTCAGATGTCTTTGATCACCCCCTTTCCTTGCTGGAAAACTTCCTGCACAATCTGAGTTTCCTGAACAGCAAATCTGCCCCTCCTGAGGCCTCAGGAGGCCAAAGGTTGACAAGAGTTGCACTCAAGCACCAAGGTTTGCTTGAACTGCATCACACACATTCATAAGCAGGGATGGGACCAAATCCAACCCCTGACTTCAAATTATCTGGGAAAGAGCTTTTCCTTGGCTCCTTTTGCACCCCAGCACTTGGGACAGGCTGGGATCTCAGCAGGGCCTGGGAGATGCAATCCAGCCATACACCACCAAACAAAACTCACCCCCAATGATTTCCACATCCCAAATTCCTCTTTCACAGCACTCCAGCCTCCTCCAGCACAAGTTACAGTTCTTGCCTTGCTGCTGGTTTGGATTTGCTGGCTGGAATAAGCATCCCCTGAATGCCCCAGCCACACTGGAGAGCCCAGGCCAACTCTTTCCTGGCCATACAGATCAGGCCGTGTTTACCCAGGGCTTGGAAAAACGATTCAATTTTTATTTTAGCTCAGAGGAGAGACCAAGGGGTCACCTTTAAGCTGAGGGTGGTATAAATAGAAGCTGAGTGAAAAAAGCAATGTACAGAGAGTCAGGAAAGCCTCTCCAGGAGGGAGGAGGGAAGCAAGACCCCATAACCCTGAGCAGGGATATATTTAAAAGAGAAGGTTAACAGGGACCAGGGTCCAGGTCAGGCCCATCCACCTCTGGATGGATAAGGACAAGCTCCCAGCTGCCTCAGCCTATGTATTTATGTATATTTGTGCCACAGGATGCAGAGCAAAAGCCAACATTTCTGCAGCACTCCTGGCCCTGAGCATTCTCCTGTTCTCACACATCGTGCCAAGGCTCTGTCAAAGTGAAATAGGTCTGGGGGAAGAGAGGGCTGGAAACTGGAAAATAACACTGGTGACTAAAGCATGAAAGTTTCTGGGGACTTAGAGAACATCAGTATCTCAGGAAACCACCACGAAACACTGGGATGAAATTAATTTTCACTCAGCTGCCAAAAAAAATAAGGGTTTAAAGCACAGCCGGTGGCACCCAAACCTGAGCAAGGCAAAGCCACCAATGAGGAGCTGCAGCACAACCCTGCTGCTGCTGCTGGAGTTGTTCTCTGTCACCTGCACAATCCTGCTTCCCTCTCCAAGGCAACACCCACCCATCCATCCATCCATCCATCCATCCATCCATCCATCCATCCATCCATCCATCCATGCCTGGTGTGGTGCTTTGAGCTGTGCAAAGGATGGGGAGAGCACCAACGACATCCAAAAATCATCTCATGCAGAGTAAGAGCCTCAGTGCTGCACAGGCTGATTTATTTGGGGTTTTGCCACCACAGAATCCCAGAATGGTCAGGCTGGAAGGCCCAAATTTCCTGCTCCAGCAGGGTCGTCCCACAGCACATGGTTCAGGATTGTGTCCAGACAGCTCTGGGGTATCTCCAGGGAAAGGAGGCTCCACACCCTCTCTGGTCTCTGTTCCAGCTCTCACCTGCCCAGGGAAGAAATTCTTCCTCAATTTCAGGTGGAGCTTCCTGGGCATCAGTTCCTGCCCATCCCTCTTGTCCCATTGCTGTGTCCCTGCAGACAGGGACAGGCAGGGATGAGGTCCCCTCTCAGCATCTCCTCTCCAGGCTGAACAGCCCCAGCTCCCTCAGCCTTTCCTTGTCAGAGATGCTCAAGGCCCTTCATCCTCTGTGTCCCCCCCACTCTGGCCCCACTCCAGGAGCTCTTCTTGTCCTGAGGAGCCCAGAACTGTCACCAGATGTGCCTGCCAGGGCTGAGCAGAGGAATGAGGACTTTGCATCTCTCTGCTTACCCTGGCTCTGCCTCCTCCACAGCCTTTGGTGGCAAAAGAAACCTGCAGGGGGACAAGGGAGAGACAGAGCTTGGCAGTGGAGCAGCTCCACACTCAGGAGTGGCCTCGGGGTGTTTTTATAGGGAATACAGAGCTCTCCTTGGCCATGGCTCACCCTCAGGAGGAGAAACCAGCTTAGTCACAGTGCTCTGGCAAAGGGCAACCTCAGCAGGGGAACGGGGCCTCTCCGCCTGGAAACGCGCCCGGCACGAGAGGTTTCTCCACTTTCCCAGCTCATGGGGGAGGAGGAAGGAAAAGATCTTACTCTCCACAGGGAATGGGATCTATGGCTATCCCTGCACAGCACAGGGGGGTGTCTCCATCTTGATGTCACACTGTAGGACATGGGACAGCCATCCTTGGTGTCTGGAGATGAGATGTGGGTCCCTGGTGTCCCCTGCACGCTGCTGCAGCCACTCCACCCTTCCCACCACATTTTACTGAGTGCACAGAGTTTTATGAAGCCCTTCAGATTCAGACTCACACCACAGCCCAGGAAGACACACAGCCCGAGCAGCACCTTTGGGGCTTCGCCTCGTGACATGAAAGAAATCTGTAAATGCTTCCAAAAAAAAGCAATTTCCTTCTTTTTTAAACACTGGTGGAGGCTATAACTGAGTAAAACATCCACAAGAAGCAGCAGTGAATGACTCCATCCCTTCAGACACTCTCACAGGAAATTAAAGACCTGATATGAGCAGCAAATACAGGAGAGTGATGCCTGCGGGTCCAGGCATCCACCCATGGATGATCCCTTGCCAGGAAGAGCTTAAAAATGCCACACACAAGCCAAAAGGAGTACCAATATTAGCAAATATCACTTGTTCAGCTGCAAAATCCTCTTGGTCCAAACCCACCAAAAACTGGGAGGAATTTTGCCTGGCACTCAAGGAGAAGCTCCACATTCCCAGTTTCCCAAGCCAGCTCAATCCCAGAGCGTGAGGAGACCGTGGCACCTACTGGTTTGGGGCAGTGGATGTATCTTGCCAGGCTGATGATCAGGTCGTGAGTGATGGGATCCACCAGGTTTCGGAAGCTGGCATATCGATAGAGGACATCATCCAGAGAGGTCGACTCCATCCCTAAATCCTGCAGGGAACAGGACAAAGGAGCAAGGTTAGCTGGGATGTAAAAGCCAGCAGATCTTAAAATCAGCTCTCACTGGTGGAGGAGCCAAGGGGAAAAACGATCCCCAGCAGCTCCCACTAAAAATGGTGTTGGAGAGTTTTTGTTTTTCCCTCAGTTTTGGTGATAGAGAGAAGGAAGGGACACCTTGGGTCACCTTGAGGGAAGTTGCACTCCTGGCCTTCAGTTGCCCAGCAAAGAGGCTTCAGGGCTGCAGGATCACCCTCATCAACCCACTGAGTTCACGACACCCTTGCAACAGGATAAAATCCAAGATGACCCCAGGGAACACCACACAAAACTGCAACTGGAGAATAAGTGCAGCATGGATGTGCTCTGGGGCACAGGGAGGGAAGAACGAGCCTAAAACTGCAGCAGGAGGATGGATTGGAGTGGGGGGAAAAGCAAAATGCTGGATTAGACTGACTGGGAAGGGGTGGAAGCTCTGCCAGTGGGGACTGGACAAGGTGGTGTCAGGAGCAGTTCAGATGGAGCTGATCCTGCCCTAGGGATGGGCCAGACGTCCCGAGGTCCCCTCCAAAGCTGCTTTCTATGCTTTGTAATTCTTAGACATAATAATTTGAGGGATTTTGGCAGCAAACTCATCACTGTATGAATAGAGAGGGGAAGGGTTATATTCAGTGTACTCCTTTTACCTCAAATAGATCCAAATTTGTGTCTAGAATACCCAAACACTCTTTTTCTTTCTTTTTGAACTCTTTTTACTTCCCGTGGAGCTGGTGGCACCCGGCTCAAAGGTTTTCCTCGTGGCAAACACAAGCCAATAAATAAATTAAATCAATTGCAATAAATTAAAGCTTGTGCTGAGCTCAGAGATGCTCCAGCCCCAAAAAACCCACGGGAAAGCGCATTGCTTGTAGGTGTTGATGCTTTGTGATTTCAGACAGGCTGAAAACAAACATCTACACTTAAAAAAATTCCATTGTGCCTTCTGACACAGCTGCCTGAGGGATCTCACATTACAGCAATTACAGCTCAGGCCACAAACGAGGTGACAAGTGTTTATCCCACTGGTTTCCTTGGTATTTTTAGGATCAGCCCCGCAGCACTGCCTGAGTTAACCCCAACTCTTTGACTGCAAACTGGTTTTTTAGTCAAAAAAGAGCCGAGGCAGTTAAAAAACACACATTTGTGAGGCTGCTCTGCCTTGGGAGCACCAAAAAAGCCTCAGAATGACAAATCCAAGCGGCCCAAAACCCAACCCAGCCACTGAGTTGCCCAGTTGGAAAAATCAAGTGGCCAAATGGATTTATGGCCTCTGCCAAGCTGTACTTCAAAAAGAAAATGAATTAATCTCAGCGTGGAGAGAGCTTGGGCTCCTTTGCAAGAGAGTAAGAAATAAAAATTGGGCAGGGAAGTGCCCGAAGGAAACTCCTACTCTTCCAAACAGCAGCGTGGATGTCACCTTCCCAGTTTGGTAAAGCTCAGCTTTAGGATTAAGCAAACATCAGATAAAAGCTGGATTTGGTGCATGGTCATTATGGCAAACACCAGGCACTACCGAAGGGCCAGGCTGGGGATTTGGGACAACTAATTCCGCTCACACTGGGACCTCTCAGGATCGAACCAGGCTCAGCATCTCACCCCTTCTCTGCAAGCATCTCAAAACTCTTCACCATTTTCTCCTCAGCTAAAATTAAAACGTCCAGCTCATAAATCAGAGAATTTCTCCTCCTCTCTCCTGGGAGAACATTACGTTTTTCACATGGCGCCTTCCTTCCTCCCTGCTGGTACCACATTTTTTATGCACAGATGCCTTTCTCAGCTGCTCCCCCAACCTCTCTGCCACACCAGCATTGTCTCTTTTCCACCACATGCAATATTTTAAAGCCTCTCAAGGCTGAAACTTGTTCGAGGCCAAGTGATGAGCTCATCTGCAATTTAATAACTTAACACCAGTTCATGCTGTCAGCAGCAAATCACCAATCACTGGCTTTGCAGAAAACGCCCAGCATCTGGCTCCAGTCACTTTTTTTCAGCACATTCCCTTTTCCCAGGGGGTTTTACCTGGATAGCAAGTGCAGATTTCAAATAAATAAGGGTTTAAAGTGATAGGATTTATGGGCCAGGCACGGCTGTCTCAGGATAGATCAGAGGGGTGTTCAGGAGTGGATCCAAACCCCTGCACTCTGCTGGGGTGTTTTGTCCGCGTGTGACAGGAAAATGGGAATGTCTCTGCAGGTGGTGACAGGAAAAAGGGGAATTTTCGAACAGGAATCACCCACAAGTTCTCTGCAGTTTATCCCACTTGTTTCCAGCTTTAGGAAGCTGGAAGCCAAACCATTCATCCATCCTTATCCACTGCAAGGAGAGCTTCCTGCCACCAACCAGCTGAGCTCCCACAGGAGGAGTCTTCTGCAAATCAAGCAGTGTAAAGCTATTAGATTTAAAAAAAAAAACAAAAACCAAAAACCCACAAAAAAATCCAACCACCTATCCCACCCTGAATTTGAACTTTATATCAAAAAATCCAGCACAAAAATGTAAAGTCTTCCTCCAGCAGCCAACAACAGAAATTCCCCAGCAACAGCCATGAGAGGTGTAAGAAAACCCAACTATTCTTGAAAAGAAAACCCCAAGCCGAGTGAGAGGCCGGGTCAGCCCTGCTACTCTGCAGAAGGGATGCTGTGCCCAACCTGTTGTTTGCAGCACAACCACCAAAACAGCCCTTTTCCCCCAAAATTCAGAGCTCACCATCCACTCTCCAACAGATCCAGACCAACACCACCCAAGCAAAACATCTGAAAGCTGCACCCCCAGCTTACATTTCCCTCATGTCAGGTAAAACAACTTTTATTCCCTTCTGCTGTCAAAAACTGCAGCTCCCAGGCTTTGGAAGCTCCAAGTTGTGTTTCCATGAGACCAACATCCCCCAAGCCACACAGAGCCATAACCAACCCCAGCCAAGCCCATTTTTGCTTATTAAACCATTTATCACTGCAAATGGAGCTGTAATTAGGGGAAAATGCAGCAGGTCCATGTGAGGAGTCATTGAGAAAGCAGCCTCTGCTGTTGTTGTTTTCACCAACACGGAGTTATTGCTGCCCAAATGAGGTTCCTGTGCAAAACACCTCATCACAGCTGCTCCCAAATATCCCAAGAGCTGCTGTTTTGGCTAGCACCTCTTCTCAAACTCCTTTATCTCCACTAAATTCAGGGCAGCATCCTGAATTTCCAAGCAGGGAGGTCGGTGTTGTAAAGAAGGGAAGGATTAATGCAGTGTTGCATCCATCACCTGCTCCAAGTTATCTGGGAAAAATGATTCCATGAGGTGAGATCAGTGTGGGGAGGGAGGTCAGCTCGGAGAGAGGGGTGGGATGTGACTCAACCCCACTCAATCCCGTTTTTCTGGATGGAGGACACATCCTTCTGCTCGACCCTTTATGAGGAAAAGTCTCACCACTTCCTTCTACTCTTCCCCAAAAAGATTTTTGAGGCAGGAATCAATTTCTGGTTGAGAGAAGAGCAAAGCACCCCAAAGGTAATGATGTTCCAACACATTTTGGGAAAAAGCAGACCTCAGGCACACAAAGATGCCCGAATTTGCACCTTTGAGGAGGGCAGGAAGCATTTGGGAGCTCAGCTGCAACTGGGCAGCTGTGATGGGACCAGCACATCTGGATGGAGCATCACAAAACCACCCTGGGAGCCTCCACACAAACCAGCAACCGCTCCTGGTGTCCAACCCACCAGGCTGGAGTAAAACCAGAGTTTAAATATGTGGGGTATTTTCTGTTTCACAGAGTTAAGATCGGTTTGGGAGCCACAAATTGCTCATTCCAGCCCTGAGCGAGGGTGCAGTGAGAGCAGGGAGTCGATGCTTCAGGGAAGGAGCAAACACTTCCCTGGCAGACTGACTCAAATAATAAATGGTGGCAGCTTGAACTCCCTCCAGGAGGCTGGAATTGGAGGGACTTGGAGAGCTGGATTAATGGGCAGAGATGTGACACTGCCATCCAGATAATAAACAACCGAGGAGAATTGCAGAAAAATGCTCTTTTATTTCACGCTGCCAGGCAAAGGCAGGGACTCCAACTGGAGCTTGGCCAGACCACAGTTAAAACTTCTTCAACAGAGTGGATGTAGCCTCAGCTTTCCTGGTTTACAGAGCCAGTGGGATCCCAGGAAAAGCCTGGAAATGCTGTTTGGGTAAGGTGACTCCAGGATTTGCTGTGAATAACTCAAACAATTCCTATCCACCACTGCCTTTAACACAACTCTTTGCATTGGGCTCACCAAATATGATCCACTCATCCCTCCTCAAGCAGCAGGAGCTGCCCACATCCTGATTTTCCATCCAAGCCAGGGGCTGTGGCTCCAGCTGGGGCTCCAGCCCAAGGCCGGGATCCTGCTGGCCACACAGAGGCTGCACCAGATGGCTCCTGGTGGGACTTGTCACTTCCTCCTGCTGCTCCCAGACGGATGGGTGACAGCCCAGCCCGCCAGCAGGCTCAGCCCAGAGGCACCAGAGGCTCCTTAGAACCCTCCCAAGGAGAGTGATCCCACCAAGTTTTCCTCCTGCAAAGGGAAGAGGCAGAAAAAGCTGCAGGTCTAAGGAGGGTTTGAGCAAAGCACAACTGAGGGGTCACTCTTGCATCCCCTCAGTTCCCAGGAGCCAGTTCCACCCAGAGCCCCCCACATTCCCTGGCTAAAACCCAAAGAAAAAGGTTCATGCATCACCCCTGCACGACACCCACCCCGTTAACTCCAGTCTGGCTGCTGGGCCTCCCATTCACAGCTCTGCAGTGAAGCATTAAAAGAAAATATAACCAATTGAAGAAAATCTGCCATTTCCATCCTCCTGTGTCTGCCCAAAGAACTTCCTAGAGCATCCCAGATGCTGCCTGGAGTATCCAAACCACAGCTCAGGAGCAGAACTTCAAATTTATCATCCCTTTTGCCCTGTGACCTGTAGCTCTCAGGGCTGCAGAGGGAACTGCCCCAGCACGGGGCTGATTCCCAGGATCAGTCCCAGCCTCGACCACACTGTGCTGCCAGCTCCCAACTGCAAAAAAAAAACCCCAACTTATTTTCACTTGCAAAAGTAGCTCCCAACTGCAAAAAAAACCCCAACTTATTTTCACTTGCAAAAGCCTTCTAGACCTCTGCTGGAAAATGGACTTGGAGGACAGGCTGCCTATTATCTCCTGTCAGGGAAGGAGCCAGAGCTGTCACCTAAGCTCAGTCTACTGTCATTCATATGATGATAGTGATTCATCCTACCCTAAGATAGCTGGGCTGACTCAGTCCCTGGATGAGGTTGTCTCTCTCAGTTACCTGCCAAGAAAAGCCCCTCCAATTAGCTGATCCTAGACATTCAATGTTGAGGCAACTGGAGCAGGAGAATCCCACTCGTGCTGCTCTCACCTTTGTTTTCCAGCACGGCAAGCGCAGAGCTCTGCGTGGTTTCTGTGCCCACTCTCCCAGCCAAAACCAGCCCCATCTGTTGTGCAGCTGATCACCCATCAATATCAGTCAGATTTTTATGATTTGCTTCAGGCCCCCATGGTTTTTTTGGAGGTAACCCAGGGCTCAGACAACTCTTGTCCTTGGAAGGTGACAGGAGATGCCCGATGGCCACTAAAGACTTTTATTTGTGCATGCAGCTCTTGTGCTCACAAGCAGTAAACACACACAGATCTCTGAAATAAGTATTTACAGGAACAAAAGAGAGAAGCAGAACTGGGGTCCTTGCAGGAAAGGGGAAGAGATTCCCAAGTAGAGGATGGCACTGTCAGACGGGGAGGAATCACTCGCCCTCATAATTTCCACTGCCTGTGAGAGACCGCCTCGGTGTCTGGGCTTGCAGCAAGTGAACGGCTCCTGGTACAAGAGCAGCATTCCAATCACACAATTCCCTGCTTGGAATCCCAGACCAGGCTCCCCACACCCACTCCAGCTGATGGGAGCTGTTGGATCAACACTGAGCCCACAAGCACTTGGTGCAATCTGCACCTCATCCCCACCTGCACCTACAGCATTCCACGAGCCAGACACCCCTTTTCTGCTGGGAAGAGTCCAAAACCCCTCCCTCGGATGGCCCAGCCTCAGCAATGAATCAAAGAGGCAGCAAGGCTGGTGCTGCCAGTCCATCCTCCCACCCCTCTGTCCTTCCCCCGGGCGACTCCGTGTGCCAGCCACTCTCGTTAAGCCGTGGGAAAGGGGCACGAGTCTCACGGGTAATTCAGGTTCTGGAAGTTCAGGGAATTGGAAGGGAAGAAGGAAGAGGCAAGGGAAGGAGCAGGATTTGGCTGTGGAAAGCCCTGCATGGCAGCAGAACAGATGCTCTGAGCTGGGCCAGATGGTCCCCAGCTGCTGTCAGGCAGCCTCTGCCTGGGACAGCAAGAGGACATGGGATCCTCCCAGAGCTGAGGTTTGGCTGATGGGATGGAGGATGCAGGAAAGATCAGCCTCACCTGGCTCTGGTCTAACAGAGCAAATAAGAGACTGGGAGTCCTCACTTCTCACTCCTCCCTGCTCTAACCCAGCCACCTTCTCCAAATCACCCTCCCTTCACAATTAACACAACACTGCATGAGCTGCCAGGCTCTGCTTAGGAGGGAATCAGGATTTGTTGTCCTGGCCCAGCAGCTGTGACCACAAGAGACTTCAGGAGGAGGCCAGCGTGGGTCTCCTGATGTACAAAGGGTGAAAAGCCCTCTCTGAGCCCATCCTGATCTGCTGCTCCCAGGAGCAGGCAATCCCAGAACAGCCAAGTGAAACAACACATTTGCTTTTTTAACCACTCAAAAACGCTGCTTTTGATGGCCCCCCTTTGCCCTCCTCAGCCAGCAGAGCTGTTGCAATCCAACGATGGAGAAAGAAACTTGATAATTTCAGGGGATTGATAGGTGCAGCCAAAAATTCTGAGGTGGGGATTGCCCACACTTATCGGAGGGGGGTTGTTTTGAGGCACAGCTCTGCCCAGCCCTGGGAAACATTCCCACACCATCCCAAGGCAGTGAAATTCCCAGAGAACCTGCAGCATCAATAATGATGTTCCTGTCTCACCTGGAAGCCTCCTGGCACGCCCACAGCAGCCAGAAGAAATCAATCCATTCCTGCACACACAATGAGAGGCTGCAACCCAAGAACTGCTGTCCAAAACCTGCTTCCATTTCCAAGCCCTGAGCTGATTATTATTGCATTAGCCACGAAGAGATGCATTGTTAACACTCAATGGATGCTAGACTTTGCTTCAAAGGGATGGAATTTCGGGGTGGGAGACTGGAGGAATGCTTTGGGATCCTTTAATAGGTGCTGGAATAAAACCCCAGATATTTCTGATACGGAAAATGAGCATCAGTGATTCCTCATCACAGCCCTCTGCCAGAGTTATTCAAGGGAAGTAATTGAAGGCATCTATGAGAGGCACAAATATTCAATTAACTCTCCAAGCTGGCTGCTGTGGAATAATGTGAGCATGACAAAAAAATAATTTAAGTGAACAAATTGCAGCTGACTCCCATAAAATCATGCCAAGCCTTTTTTTTTTCTTTTTTTCTTTCTTTGGGCCATTTATACCATTGCAGGAGCAGAGGGAAAAAATGGGTTTGGATCAATAGCAATACCTGGATATATCAAAATCCAGGTATATCCCTGTTTTTTCATCAGCAAAAATAGTGGAATTACTCCTTACAGCTGGCTTGCTTCACTCAGCACAAGAATCTGG
>NW_008239778.1:796996-812016 GCF_000691975.1 Corvus brachyrhynchos
AGCAGGAATTAAGAGATTTTGCAAGGTAAAAATGTAGAGGGAACAAGTTACAGAGAGATTTTAGCTCAAAGCAAAAGAGGAGGAAGTAGGGCTGAACTAAACATTGAAATAAAAGCTCCCTGACCCTTTTTTGCATTAAAATTTATCCTCAGGAACAGCCTATTCCATGAAACCACTTTGTACCTTCCCAACAGTTAAAAGGGAATTCCAGCAAAGGAGAAAAACCAACCCAATCCCACAGCACCAAACTCGTTTTCTGAATTAAGACAAAGCAACAGGAGTGGAATAAAAATAAAGGTTTCCCCAAGGAAGCCAGCATCACTCAAGTAATTAACATGGACAACATGAATTTCAATTCTTTCATTTGCAAATCCAGCATCTCCAGTTAATCTCGAGCATGGACAAAGTCCATTAATGAAGCAGATTCCTGTAATGGGATTCAAAGCAATGGCAAATCAATGCAGAAAAAAACTAGTGTGATTAAATAATCCACACTTTGCATAATAACACCAGTGCTGTGTGATGCTGCCTGGTTATGTGGAGACAAATCCCAGAGCAGCCCCTCCTGAGCAATCCCAGCAGAAATACCCAGCGAGAAAATCAGACTGAGGTGGGAAAACCACCCTGCTCAGGGGCTCTGGGGTGAAATCCATGAGCCAAGGGAAAATCTTCCTCACACTCCATGGAACCTCTCCTGGGCAGCCCCACAAACAGCTGGGAGTTCCCCAGGTAGCTGTTCAAAGAGTGAGGGGAGGTGATCTCCCTCAAAATCCTTTCTCAACCCCTCTGGTCTCACCCTGGGTGCCTGGCAGGGCCCTCCTCTCCAGGAGGTGCCAGTCCTGGAATTCAGCAGCCCCTGGCAGGACCTTTGCTGTGCCCTCCACTGCCAGCTGGGATGTATTTATTGACAAACACTGATCCCAGCTCGCCCTGTTTCACCAAACCACTGCCTTTCTTGTAATCTCTGATGTCTCCCCCTTGAACAAAAGGAGAAACTGAGTCACAGCAAGTTAAACCCCCATCCCCAAACTCACACTGCTGCCCTCACCATCCCCATTTCCAAACACCTTCAGCCGGGAGGCCACAACTCTGCTCTCCTCCTTCTCCTCTGGGATATCTCCTCTCAGGCTTGCCAAGTCAGAAAACCACTTAAATACCTGATTAACTACAAGCACATGTTTAAATCCCGCTGGGGCCAAGGGGGTTGGATTAGCAGAGCACTTAAAACAGAATTTGTTAAGCAAAACTTCTTTTTCCTCCACCCAATTCCCTTCACAGCGGCACAGGGAAGGACTGGGACACCCCAGAGTGAGATGCAGCTCAAGTGAGCACTGGAAGAAGAATTTTGCACAAAATCAGGGAATGAGATCCCAGGGAACACAAGCTGTGCCCTCGAGAGCTAGCCCAGAGCCAGCCAACCTTTCCAGTAAGTGCCATTAAGATCCTCCTCTTCATTTCACCACACTCCAGGCTCCAGAAAGGCCAGAGGGTGGTGGCTGAGCCTCAGTGATGGGACAGATTAACCCAAAAATGGCCTGAGAGCCCCCGTGCTTGGCTGACAAGAGAAATCCACCCCAGGTTTCCCCGGGGGTGCTGAACAGACACAGGCAATAAACAGCTTTGCTGCTGTGCCCTGTCCCTCCTGCCCTGTTTGTAGGGTCTGGGTCCTCTCCGAGGGGAAGGGGTGCTTTCAGCACCCCCAAACCCACAGGACCCCCACGCCAGGCAAGGAGAAGCAGGAGCATCCCTCCTGCTGGGACAGGCAGGATCACATCCAGTTTTCAGCAATAAAACGTGTCAACCCACCACCCACCCCCCAACTAAAATCGAGTATTTCTGCTTTGTTTGACAGCCAGGGCCATTAAATTGCTGTTGTTGATATCCCATTTCCCAGCGGGGATGCCAGAGGATCTCGGGAGGATGAGACACAAAACACACCTTGGCCCAGGGGAGCTGTGCCAGGGAAATCCAGCCTGTGATGGATCTGTGGCCCGAGGGATGAGAAGGAGCCGTGAGCTGCCACTCTGGGTGATGAAAACCAGGCCTGGAGCTCACTTTGCAGGAGAGGGCTGCAGGGAAACCCTGCTGCTCCCGCTGCTGAGTCACAGCTGCTGCGAAGAGTTCAGTGCAGGCTTTTCCTTCTCACCGCTCCCAGCCTGGAGTAGGAGTTTCCTGCCACCAGTGGCTTCCACCCAGCCCTCACTGTCGGGGTGAGGACCAAAAGACACCCAAGAACAAGGCAGAGAGCAGCTCCAGAGTGGGAATATCAGCCCATGGAAAACCTGCTGCTCCCGCTGCTGAGTCACAGCTGCTGCGAAGAGTTCAGTGCAGGCTTTTCCTTCTCACCGCTCCCAGCCTGGAGTAGGAGTTTCCTGCCACCAGTGGCTTCCACCCAGCCCTCACTGTCGGGGTGAGGACCAAAAGACACCCAAGAACAAGGCAGAGAGCAGCTCCAGAGTGGGAATATCAGCAGAGCATCCATGTCTCCATGCCCTGGGCTATTCCCTTAATTCCTCACAATGTGACACCACCCCAGGAAGTGTCCCCAGAGAGAAGCCTGGAATGCCACCGGTAACAGAGCACCCTGCTAATCCCTCGTGCTTCCCCGTGGGTGGCTGAGCCTTCCTGGGAGCACCAATCTGGGTCCCATGGAATGCTGTGGCCACAGGATATTCCCACAGGTGCCGGAACAAAGCCTTGTGGCCTGCAGCTCCTACTCCCAGCTCCGGCACTGCAAGCCCAGAATATTTCTTTTCCAACTCCAAAATAGCCACCACTGATATTTTTTACACCAGCAGCTCCTCCTGAAGTGAACAGCAGAGGAAGGAGAACCCCAGAAGCTTTCAGGACCCAGAAACTCCTTAATCTCATTGCTCAGATCCAACCACGGGGCTGAATAATCCCTGAAAGCTGATGCGGGATGATGAGCTGAGCAAGAAGAAAAGCCAGGATGACCTCATTGTGCTGAGCCTTCCCTTCCCTGCTCCAGTCCCACTGAGACATCCACAACCCCGGGCTGGAATTCCTCAAATGGCCACGAGCAGCTGATTTCAATATCATTAAAACATGACTGGTTTTGAGCTGGTTTTAAAGTGGAGGAGCCACTGGTGTGTGGGGAATCAGAGATGTGGGTGAGCCACGGGGTGGCATTTAGCACTCAGTGACACCAATCCAGCCTCGGGACCAACCCCGAGCCAAGAAATGCCAAAAATTCATGCCAGGAAGGAAGATTCCCTTTTTGCAAGGCACGAAACAGGAAGAAAAAACCTTGGTTTTCTCTGAAGATCCCACAGGCTCATCCAAAATCACCTCTGACAAGTAAATAGGTTGGGAAAAGCTCTCTCTGAGAGCCAGGCTGCCAGGCAGACTCAATCTGTGTTATCTTTTCCCTTTTTACTTTATCTTCCCTGATGTGCCTGCTCAGGAAGAGATAAGGAGCAGCTGCTCGGAGCCCTGCTTATGGTTTTGCCACTTCTGTGCACTTCATTCCTCTTCCTGGGAATTCCCTGCTTCTCTTCCCCTTTGCCAAGGGGATGCTCAGCCTTTCTGCTCCTCCATTCCCTCTGCAAAACGAGCAGTACAGAAGCTTTTCCCGGTAAAGAATCTTGGAATCATTTAGGGTGGAAAAGCTTGAGTCCAACCACTATCTCACCTCTAAACCCCACATCCACACATCCCTTAAATCCCTCCAGGGATGGGGATTCCAGCATTTCTCTGGTGGGATAACCAGCATCCTGCTGGCTCTGGGATGGGTCAGTCAGAGCTGAAACATCCAGAGATGGAGCTCGGTCAGCGCTGGGTCCCACCAGGATTTCGCATGCGTCATTCCCATCCTCCTGCAATCAATGGAATGATCTCAGCCTGTGGGAATGGCACTGTATTCCTGCCTTTGGGAATATTCCAGACTCCTGTATTTTTGCCCTCCTCCAAAGGGAGGGCACACAAGCAAACACGAGTCCTTGAGGAAAATAAAGTTTGATTTACACGATGTGGCAACAGCAAGAGGTCTTTTTTTTAAAAAGACCTTTCAGGAGAGGAGTTTGGCTGATTTATTTTCTTTCAGGAGAGGAGTTTGGCTGATTTATTTTCATTGTGTTGGTGGAGAACAACAGCTGACAGGCAAGAGACGAAAGCACCCCAAGCAGAGATTCCTGAGAATTTCAGGGAGTTCATCTCATCCGAGAACTGCTCCACATCTAAAAAAGGATGGAGGAGTTTCTCAGAGCCAAAACTCACACTGCACCGTGCCAGCTTCTCCATCCTCCTCCTCCTCCTCTGGACAACACCAGGGTGGGAAGGAAAACAGAGGGAAAACCAAGCAGGAGTTCAGGAAAAGCACCGAAGCTGCTCCTGTATTGCAGTTCAGCCTTCCCACTGGATGACCAGTGCCATGGATTGGAAAGGCAGCTTTGGGACGTTCCTCCCCTGCCAAGAAATGCCAGGAATTCCTGCCTGGAAGTGGTACAGTTCCAGCAGCTGGTCCCCACGTGGGAGCAGGGCCGGGATGTGCTGGATGCCGCACACCCGCGCCCGTGTTGTTTACAAGGCACTCAGGGCCTTTACAGGGATGCAGACATCCTAAAATCCAGGAAAACCTGGAGGCCTGGCAGCTCTTGGAGCTGCTGACACCTTTGTTCTACAGCAATGAGGCAAGAGAGAAGAATGCCATGGAAAGGACTGGATTTTTATACTGAAAAGGAGATGTGGGAGAGCAGATGTTGTGCACGTCCAGCTGAGACACTTCTATCCCTTCCCAAATCCACAAATCTTGCAAAGACTGGCTTGGCTTGGAAGGGACCTAAAAATTCATCTCATTCCACCCCCTGCCATGGGCAGGGACACCTTCCACAGACCAGGATGCTCCCACCTGGCCTTGGACACTTCCAGGGATGGGGCAGCCACAGCTTCTCTGGGCACCCTGTGCCAGGGCCTCCCCACCCTCACAGGGAGGAATTCCTTCCCAATATCCCATTTAAATCTCCCCTCTGTCAGCCTGAAGCCATGGCAGCCTGTTTGCATCAACCAGCCTGGTGATACTTTGTGGTTTTGGGGTACCTGGTGAAGAGTTCCACCTCTAACCCAAAGAGAGGATGAAAAGCAGAGTCTCAAACTCAGCGGGGACAGCAGGAACAGCTCCACACCTGCAAACAGCAGGGTCCTGAATGCTCTGAATTCCCCTCCAAAGGCACCCCATGCAGTCCAGCTGTATCCATCCCATCCCTGCTCCCTGGGCAGGCACTCTGTAATCCCATTAAACAGCCTGACAGCTCGGGAACGGCACACACGCAATAAAACCTCGACTTTGGCCTCTGGAGGAGAGGCTGCCAGGTGGCCCGAGGAAGGGAACTGCTGGGATGAGGTTTTCCTCTCAAAACACCCACAGAAAAATGGGGAAGGGAATGGATGAGACCATCAGCCTGGGGAAATTATCCCAAATTTTTCAGGGTGGCTCAAAAGCCTCCCATTTCCCATCCTGAGACTCAGTCAGTGCTGTGCTCTACATCAGAGGGAACTGGGAACCTTGTCCCTGATTTATATCAACAAAGGAAAGTCAGTTTTGGGGATTAAAGGAAGAAATGAAGCCTTTCCCATGTTTTATGCCATGCTTGTGTGTTTTGATTTGCAGCATCAGATTTTTAGATCTGGTATTCGGTATTTTGGTTGGAAAATAAAATCTTTGTAGAAAGTTTTCATAGTGACTTCCCTGTCTGGCCCCAGGGGATTTGGATGCTCCTTTGAGGATCCACCTTGGCATGTGCCTCCAAACTGGAGGGATGTGAGGTGGGATCCTCCCAGCTGGCTCGGTCTCTCCAGAGCAACCCAAAAGTAAAGGGTTTGGGCTCATCAAAGTGACCAGGAAATGCCCAAACTTGCTGAGGAAGAATTAAGGAATGGGCTGTCCAAGGATTCAATTCAGTGACATTAAAATTCAATTCATGCTGCTCTATAAAATAGCTTTAAACATTAAAATACACTCACTTTAAACCACCCAGATTTCAAACCAACAATTTAGGGTGACGCCAACCTCTGGTCAGGCTTTAATACTAAAATTTTATGATTTATTTCATTTTAAAGAGCTCCTGTTAGCCCAGGTAGGCAGGACACAGCTGCCAATGATTTTAGGGAAGTCACTGTTAAAAACACAACTAGAAAAGAGTGAAGTGCAAACACAGCTTTTGGGAGGGTCTGGTTCTCTCACGTGGACAAAGAAAACATCTTAATTTCAGTTAATTCAAAGGTTGCACTCCATGATCTTTTCCAACCTGAATGATTCTAATTCACTTAGTCCAGTTTAACACTGAATTCCAGCAATGAAAAAATCAGGAGTACAAAGGAGAAATGCACATTTTCCAATCTGCAAGTAAAACTGCAACCTGAGAGAGCAAGATCTGTAATTATGGTGACCAGAAGTGTAATTCATGATGCACAATTAATTCTCCACTTAATGAATCAACCAGTTTTAAATGCCAAATGTGTTTTGAGACATTTGCTTTGTCTGCTGTCTTATCCAGCATATTTTGAGTTTATTAACTGATCAAAGACCATTCAAAACCACTTTTCTGCTCTTTCAGTTTCTTTCATTTCTGTGTAACTCGAGCCAGAGATACAAAAGGATCAATTATTCCTGTAAACCCCAAATTCACCATTTCCCACCAGAATAAAAACACACAAATTTTCTCACCCAGCCACACAGCTGCCTAAATAAATGTCCCCAGATACACCAGGCTCCCTCCTCAGGAAAGGAAGTATCCAATTACACCGAGCAGGAGCAGCTTTTTACAACCAAACAGGAAAACATCCTCTTTCTTACAGAATAAACCCCCCAAAAAAATCCTACCCACAAAAAACTGGCTGCTTAAATCAAGATTTAAACCACAAAAAAATGGCTGCTTAACTGGAGATTTAATCCAATCCTGGATGATTTTGGCTGGATGTAAATCATGGGTGTAGGTCATTCACACTCTCATCCCAAATTGCTTCTCTGCAAGCCCAGCAAGGCCACAGAGACATTTGGGAGCAAGATTTCCCCCAAATCCCTTCTTCTTCCAGTGCTGGAACAGAGAGAACTGTATCCAAATTGATGGATAAATGGAAATACATGGCAGGATTCCAGGATGAACCAAGGCTTTGGGGCTCTTTGGGCAGGTTCCAGTCCTGTTTCTGCAGAGATCTGGGCTCCACTGCCCTGATTTTGGGGAGCTCAGGCTGAACCAGGGCTTGGGGTTTGTTCAACACCAACCAAACCTGGGCTAGACGCTGCAGCAGCTTCGATTCATCCCTCGTGCAGGGAATTGGGGCTCTTTTATCGAGGTCCAAACCCCCACACCTCCTGTATTCCAATTCCCTCTGGAGGTGGGGATGCCCCAAATCCCAAAGCTGTCCCCTCAAGGAGCTCTGTGCTCCGTGGGAACGGGGACAGAGGTGTCCCAGGAAAAGCCCTCAGCACATCCCCGGCCAAAACAACCATTTCCCACTGCAGGCTGCTCTCCTTCCTCAGCAGCCTTCGCTTTCCCCTGCTGGGATTTCATTCCTGTGCCAAGATCCCGGCCTTGGGGAGGGTGGGGGTGAAGGAACAGCCCTGCAGAACAAGGCGGGAATTAAATATTCCCAGCTCCAGAGTGGGCTCAGTTTAAGCATCTCCTGGGACAGGGGAAGAGGCAGCTCTGGGAATTTCCCAGCCATGGGATTGGGGCTCCCAGGCACAGATTGGCTCAAAGCCTTGTGCCTTTCCATCAGGAAAATCCAGGGAATCTCTGCACTAAGAGAGAAGGTGGCACAGGAACCACTCAAGGAGGTTTCAGTATCGTGTTTTCCAAGCTCGTCCTTGGAGTGGGAGGAAGGGACAGGCAGAGCTCGCTCACCTCGGTGTGTTTTGCATGCTGGGAGTTAGAAAACAGAACTTCGCCTCCCACAGAGCTGCAGGTCCTGTCCCTCACATCCATTTCCTCATTTTCTGTGGCTAAACAGAAAGCAAGGAGCTGAAAAACCCAGGACACAAATCCCCATCCTCCAAAAAAACCCACACGCTCCAGGCTCTTGCTCCAGGCTCCTGCTCCAGGCTGGTCTCTCATTAACCAACCTTCATTCCAACACAAGTGCTGTTAGAATTGGAATTAATATTCCAGTGCCCCACTGAAATCTCCTCCAAATGCAATCCCTGAGCACTCATGGATGCTGCACTGGAATGGGCAGCGCCAGTAGGAGCAGGGAAAGGCCTGGAAAGCTGCTCAGAAACAAATCCCACAGGCAGAGGGGACATTAAGGGACTGAGATCAGCAGCCAGCAGCAGGATCCAGTGCTGGGAAGGAGCAGACCTCGAGGAAAACCTCCATGGGCCAACAAGGATTTTGGAACCATTGGAAAACACAGAAATATCTCATAAAGAAATTCCCCCAGCAATATCAAACCTGAGCCCTGCTCTGCAAAGCAGGACAGCCAGAACTCTGGGAAGATTATTGGGATATAAAGAGGCCCTAAGGAATGAGATATCCACTGAGATACCCAAAGGCACGAGGAGGAAGGCAGCTCCCACCCCTTGGCTCTCTCCGGAGCTGGCGAAGCTCAAAGCCTCCTCGCACAAAGGAAGTGCCTCTGACTTTGAAAGACACGAAGTCTGAAAGATAAAGAGTCTTGAAAAGATCTGAGAACTCTGGAAAGCTCTAAGCAGTTCCTGCTCTCCAAGCAGCAAGGTCAGAGCTGGGAATAATTGGAGCTAAAACCTTCGGCTTGGAGAGGAATGGAAAGGACAATTTGCTTTTCCTTTTAGAGGCAAGATGAAATTCACCATGCAGTGATCTTTCCTCCAAAATTTGAAAGAGAAGGAGGCTGAGACACACACGCAGAAAGAGATATGGAATCAGGCATTAAATCATATTAGGCTTTTGGCCAGGACCTGAAGATGTTGAATACTAAAGAAATTCCACATCCCTTGTAGGAGAACGAAATGAATATTAATATAGAACCACCTCCCTTAGCTAAGAGCAGGCCAGAGCCACAAATCCCCCAACACATCAAACCCTAAAGCTCCAATACTCTGAATTTCAGGTGCATCATCCCCCACTCCTGCCCCCCAAGCCCCCTGCACAGCAGCACAGCCCAGATGCCAGCGCTGGGATGTGCAGGGAGGGCTCTGCCCACACAGCCGTCACACCCACGCGCTGGCAGGGAGAGGAGACATCCTCACACTCTGGGCTTTCACAGTCTGAAGCAAGACAAAAAGGAAAAGAGGAAAAATAAAATTAAAAAAAGGTGCATGCCAGGCTGGCTGCAGGGCTGGAGCCCCAAGCTGCTGCATTTCACTTCAGGTGTGAAAACAGCAGAGCCTGGGGGGGAAAAAAGACACATTCCTGCAATTATATAAACAGAGAAAGTGCTGAGCAGGGGCTGAGTGTAACAACAACCATGAACTTCTGCCAGCTCTGAGATTTCTGCCTGCAGTGAGGGCACAGGCAGGAGCTCATTCTCTCTTCCAGATGCCCACAGCACACAGCCCAGCCTAACCCAGCCCAACCCAGCCCAGCCTAACCCAGCCCCCACTTTATGATTATCCCCCCTCTCCCTGCCAAGACACATTTCCCCCAGGAGCAGCAGCAGCAGCCACCACCTTCCCGGGGGTTCATGACATCCAAGGCTGCCTGGACAAGCAGGCACAGGACACATCCCACTGGGGATGGGAAGGGAGCAGCAGGATGGGAAGAAGGCAAAGATGCTGCAAGGGAGCAGCAGGGCAGGGTTTGGGAGCACGGAGGGAACAGCAGAGACCCTGTTTGGAGCAGGAGACACCCCACCACTGCCAGGAGCGTTTGTTGTTAATACCTCCAGCAGCCTAAGGGTTAAAAAGAATTGTGGGGAGCGCTGGTGGGGTTTCATCAGCAGCTTGAAGCAGAGGAAATGAGTGTTCACCCCAAAGCCACCCCCTCTCAGAGCAGGGTTACCCAACTTCCACCCTGCGGTGCCCGGCGCTGCAGCCAGGGCAGCTCCCTCCCTCTGCCCAGCCTCACTTGAGGAAAAACAATCCCAATCCTGCAAAACTCCTCATCCCTGTCTTCTGCTGGCTGGGAGGAGCCCAGAGACCCCAGGCTGGATCACCTCTGGTGCATCAGCTGGTCTGAGCAGGCAGGAGAAGGGACCAGGAATTCACTTGTGGGGCAAACACAACAGTGCTGAGCTCCTCCAGCATTCCTGGAACACAGGATGGGTTCCATGGGAATGCTGCTCCAGGGCCAGGAGCAAGCACACAGTGGTAGCAGAGTCCAGCCACGAGTCTTTTTAATGTTTCCACGCAGCTCTTGTGTCTCAAAGGAGTCACAGGAGCCCCAAGTGAGCTGTCTCCATCAGTATATTTAATTTTTTTTTGGTGTTTTACCATTCCCACTGGCCAAGCCCCCTCTTACAACGAAGATATCCATCATTAATTAATTAAACATCCCTGTGCCACACAGTTCCCAGGCCCTGCTCAGGCTGTGCCTTGTTCCCCACAGCTTCGGCTGGAGAATCCAGGGCTCAGCCTCAGGTGGGGCAGGGGGACACCTGCACCCACAGCAGTTTGTGGGATGTTTGTGGGATAAACCACAGGGATCACGGGCTGGATCACAGCCAGGAGGGGGCTGCCACAGGCTCTGCACGGCTTGGTCGGCACAGAGCTCATTTGCTCCCAGCCCTTTCCTGCAAATGGGATTTTTTGGTGGTGTTTTTGCCCATTTGGGGCCCTGACCCCTCTCCCCTGCCCTCCACACCCCAGCAGTGCCCACCCCAGGCTGGCACAGCAGAGAATCCACGTTCCAAGTGCTGCAGCTCTGCCACACCTTGGACCTTCTCATTTGGCCTCAGCACCCAGGGATTTATTGCCACACTTTGCTTCCTTTTCCCCTTTTCCCCATTTAATCCCTGGAACTGCTGCTCACCTGCCCTGTGCAGAGGATGCTCAGATTTGCTGGATTCCTCCTCCTCCCCTCTCCCACCAGCCCCCAGAGCAGCAGCAAAAGCTCCACGTCGAGCCATAACCAATGGCAAATTCCTGGAGCGCAACGTAATGTGCTGGGAAGCGCTTCCCCGTTTCACTTGGGAAAAGCGATCCCATTTGGCAGCAGGGAGGAGGAAAACACGCTTTGTTTTACAAATCCTCTCCCCAGCAGGAGAGACACTCCCAGAATTTAATATACTGACACTGCTTGGCTGCCTCAAGCACTGAAACTCAAGAGTATGGAGGGGGAAAAAAAGAAGAGTAAAAATAAAAGTGCCACGCTCTGTAACGTTAAAACCTATCCTGCTCTGCAGCTGGTGGTACTGGGAATAGTGGGGCTGGAATTCTCCCACCTGGATCGAGTGAAGGGTCTGGAATGGATTCCCATGGCTCAAGTGCTGGACATGCTGAATGAATTCGTTTTGTAGCCTCTCCCTGCAGCAGCTCCTTGTTGGAAAGCAGAGAAGATGCTGCCAGGTAAACCTAGGAAGTCACTTCATACAGATAAATTCCAAGTTATTCCATGCAGGAATTACTTCCATGGAAGGCCAGAGGCTCCCTCCAGGTGACCAGCAAGCCTGAACTCCAGCCTCAATCAAATTTTAATTCTTTCAGTGTCTTTCCACTGCATTTAAGTGCCAAAAGCATCCTCCCTCTGCAGCACCGTGGGGATGGCTCAGGGGAAAACACCTCAGCCAAGGAGAGCAGCAGGCACTTGTTGGGATTTCGGGGATTTGGATTTTGCAGTGTGGGGTTTGGACTCCAGAGCAGAAAGAAGGAAAAAGAAATGAGGATCTGTGTCCCAGGAGCTCGATGTTAAATCAGCCTGGCTGTGCCAGAGGAGCACAAACCCTTTGGAATGGCTGGTGGCAGGAGGAATAACAGGAGTGTTATTTTGAGGGCAGGCAGTGGGATCAAATTGCCTCCACACCAGAGACCACTGCTGACCTCTGTGAGAAGCAAAGTCTGTCTGCTGTTCGTGCTTTTTATCGTTTTAAACAAAAAAAAATCACTTTGTATCTCAGTATTTTAGAGTTGTTTGCAACCCTCAGGCGTTCCCAGGAACACAAATTAATCCTTACAAGAGCCTAGAAGGAAAACAGCATCGCTCCAACCTCAGGGGAGGGAGAAGGATGGATAAATTTGGAGAAATCCTAAAGGCCACAGTGGACATTGGTGTCAGTGGAGGGGCTGGGTTAGGGTTTAAAATTCCGGATTGCAGCCTTGCCCTGATTATCACACACAGCTTTTGTGGGAGCAGGCAGGAAAAAGCCCCCCCAACCTTGTCTTGCAGGATGTCATGGCATGGAGACCTGAAAAGACAGAGATTTTCACCTCTGGCCATGTGCTCATCCTGCTCCAAAAAAAATGATGGAGCCCCTCCACAGGCAGGGATGCTGTCCCCCACCCCTCAGCAGCACGCTGGGCTGGCCTCAAAGCCTGCTGAAGTCAGTGGAAAGGCTCCCAGTGACCTAAATGCCTGGGATTAAAAAAATTCTCAGCTGAGAGCTGGGCACCAGGTCACTGGGTTTGTCAGGAATACCCCAGTTTTGCTGGAAAACCCTTGGTTTTACAGTAGCAACTACACAGAGCAGCCACAGACACCCTAAAAATGGCTCAGGGAAAAAAAATCTCTGCCCCACCAGGCTCATCCATCCACCCCTTTCCAAAGGGGGAAGCTCATCCTTCCCCCCAAATCCTCACTTTCAGGCTGAGATACTCCAAGAGCTCAGCTCTGGAAAGCTCCTGCCAGAGTGGGAACAACCCAAGTGGCCCCTTGGAGCCACCAATGCCCCTCTAAAACATCTCCTCCCCAAATCCAGCTGCTGGAAAACCACCCAGCAGGCAGGATTTGTTCAGTGGGGCATCCCACATTCCCTCCCTGGAGGCAGGGAATAAAACCACCTCATTAAAAACCTGCCTGGAGTCTATTATAGTATCTGGGACAAAGCGTTCTCTATTTTGACACTCTAAGATTTATTTTATCAGAGCAAGCTCTTCAGAGACACTCACTGCCAGAGATGTACCTGACTCTAACAGGTTCCTTGCTTCCCCCAGCAGTTTAAGATGAATTTTTAGCTTTTTCTTCCCCTCTCCAGCAACCAGGGCTCCCCCGTGGTCAGGTTTGTCATTAGGGCATCCACAGTGACCCAGCCCAGCTCCCTCACTCTGCACTATCAGAGGGTGAGGACAGACCTGAGAAAAACCAGTCTGGAGCCAGGGAGAACTTGGGAGTGATTTGTGGCATTTCCCAGGCCCCAAGGTTTATTTTTTGGGGAGGTGTTTGAGATAAACACCCTCTAAAATTAGCACCTGTCCTTCTGCCAGCTCCAATGGGCTGCGGCAGCGGTAAAGATTTGGCGTGGCTGAGAGGGTGCAACATTTGGGCTCTGATCTGCTGCCCAACTCTACCCCCACAGCCACACAGATCCCAAATGGAGAAGTCTTTGTCCCAAGGAATTGTGTCCCCAATTCCCAGAGAGGCGGCACGTTCACCTCAGGAAAAGTATTTTATCCCAAAGTTGAAAGTGGTGAGAGTTTTCCATAAAAAACCCACCACAAATCATGTGAAACAGTTCAGATTTCTCAGCTGGGTTGCTCCAAAGATCATCCTAAACCTGCTGGGCATAGGGATAAATGGAAGTGGACTGAATGGATCAGGGACATGCCCCAAACTACACATCCACTCGCTAAAAAGTTACCTGGACCAAAAGATGGGGGAGGAAAAAATGCTAACAGCAAATCCCAAACACAAAATCCCAAAAGAAAACCAGACTGGACCAGCTGTGCTTTTCCATGGCCAGACCATAGGGCAAGAAAGCAGCTCCCGATGCCCAGCAGAGACCTGAGCAACTTTTCCCCAGCTGGCAGAACTGGTTACACCGAGCTGGAAGATGGATCTGCTTTGGGTTTGCATGGAAAACTCGCTGTTCCCCAAAGCCCTGCGCACCCCAGAGCCTTGAAAACGCCCAGCACTCGGGTGGCTTTTATCAGCAGAAAAGATTAAATGCTAATTTGCCTTTTCTGTTTGCTCACAGCAGCTTTCCATCCTGTTGCTTCCCAGCTAATGCCCAGCTCAAACAGATTTCTCAAGGCAAAAGGTCTCGGGCACCCTACAATTAATTCCCCACTCCCCCAGAGCGTCTCGTTTCTCCCAGTCAACACCAGCAAAACTCCACCACGCGATTGTTGGCGTCAAAAAGAACGAGATAAAAAAGCAACGCTGCCAACTCTGGCTGCTTCTGAGCCAGGAGGAAAAGAGCTGATTCTCAAAAGCTGCCAGCTCCAAACTGCCTCGGCGCTTTTACGGAGCTGCTCGAAACACCAAACTTTTGGAAAGTTGAGTGGGAACCACCTCGAGTAAGCTAGAAATCCCAGAGCTGTCGGCGCCAGCGAGGAAGGCAAGGAGGGAAAAATGCACCCGGCAGGGTTTCCTCGCTGCAGACAACGCGCAGCACCTCCCCGGGGGTATTTCCCCCTCTCTGACACCGTGACCAACCCGCAGCTCCTCTGCCACTTCCCCAAAATGACGCCACGAGAGTCAGACCCGCAAAAGCGGAGCGTGGCCCCTGCTTGGGCTTCCCACAAAGCAGGATAGGTCGCTCCCACACTTTTCCCCCTCACCGCAGCCGCCCTCCCTCTGGAGGAACCCGCCCATCCTCACCTGCCGCAGGTTCTTCAGCAGCTCGGTGGCCTCCTCCTGCTTGCCCTGCTTGACCAGCAGTAGCATGTCCTGGATCATGCAGATCCGCCGGTGGTACGGGGGCAAGCTGCCGCCAGCCCCCTTCCCGAACTTCTCGCCGGACTTCACCACGAGGGAAGCGAGGAAATCGCCCCTTTCCCTGGGGGCCGCCTTCTTGCGGTGGTGGCCCGGGGGGCTCTCCCCGGCGCTGCCCGGCGGGCAGCCCTTGGTCTGCTTCGTGCCCATGGCCAGCGGCTCCCGCAGCCCGGCGGCTGCATGCAAAGGGAGGGTGGCGAGGCTGGGGGGGCACAAGGGGGGCACAGGGGAGTGGAGGGAACGCACGAGGGGTTAGGAGCGCACAAAGGGGTTTGGGGG
>NW_008239778.1:812520-820330 GCF_000691975.1 Corvus brachyrhynchos
TGGAGCCTCATCGCCCCGGGGGATTTGCAGGCGTTTGGCTGTGCCCGCGTCCCTCGGGGGTGTGTTTTGAGCAGGGGGGGTCCCCCCGCTGTCCCCTGCGGGTGATGCTGGCGCTCCATCCTGCCACCCCGAGCCTGGCTGCTCGTGCACCTGCTCACCTCCCTCACCTCCAGCCCTGTGCCCAGCTGGAAGTCACCACCTGTGCCGAGCCCAAAGCCCCCTCCCCGTCCCCATCCACATCCAGCGCTTCCAACCCTCCCTTGCACGTGCTGCTCCTTCCAGCAGCTCCCCAGCCAATATTCCATCTCTCCTTATCTTGCAGGGCTCAGGGCACGGATTAAAGCTCTTGGATAAAGGTCACGGGGAACAACTCCTCCAGCCAGGCTCCGCTTACCTGCTGCAGGACGCAGATTGCTCCAGAAGAACCTGGGAGGGATCAGCTTTGCAATGATGAGGCCCCAGCAGTGGCCTCAGACCCTCTCCTGATGTGATGAGAGGATGTTTTTCAACACAGAAAGGCTTTGCAACTGTTTTATAAAGAATCCCAAAGCAACCAGGGAGATGTTTTTGCCTCCTCTGCATCCCGTGCAGCTGGACATCCACAAACACACAAATTCCATGTTATGTTGATGGATAAAAGGCAGCTCTGCTCCATCACCAACGAGCTGGAGGCCCCTGCAATTGTTCCTAAAACTCAACTCATTCTTACCCACAGACCACGAGAACAGCACAGAGCCCCAGTGACTTCACCAGGGTTTGGCTCTGCTGTGCTGCACATGAGCCAAAACACCACCAGACCTGGGTGTCTTCCCCCAAAAAGACAGCTCGTGGGCTAAAAACTCCATTTCAGTGCCTCAGCCATATCAAATCAAGTCAGATGAGGAAACAGGCAGCCAAAGGGTTTGCAGAAACCACGAGTGTGCTCACCAGAGGCCTCACCTGGCAGTAAATCTCCCGGAGGAGGCAGGGAGAGGCAGCCAATGTCAACAAGAGGCACTGGGAAGTGGTGGTGACACCCCTCCAGCAGCATTTCCCCCTGCAGACATCAGCCCTTCCCTTTGGAAGGACCACTCCTCTCTGCTGGCAGCGAGGATCTGACACAGGATGGCAAGAAAGAGCTGCTGGGACCCTCTGTGTCCAAAAATCCAATGGATGGAGCAACATTTCAGACCTGGAGCCTGACACTGTGCCCCAAAACCCTTGGGATCCTGAGCAGCAACCACACCCTTAGTGCTGCTGATACACACAACCCTCCTGCCTCACAGGAGCTGGCAGGGAAGGTGCTCCCAGCCCTAAAATCCTCTGCCTGTCCCCGACTTTCATCCCAGAGCCTGTTCTTTCCTCACATCTGTGAGTCTGTGGTACAGCAAGAAGCCAGCAAGGTCAGTTTACCCCTCCAACAAAAATATTAAAGAATGGAAAAGGAGCAGAAAGGGAACTCCCTGCCAGGGCTGAGATCCTCCGCTCCCTTCACTCCTCCAGAATGACATGGCCATAAAAACAGAGCATCCCATCCAGGACGGAGGGAGAAGGGCCCTCAGGTCCTGAGGCATGTGGGGAACCAAATCCAGCCCATCTCTGACTTGCCACCACTTTAAAAAAGGCTGTTTGTGCATTTTTAACTACTTTCAAACAGACTGTTCGTGCCCAGCCCTGTGGGATGGGGCAGCTTGGTCAGCACAGGCTGCAGGAACCTCTCCAGGCCCATCCATTGTGGGATACACCATTCCCATCCCCTCGGGATCCCAACAGAACGGCCACACCTTCCTAAAGCCACAAATCTCTTCCCCAGAGCAGGGGGAGCTCAGCCCTGGCTGAGGAGGGGGCTCTGCACGGCAGCCACGGCCCTGAGTAAATAAATAAACCCCAACCTTTGTCCTCCTGACACTGCTGGCAGCAGGGCACGGAGTTCACCCACTGCTCCTGAGCTTATTTAGTGCACACAGGACAACGCCAGGGGAAAAAGAAATTAAAAAATAAGAAGGCAGGAGTGTGGGGAGTGCTCTTGTTCCCAGTGCAAAGCAAACACTGGGTTGGAGGAGCTGGATTTACACTCCCTGAGGGATCCAAAGGCACCAGGACCATCCAGGGCAGCAGGAGAGTGAGCCCCAGGCTCAGCACTGGTGATGGAAGATGTGCAGATCCCTCAGGAATCTCCATCCTGGACCATTATTTCCTTCTACACCCTCACAAGGGTCTCCTCCAGCTGCAGACCCAAACTTCCCCGCACACACACGGTTTTCCATGCTCAGGACATCCAAACCAAGTCCATCCAGTGCTGGAAAATCTGACCCCAGCCCTGGTGTGCTGGGAATTAGGGCTGTCCCACAGAGCTGCAGGGCTGGGCTCACTCAGCAGCTCTGAGCACTGAAATATTCTGCTAAACTAAATTTTCCCCTTGGTGGAGATGGGTGCAAACTGCAAATTAATGGATGTTTGTCTGAGGGGGTTTCTTCTTTTTTATCCACTCCTTTCGTGCTCTTTATGGTATCTGATATTGAGTTAGAAAAGTCCTTGAAGGGAAATAAATTCAGATCATGAGGTCATGAAAGACAACAGCTTCTCCTCTCCCACAAAACTCAGATTTAAGGATGTCCTCACTTCTCCATCAAAAAGAAATTAAAGCTCTTCAGTGCATTATGCAGAAGCCAGGGACCATCCCAGATAACCTGCTGGAATTTCAACAGCAAATCTCTGGAAACAGAGACCTTTGCCCTCAGTCCCTGCTGGGGGTACCCTCCAAAGCTCTTGGCACACCTGTAAAAAATATATTTTTCAGATGAAACCCATTCCCACTTCCAGGAAGGACTGACTGGTTTTGCTGGAAGATCCCAATCTCTTGCCAGCCCACCTGTGTTTTGGAAGTCCTGCAGCTCACCCCTTTATCCAGGTACTCCAGAAACTTTAATTCCATCATTTTCCTGAGATAGAAAACCCCTTCCTGATCCCAGGTTTTGCCCAGGACTCCCATCCTGAACTGGAAAATCCACTTTGGATGATCCAAGGTGGGATATTCCAAAGAGGAGCTACCCTTAGAGCCCTCCCTAAGGGGGAATTTTATGAGGTCCCCACCATCACTTCTGTATTTGGGAGCTCTCACGCTGCACCTGAGACACCCAAGCACAAAACCCCCTTGGAATTCAGGGATTCTTCCTCACCTGACAGGTTTTGAGGGATGTTTCTGGCAGCTCAGTCATTCAAACCACACACTGAGCTGGGCCCAAGCCCTGCTCCTTATCAAACCTGGAAGGGCAGCACAGGATTTCCCAATATTCCCTTGATAGGGGTGGAATAATTAGAATTAATTCTAAATACCAGCATCAGATTCAGGCTGGTATGAAAAAGACTAAGGGAAATATTGCTTTCAGTATGGCATTTAAAGGAATCCTGGTGATGCCTTGAGAGGCCACCTAAAAACAGAGACTGGACAGGAGTAAGGGAATAAAGGCAGGGATTTATTCAAAGGGCCTCCAAAGGTACCCCTGGGGGCCAGAGGCCACTGCCAAGACGGATCCCAAGATGGACCCTGGGTCACGGGTTCTTCACACTTTTATAGGTTTGGTTCATTTGCATAGCAGGGTTAATTCTCCAATTAAAGCTTCAGTTAATGATGTCATTTCCCCTCAGCTTGCCCCTGTCTGGAAGGCTTTTGGTTTATACTTTTTGGGCCTAGGACAGTCTGGGTGTCCTTGAAGACAAAGCCTGGAGAGGCTTTGTTATGTCTACCCAGCACGAGAGAGCAGAAGTGAACAGGCCACAAGGAACTTCAGAGTTACACACCGGGCAGTGCAGGGTTTGAAAAATACAAAACTTAAAACCTAAGGCATCACTGGAGTTAATGGGATTTTTGGCTCTTCCTTCAAAAAGAAATTTTAAAAAATCAGCTTTACTGTAAGACCCCACCAAACGCAGCAAGGGGAGAGCAGTGAGCCTCAGCAAACAATCCCTGGGGAAGGAGGCCAGATTGGAAAATGTGATTTTAAAAGGACAAAAAGCCATCCTCATCCTAAGCTTGATTCAATTGGGCTCTGGCAGTGAGACAGGGCTGAAATGCTGCGAGATGGAATTGCAGATGAACCCAACTCCAGGTTGAAGGGGGCAATAAAATGATGAGAAACATCACATGAGAGGGGTTGCAGAGGAGAACTGAAAGAATCTCGGGTAGAAGCATTAAGGTTTCCTCCTGGCAGTGGATGAAATCTTCCTGTATTCACCTTTGAATTAATTCAGCTGCACAAAGGGAAAAGAATTGGAAAAATATCCCTGGTTTTATCCCCCAAAGCAAGGGGCAACCTGAGCAGCCAGGCAAATATTGCTGCAACAGAGTCCTGAAATCTGCCCTGAGCTCTGGCATCTGATTTCAGCATGGCCTGGGGTCACAGAGGGGCCAGGGAGGAGGAAAATAAACTGCTGCCCATGGGGGGAAAAAGTGACCACAAGCAAGGGGACAGAGCTGCCAAAATCCCCAAACCACAGCAAGGAAAATTTCCTTCTTAATTATTAATTTGCTGCACCTTTCATGGCACTAAAATAACTCTACCAGCACAAGCATTTTCAGAAGAAAACAATTATCATTCCAAGTCCCCTTCCGAGCAATTTTGCTGCCACAAACAGAAACTGGGATTTTAAAACAAAACCATTTTAATTCCCAAAAAGTGCCACCATCCCCTTATCCCACCAGCAGCTCCTGCTTCTCCTCTGCTCCAGATCCCCCCAATGCCCCCTCATGAAGCTTTTAACCTTAAAAACTGAAATTCCAGCAAAAGTTTTACTGATTTCCCAGAGAATTCCTGAGGGGAACATTGGGGGATTTCTTGGTTTAGGATTTGGAGTGGTGGTAGTTTGTTTGTTTGGTTTTTTTTTCCCCCTCTGACGAGTGTTTAATTGCTTAATCCAATCAGAAGAGCGGAAAAGTATTTGTCAGATTCCAAAAGGATTCCCTCAGTCCAAAGGGATGGGCTGGGGAGGGGTTTGCCTGTGATCCTGGGAAAGGGATGCCAGGAAAGGGATCGTGCCAAAGGGATCCTGGAAAAGGGACCCTGGAAAAGGATCCCCATGGGAGGATGGATCCCCGAACGTGCATCCCAGCTGATCCCTCAGCACCGTGGCCTCCCCACCCTCCGGTACCAAATCCACCAGAAACACTTCTCCAACCTCAGCTTTTCCCAAATCCAGGTGCTTTCCCCGTCTCTCTCTACCCAGACTTCCCGTGCAAAATATTCCCAGCCGAACTCAAACCCTGAACCCTGAGGAAAAATAAAAATCCCTCAGGCTGCCGGAAACGATTCCTCCTCCCCTCACGTGACGGCTCCGGCTTTTTTCCCACTCCAAGGCCTGGATCCCATGTTTATAAAACCCAAACTCTGTTTACACGCTGGCCAAAAGTTGTTTAGCACGAGGTTAAAGCTGTCAGGCATTTTCTGGAGTCGTCTGAAAAAGCCACCCTTTGCTTCCCTTCCAGCAGGATTGGAAATTCCTTGGGGAATTTTCTGCCCTTCGGGCTGCAGGGAACGGCATTGCAGGGAAAAAGGGCAGGGAGCACTGGTGTGGGGAATTGTGGCTTTGCGCAGTGTGGAGTTGGGAATCAAAACTTTGGGAAGCGCGTTCTTGGATTTTTCCTGGATTTTTGTGCATCCACTGCTGGGATCCAGCACCAGATCCATAATGGGATGTGAGCACCCTGCAGCTCAGGATCACTGGGAAGGACCAACCCTGCTCTTGGGAAGTGCTTTCCCAGGGTCCCTTTCCCAGGATCTCTTTTCCAGGACCCCTTTCCCAGGATCCCTTTTCCAGGGTCCTTTTGCCACGATCTCTTTGCCAGGATCCATTTGCCATGGTCACTTTCCCGGGATCCCTTTTCCAGGACTCTTTCCCAAGATCCCTTTCCCAGGATCCCTTCTCCAAGATCCCTTTTCCAGGATCCCTTTTCCAGGACCCTTCCCCAAGATCCCTTTCCCAAGGTCCCTTTCCCAGGACCTCTTTCCCAGGATCCCTTTCCAGGATCCCTTCTCCAAGATCCCTTTCCCAAGACCTCTTTCCCAGGATCCCTTTCCAGAATCGCTTCTCCAAGCTCCCTTTTCCATGGTCCCTTTCCCAGGATCTCTTTCCCAGGACCCTTCCCCAAGATCCCTTTCCCAGGATCCCTTTTCCAGGACCTCTTTCCCAGGATCCCTTTCCATGATCCCTTTCCCAAGATCCCTTTCCCAGGATCCCTTCCATGGGCTGGCCCCATCCATCGCTCCTCATCCCACATCCCAGCGTGTTTTCCCTTGGGAAGAGGATGGATCTGTTCCTGGTGGGGGGGGGGTTTATCCAGCCCGTTTTCCGCGTTTCCTGGCATTGCACACTCCGGGTTTGTGCTCCCTAATTTCCCTTTGGGATTCCCGCCCCTCTGGGGATGGATGTGCTGTTGCCAGCTCAGCCCGAGGTGGCTTTTGGGGACAAAAGGACACGAGCCAAGCTCGCCGCTCCATTCCCCGCCTTTCCAGCCATTCCCGGTTGGAATGGGCGCCTTCAAAAGCAGCTCCAGCACCTCCAACCCTGCGGCTCCTCCATCCCAGTCCCGTTCCTGCTCCTAATCCAGCCCCGGGGATCAAATCGCAGTTCCTCGGCAGCTCCCGAGCCAGCAAATCCCGGGAAGAGCCGTGCCAGACCGGATCCCATTCCAAGGAGGCACAGCCCAAACGACAAAAAAATGTCAGAGGGGGAACAAAATCCCCAAATCACCTCTCCCCACCCCGGGGCTGAGCAGGAGGAGCTGAACTTTGGGATTATTCGTCAGGAACTGCTCCAAGTCCTATTTGTGCAAAGCTGCTTAAACCCTCCTGTTCAGCCTTTTCCTTGTTTGCTGACGAGGCTGGGGAGGGAAAAAAAGGAGTTTAAAACCTGGGTTTTCCTTCGTCCTCTGCACCTGGAAGCTGAATTCCCAGCTGGAGGGGAAGGTGCAGCTCCCCAGGAGTAAAATAAGAAATAAATCATAATAAGTAATAAATTTTATGCCCTGTCACCTGCTGCTCACTGGAAAAGGGAAATAAAGGTGGGAGGGGGGAGGGCAGCAGATAAATCCTTGTTGTTCCAGCTGGATTTTGGATGGTGGAGTTTGGATTGGGGATGTTCACGGACTGGATTTATCCAGGGGATGTTTTCAGGGCATTCCAAAAAGCACAAGGTTTAGGCTTAAACTAACTCCACCATGTCCAGCCTAACAACCCAGTCTTGGTTTAAGGACAGAATTTTTACCCTCCTCATTTTAATTTTGTTAAAGATGAATTCATTCATTAAGAGAATAAAATATCTTAGAGGGAAGAGTGGCATGGCAGGATTTTCCAAGCAGGAATAAAATCCCTGCTACAGCAAAATCTGGACTATCCCAAAGTGATGCTTTGACCCAGTCCAGGCACTTCATTCATAAAGCTTAGAAACCCTTATTCTGAGAAGAAATCAGTAAAATCTTTTGTGTTTTCACTTCAAGTCTCTCAAGCATGGGGTAAAACCGACCAAAATCCAAGACTTCCTGTCCACAGAGAGGCTTAAATCCCATTTCTTTCCAACCTGGAGTTAACAACAAAAAAAAGTCGGCATTTCAAAATAATCATTATAAATCAAAGTTTGCAAGGGAAATTTTCAGATTTTGGAAGCACCAAATTCCTTATCAGTTTTCTGGGATGAAATGAGTGGATGGAGGCAGCTGGAATCAACATTTTTCTTTAATAATCCATTTTTTCCCTGCCTTTTTCCTCTCCTTCAGGAGTATCCCGGGTTGATCCCTCTCTCCAGGCAGACCTAACAAGGCACCTGCTGGTTCTGGGGG
>NW_008239778.1:820350-823082 GCF_000691975.1 Corvus brachyrhynchos
AAAAAACCCCAAACCTGTGTCAAATGAATGAATCCAAATTAATTTCATTGGAATAATCAAACACAGGGACAGCTCACTCAGCATTTCCCTGGCGGAGAATTTTCCAGGGAGTTTGCCTCGCAATCCCAAGTACTGGCAGGGTCAGGGCTGCCCATCCCCTCCCACCACAGCCCAAAACTGAGCCTGATTTGGGGTTTAATCAAAGGGATTTTATCAGGCTTGAAGATCCTGACGTTCCCTAATTCCTCAGCAGATCCCCAGGTGAGCAGCCCCAATTCCCAAATTCATCAGACGGCTCACTTTAACCTCCTGGCAAGTTCTCCTCTTCTTCCTCTGGGCAGAAAGTTGATGGAATCAAGGATTTTGTTCCCTTTTCCAGCCCAGAGCCGAGTTCTCCATCACTGGAATTTGTTCAGCTCCAGCTTTGTGGCTTTTCCACATCCAAGAGCCCCATTCCCTAGGAGAAAATTAATTAACCTGCCCCAAACGAGGGGTAGGCGAAGCCTTTTGCATCAAATCATCCTTCCTTGGCAAGAGAGGGAGGGAGGCATCTCCAAACCTTCCTAAATAATCCAGCCCAGATGGAAAATGTGCTCCTAAAAGGAGGATGTGGAATAAAAAGTGAGGAGATGCAGACAGGCAGGAATGGGAGGGAAACCAGGACAACACAAGTGCAGGTGATCCCATAAAAGCCAAAATCTGCTCCTCACAATTGAGTTATTGAATTTTTTCAGCACAGCCAGGATTGTTTTTCTCTTGTCATGACAGGCAGAGGCACAAGAAAATAACAGCACAAACGCAGAGGAGGGAAATAGGAGGGAAAAATTCAGTTTAAGGAAGAAGAAAAATGGGATTAGGAGGGAGAGGATGTAGGTGGAGAGCATCCAAATGGAATTTGGAGCATCCAAAATTCAGAAAGAAAAGATGAGTAGTGCAGGTGAGCCACAACCCAGAACTGAGACCTAAAATCAGAGGGAAACATAAAACCAGTGCTGAGAAGTGTGGCTCTACTTCCCCTTTCCCTTTCATGGAGTTGCTCAGCACCTCAGGGACACTCAGGACACGAAAATATCCCGGAATTGGAAGCACCACTGTTTAAAATGCAGTCACTGCACTTCAATTTTGAGGCATTAAAAGCAACAGCCACCAGCACTTAGCAAAATTGACATTAAAACCCCAGCAAGCATCCAGCCACGGCTCAGGTCTTTGGCTTTGCAAAACCCTTTTTCAGAGCAGCGTTTTGGGGTCTCCTTCATCATCACAATGATCCTTTCACAGCTTTTCCCCGCCCCACAGCCTCTTTTACCAGCAGAACCTCACCCTGGCACAGCCAGGCACTCTGGGACTGGTTTTTATTCCCCAGCACAAATTAACCCAAAGCCACAAAAAGGTTCAGCAAAGAGAAGAGAAAGCTCATCAAGCAGCAGATGGTGACAGTCCTGAGCAACTCAGAGGCCTCTCCCCTGCTTGGTCTTAGCCTTAATCTAGATAAAAGCCCTCTCCTCTTGGGCTAAGAGCTTATTTTGCACAGTAAGAAGATGAGGGTGTTAAAATGTGGAGAGCAGGGGGAGCGTTGCTATTTTGAGAAGGGGATGAGGATTCCCAAGACCCAACTGGTTCATTTATTGCCCAGAATATTCCCAATTTCTCCCTTCTTTTCACCTGGGATAGCCTATGGGCCCCTCAGGAAGGAAAAGCCAAAGCTCCTCCAAGTAATTTCAGTTGGTTGTGGCCCCCAAAATAGTTTTGCCAAGGTGAGTTCACGTTTTCAGGCGTTTTAGAGCCAGGTTTGTGGGGTTACACCAGAGCCAAGTGCTGGAGTAATAAATCCATGGGGGAATTGTCCCTTTGGATCACCCTGAGGGTGATTTCTCACTCTGCCCAGAGAATGTGTGGATTCCTCATCCCTGGAAGTGTCCGAGGCCAGGTTGGATGGGTTGGTTTGGTAGAAAATATCCCTGCCTGTGGCAGGCAGTGGGATGAGAGGAGCTTTAAGGCCTCTTCCAACCCAAAACATTCCATGATTTGCAGGGATTTGGCATCATTTCCAGATGACAGGAAACCAGGTGGGAATTTGTCCTTGGACACGTCAGCCCAGCTGCACACCTGGCACTGGAAGGTCACAGCCACAACTGTGCTGCCATGTGGGAATGCCCTGGCCATAAAAAGGAGGGAGAACTCCTGGAAGCACCAGGAGATCTCCTCTCTCAGGCACCTCCAGCCCCTTCTCTGGCTGGTAGAGCTGGTGTCCATGTCCATGAAATCCATGGAGCTTCTGGTTTAAATGATTTTTCTGGCTCTGCTGAGAGGGTTCTTCTCTGTTGTGGCTTTGGAAGCAAATCAATCACTTTGCCTTCCCTTTACATCTCTTTACAAATAAATAAACCTTTTTTTTGTTTTTGTTTTTGATTTTACAAGTAGTTTTTATTTTTTCTTTACAAATAAAACAAATAAATTGCTTTACATCAGCCTCAGAAATGCCCCCCTGCCACTTCCAGACCTCCCCCCTGGCACGATGCAGATTCCAGCATTCCCACATGGGACAGATTAATGAGTCACCCTCTGCTTCCAGCACCTCTGAAAGCCCAAGAAATTAAATTAAACTCCTCTAACGCGTTCTTGGCATCTCCCAGGAGGTTCAACCAAACAAATCCCAACCCTTCCCCTTGCCAGGAGGAAAAGCAACCCCTCCTAATGGCACGGAGAAGTTTGGATGAGGAGCTGCCTGGACA
>NW_008239778.1:823141-839915 GCF_000691975.1 Corvus brachyrhynchos
GCGTACCCCCCCCGGGCTCGTGGCTGGAAGTGGCTGATTTTGGGGAAATGAGCAGAATGAGGCCCAGAGCAGCCTCCCCCTGCAGAGAGAGCAGCAGGGAAGGATGATTCCCAAAAATCTCTTGGCAGCAAGGTCACATCTGGATTTGCAATCAATGGCAAAATTATCAGCAAGGCTGTGTCACAGGAAAGGAGGCTGGGAGGGGGAGGAGGAGGAGGAGAAGGAGAAGGAGAAGGAGAAGGAGAAGGAGAAGGAGAAGGAGAAGGAGAAGGAGAAGGAGAAAGAGAAAGAGAAAGAGAAAGAGGAGAAGAAAGAGGAGGAGGAGGAGGCAGCATTATTAAAGCCCCAGAGGACACAGCCCCTAGCAGAGAAATCTCTCCAGCAGGACCCTGCTGCCTCTCCTGGGCTGTCCCAGCCAGCTCCTGGAAACCCTGTGCTTCCAACAACATCAACATCTGCAAGCTGCTCTCAGGACAATCTAGCCAAAAATAGCAGAGATGTGCTGTCCTCAAGGGCCACGAACTTCTGACCCCACCGAGGTCACACCGTGGGACTCGCACGGAGAGCACTGGGAGCATCACACACCTCCTGCTCAAAGGAGGGTATAAACCACAAAAAGAGAGATTCAACCCCTCCAGAAATGTTGGTTTCAGTGAGATTTTGATCTCAAGCCCTGATCCTGTTCAGAGGCAGCAGCTCACCCTACTCAGCAGAGCCTCACCCAGCCTGTCCCCATCCCTGTCAGCCCCCAAAGGACAATGCTCCTCTCGCCTGGGAGCTCTGATCTGATGATTGAAATATTCCCAGATCAGCACAGCACCAACAGGACTCGAGGGACTCAGGGGAGGTGCCAGCAGCAGATGGCAGGGAAGGGGAGCAGCACCTCGGTGCCAGCACCCTGCACCAGGGAGCTCCTGCCACGTCCTCTCCATTCCATCCCACCAGGAATGGTGGCCTGGACTTCATTTTTGGGGTAGCTCTAAAGGTCAGCTCAAATTTCTCTCTTTCTGCAGCCGCAATGCCACAAACGACTCGAGGCTGTTGCTGCAGCAGCAGCAGCACCTCCACCCCAGGCTGTGTTATTTATGCACTCCCAGCCCTCCCCTTTTCCACTGATTTGCCCAGATCCCGGTTCTCAGCCACGTGGAAGTGCTTCCCAAAGGATCGCGGCTTTGTCAGGGCAACCATTCCAAGGGGTCCATTGTGTTCCCCCTGAGCTTTCAGCGAGCCCAGGCAAACAAAAGCAGGCGAGTCCCGGCGGGCTGAGCTCCGGCAATCCCTGGATGCCGGGGGCTCCTTCCTGCTGCCATCCCTGGATGCCGGGGGCTCCTTCCTGCTGCCATCCCTGGATGCCGGGGGCTCCTTCCTGCTGCCATCCCTGGATGCCGGAGGCTCTTTCCTGCTGCCACTCAGCTGCAGCACAGCGCCTTTCAGCTCACTGTCACCAGGGTCCCTGCCAGCCTGTGCCAGGCTGTGAGGAGATGCCGGGCACCGCGTGTGGGCTCTCCTCACCCCACAGCCTCTTGTTTGCTCCACACGCCTCCAGTCCCTCCCGGGAAATGCCTGAGGGGAGGGTTTTCCTCTGGAAAACCGCTCTGTGACAGTCTGCATCCGTCCTGCACACAGAATGCGGGTGGTGTCACCCTGGTGATGGCAGAACATCCTTGTGGGAGAGGCATTCCCGGGCCAGGCGCTCCCGGGAGCTCTCCCGTGATCCAGGAAGGTTTCCTACAAACCATTTCATCCATGCACGATGGAGTGCCATGAATCATTACAGGAGCCAGGAGCTCGCCTCGCTGCCCGACAGCAGCAGCTTCGTTCAAAGCCAAGGGTGGAAGGAGAGGAGCTCCCGCACCCATCATGGCAGGGAAACTCGGGGATTGTGGCTTTAAATAAAGGAGGAGGCGTGGGGAAGCTCAAATCTTCCAAAGAACAATTGGCTGCCTAATTCCCGTTGCCTTCAGGGCAAAGTTAGGCTCAGGAGCTGGGTCCTGGGCAGGAAACGGTGAAGTGGATCTGAGGCATTATTCTGGAAAGAGCACTTTTCTACAGCAAATATCGCTGTTGATATTAATTCTGAATTAAGGCAGACCCTGTGCTTGGTACAGAACCAGCATCAGACCCGGGGCGGGGCTGAGCTTTACGGTTGTCACAACAGACAGAAGCAAATCCTCTGGAATTCCTCCTCTAATCGATAGCAGGAAAAGGTTTGTCCGATTGCTCCGACCTTTGCTCACTCAGCCTTGTGCTCACCAGGCTGGGCTTCAATGGGGGGGGGGGAGGGGGACCCACAAACCAAATTTATTCCTTACAAATCTCCTGCTCTTCCCTTTCCCTGCCTGGAGGGAAGACCTGGGAAAAACAAACTCACTCGCCAGACTTTCCCCAAGCAGCTGCTGATGTGGGATGTTTGTAATTCAGAGTTCATCCATGGCCTGGGATGCTGCTTAGGGGACACCTCGTGCCTGCTGCGGAGTGCTGAGCTGGGTTTGCTGTTTATTGGGAATACAGATGGGGATGAAAGGACAAGGAATTTTTTAAGGGAGGTGTTTTGGTGCTCGGAGGCTGTGAGGACATGGTGGGGAAAAAAGGGGAGCAGCACGGCCACGCTCCTGAACCCCTGAACCCGCAGGTCTCTGTGTGCTGGGAGTGCCTCTCCCACTGGGAGACCTCCCGGCTCTCCCAGCCCCATGGGCACCTCAAGAGGAAGCTGTGGGTAAAGCCAAGCTCGCTGAAAAATCCCCGTTTTCATCCCACACCTGCCCTCAGTGCACAGAACCGGGGCGCTGCCAAACCCGAACATCACCCGAAGTGAGAGACCCCTCGGGAACACCGGGATGGAAACCGCTGCCGTTCAAGGAATTTTTCTTCCCTTCCACAGCGAATCCGGACCCGCTCGGGGCAAAGGACGGGCTCGTGCCGCCATCCAGCGGTGCCCGGCGGGGACACCCCGGACAGGGATAGGGGACACGGGGACACCCCGGACAGGGACACCGGTGAGGGGACACCGGGGACACCCCGGACAGGGGCACCTGCACAGGAACACCCGATTAGGGACCCCTGTCAGTCCGCAGGGATCCTCCCTCAGGAATCCCTGCTCCGAGATCCCCCTCCAGCCCCTCCGTCCCCAGAGAAGCCCCTCCATTCTCAGGAATCCCCGCCCCGGGATTTCCCCTCCAGACCCTCAGTCCTTAGAGATCCCCTCTCAGGGATCCCCCTCCGGACCCTCTGCCCCCAGGGATTCCCTTTCCAGCCCCTCCATCCTCAGGGATCCCCGCTCCAGGATCTTCCCACAGCCTCTCTGTCTGCGGGGATTCCCCACTCCAAACCCTCCATCCGCAGGAATTCTCCCGCAGACTCTCTGTCCGCAAGGATCCCTGCTCAGAAATCCTCCTCGAGCCTCTCCCTCGGCAGGAATCCCCGCTCAGGGATCCTCCTTCCAGCCCCTCGGTCCTCAGGGATCCCCACTCAGGGATTCCTGCTCCATGCCCTTCTGTCCTCCTCAGGGATCCCCCTCTCCTGCTCCTCCATTGTCCTCAAGGCTCCCCACTCAGGGATTCCCACTCCAGCCCCTCCTTCCTCCCCGCTCCACACCCTCTGAAGCCCCTCTGGGCTTCTCCTCCATCCCCCTCCATCCCTTGGGATCCCCCTCCAGCCGCCCCGAGCCCCCTCAGGGCACAGCTCCTTCCTCAGTTTGCCCCAGCGCTACAAATCCTTTCCCTGCTGGAATTCCAGGCTTCTCTCCCTGACCCAGATCCTCGTTCGGTGTCTCCTCGTATCCAGGCACTTTCAGGTCATCTGCATTTCCTGGGATCTCACGGAGGGTTTCCTTTTGGAAATGTGCATTTTTAAGCTGTTTTTCCCCATTCCCTGAGCCTTAAGGAACAAATCCATGATTTCAGGAGGGTGAAGATCAAATTAAGGAAATCCATGATTTCAGGAGGGTGAAGATCAAATTTAGGGGCACGTCCATTGCTCTGAGCCACAGCGAGCCCTCACCCCCCATAATCACCTTTTTTTTTTGCCATTTGTGCCTTCTAGGTGACAATTTTGGCCAAGGACACCCCTGTTTTTCAGTCCCTCACCTCACCTGAGCTGCTCCTGGGCTCTCATCCTTTCCCCACAGACAAAACAACTCTGTGGTGTGATTATTCCATGACCAAAGGGAATATTTTGCCCCACTCCTCACTATAAAACCCCTTCTTTCTGGAATATTGCCAGCAGGGATCCTTTCAAAGGACAAATGCCACGGAATTGTGACATTTTTTATTCACAAACATTAAAAAAAGCTGCTCTCTGCCTTTCCTTTTTATCACTACAGATTGAATCTTATTATTTATCCCATCGAGGTGCACGAATCCTGTTGCAAGGAGCTAAAAAAGAGGCAGCCCAGGGAAATCCGTGCTTAGACGCCAACAGTTTCTTTAACATCCTGTAAAGAAACACCTTCAGAAGGGAATATTGGTTCTGCCAGGAAGCCTTGCAGGGCAGGACAGAGCCTGGAGCAGCTGGGATGGCCCATGGGATGCAGTTTGAAGGTGACAGCAGAGCTGTAAAAGCTCTTCAAAAAGGAGAAACACAAACCAAGCTGTCCCAGTAACCCAGGAAAAGGCACAGCAAAGGAGCTGGCAGAGAGCCTCTGCAGGGCTCTGAGGGACAGGGATAACTCAGGAATGGTGCTGAAGGAAGATCCAAACCCAGCCAGCTCCCAGCTGGCTCCTTGTTTTGGGAGCTGAGCTGTTTCCAGCCCAGGGGTCACAGACACCTCAAGGTCAGGCCACAGACTGCGCCCAAAAAGTTGGAAAATCTTCCAGAAAGGATCCACAGTGGATCCTTTGTGTGTGCAGCTCCTGAGGATCTTCCAGGACAGTGCTGGAATCCAAATTTTGGTGTCAGCAGACAAACGAGTCACAGGAGTTAAACAGAAACATGAGGTTCCACCTCCAGATTGATTTTCTCCCTGCCAGGCAATTCATCACCGGCAAAGTTTTGATGAGTGCTGGAGGGAAAAGGAGAATTTACAACCCAAATTCCAGCAGCTGCTGTCACACTCATTCAGAGGAAACTTTGGAGAGCAACATTTCATGGAAACTCTTTTATTTCCCACAGAGAAGCTGCAGCAATTTCCCTGCTGGTGCTGATTTTCAGTGCTGCTTTGCTGTAAAACCCAAATATTTGGCACAAAGCAGCTGATGAAAGGAATTCCCTTCCTTGCTGGCAGATGGCAGCTCCCATCCCAATCTGCAGCAGGCTGCTGAGGTTGGCTGGAATCTGATTTCCAACACGGCACGTGTGGGTTTTTGCCGGATGAGCAACCTTTATTTCATTTTTCCTTGCCCTTATTTGCAGTTTGTTAACAAACCCCCCTTAAAACACCAACTTTCAGCTGCTTTTACAGCCAGACCCAGGAGGAAGCTTTGGAAAAACCTCACTCAAGGCTGTGGCATGAAATTACAGCAACTTTCCCTGTGGAAAAGGCTTGGGAAGGGGTCCAGGCAGGATTGTTCACCTTTTATTAATAACCAACCAAATTCAATCACAGATAGATTTGCTCAGGGTTTTCTCCCCAGTTTATTCAAGTGTAACTCCCTGAAACCAGGATTTTCTCCAAGGAATTTCATGTGAAACTCTTTGAACAAAGCCTTGTCAAACAACTGCTGCTGGTTATGGAAGGGAGATGGTTTAATAAAAGGATATGTTCTGCTGCCTTTCTCTCCCTCTCTGCTGGCTGAGGGACAGAATTCAGGCCATAAACGATTTCTTTGCAACCTGGAGTAGCAGCAGCCTCACTCCCCATTCCAGGCAGGCATTTCAGAGCCATACCAAAGGGATGGGTAAAAAAAAATTTGAATTAAACTCACTTTTGTCTCCTAATTCTCAGTAAAAACAATAAAATGATGTCACAGACTTGCTTTTAAGGGATGCTCTCATTCCCACCAGGTTTGAACAGGCACCATTTGCATGCTTTGAAGTGCTCTGTTAACAAGGAAAGGCAACAGGAGAGGTGGGTTTGGATCACAATTTTTCCGTTTCTCGTTCCCTACCCCCCAAACCAAAGGAAGAAAAAATCTACGTAAAGTGCTCACTACGCCCTGGGCACACAAAAAGGTTGAAATTTCATTTTACTGCAGATTTTTCCCTGATTTCCTCATAAGTTTGGATGTTTTAAGAAGCTCTGCAGCCAGGGGGCTGTGAAAATAAAGACAAGGATAAACTTCATAGTTTTTATTCTGCAAAGCAATATGCACATCTTACAAACACAAAAATTAATCTAGGAGAGAAATGTCATTTCCAAATCAGCTATTAACCATCATGCAACAAGACAAGTGAAATGTAAGAACAAAACAAAACCAAAAAACCATCTTGAACCCTACAATCACCTGCAGAGGGTTGAAACCAAGGCTCAGATTTTCTATGTAATGCCAAAGGAAATGCAAAAAAAAAAAAAAAAAGAAAATGGCAGCTTTCTAAGAACAAGAAAACACGTACAAATAGAATCAAAACTGATTCAAGTCATAGTTAAAAAGAAAAAAGAAAACAAAAAAAGGAAAGATCAATATGATCTGAACTTTAATATTAAGTTTTAACTCTTCTGTTTGGCTGCATTTAACTTTGTACATTGCCTGGGAACAATCCAATATTCCTCAGTATTCCAGCATGTTGGCCTGCTGGGACACCCTGCACCTCCCTGCTGCAATCCAGGGGGGGCAAAGATGGACTGAGGCCAAAAAATCCAACTCTCCAATGTTTTCCCTTTTGCATTTGTGGGTCACAATCTTTAATATTCCTGGGGGGGGGGGTGCAGAAAGTGGGGGAGAAGTTTTCAAGCAGACTCCTTTCATTCCCAAAAGTTTTCCCCAACAGCGCAAGTTCCAGTTGGGATATTTGGAGCTGGAATTTGTTGAAGGAGAAAGGATTTGCTCTGCTTTGCTGAAGGAGTCAGGTGTTGTCGGGTGGTTTTTGGGTATTTCCAGGATTTGCACCACCTCTCTCCCAATCCATCTCCTGTTCCTGCCTGTGGTCCCCAGATCAAGCCACCCTCAGAGGCAACTCTTGGAGTGAGGATTAACACAGAAGGCTGGGCTTGTGTGATTTAGGACCAGCTCAGGCTGGGGTTTAGGACCAGCTCAGAAGAAGCTCTCGGCCTGTTTCACTTCCCTGCCTCACCCCAGGGGAAGCAGCATCAGCCCACAGCAGCATCAGGAGAAAACTGGAAGCTTCTTTTTATCCCTAAACTTCAAACCAGGCCACCTCTAAAGCTTTGCCTTAACATTCCCTGGAGGAAAACATGTCAGTTAATCCCACTTAAGGAACTGAAATTCTAGGAGGAAACGTGTTCTGAAGGAAACTGTGACTGTTCAAACACTCTTGAGACTTGTGAACTTACTGAAGTCCCAACACACACAGACCAGGAGCGGTGTCTGGAGGGAATAAACTGGGAATTGTATGCCAGCATCACTGAGACTATGAGATTCTCACTTGGCTTTCTTCTTCTGTGGAGTTTGGAGCAAAAAAGGAGGAAGAAAAAAAAAAAAAAAGCCTGTGTGAATAAATGAATGGATGGATGCAGAGCTGTCACACCACCTGGTGAGAAATCTGGGAGAAAAGATGAAAAGTCAATTAAGGCAACCAGTGAGATTTTAAAAGCAGTGGTGGAAATGTCTGCAGGAAGAGCCTGACCCCTGAAATTAAGGAGGCTGCTCAACAAGGAGCCAGGAAGAAAAACCAGCAAAAGGCAGAATGGGGAAGGGAGAAATGCACAGAATAAAATCTCTGACTGAAGAATGGACACAGAGAACAGAAAGGGTTTCACTGGGTCGTTTTCTTTGACCTTCCTCACAACAGCCCCACTCTTGTGGCCATTTTCCCCTGAGTGCACAGCATTAAATGGCAACTTAGTGGGACAGAGCTCAGCAGTGCCATTGTCAGCTGCCCTCAGAGCTGCATGCACAGTCCCAGAGTGAAGCTCTGCAACAAACTCTGGGATTTCTTTTCCTTTCACTATTTGCACTTGCCCAAGGCTGTGCAGAGCCCCAGCAGGCTGTTAACACAATACAGCTTTTTATTAATTTTCACTTTCTAGAAAGAAAAAAGAAGAAAAAAAAGTTTACAGAAAGCTGCTCTGCAGCAGAGACACACAGTCCTGGCTGGAGGGCTGGGGGTGGGAGGCCAAGTGGAAAAGTCTTCCAGATAAGTCTCTGTGCTGACTGGTTCTCTGGCATTCAGCAAGCCAAATGAAAAACCAAAAAAACCAACCAAAACAAAAAAAAAAAAAAAAAAAAAAAAAAAAAAAAAAAAAAAAAAATCAAACAGTTCTTTTCAGTAAGTAAGAGTTTAAAATGGGACTTCACTTCTTAATTTTTTTACTACGAATAAAAGCACAAGTTTGTCCTAAATACAGCACTATTAAAATGTGAATATGTATTTTTTTTTTTTCTTCCAAAAGAAAAAAAAAATAATCTAAAATGTTGATATCTTTTCTTGCAAGCAAGGAGCAAATGGAATAAAGTATGAGGCCACACAAACACACATTGAATTTATGTCGTAGATTGGTGGCTTTGGAAATGCAGGATTATATCAAAGGTGCATACTTGGTTCAAACACACTGTACAGACTGGGCAAAAAACCAAACATCTCTTGGTTGCTTTGAGACACTTGCAAAGGCATCTTCACCTGCCCAGGTGCAGCGAGACAAAAATCTCTGGCTCTGCCTCTGTGGAGCCTTTTCACTGGAGTTATCTACACCAACATTGGGGGTGTCCCCAGGGAAGGGCCAGAGCGTTCCGGCCGCGCCGCGGGACGAGCGCATCTCCTCAGACCTGCTCTGGATATTCTGCTTTTATAAATATGTACAAATCAATTACAGGCACTTTGAAATGTCTTTGGTTGGAATAAACCAACATTGCAAGGTAATGGATTCACAGAGTGTTAAGACCCAGGCTGGGTTCAGCAGGCAATGGTTTTGGTTGTTCTTGGGGGAAGGAGAGGGGGGATTTTTATGCTTCTGACAAAGCAACCTGGAAAAAAAAAAAAACAGAGAGAAAATATTTAATTAAAGGCAAATTCTTAATCCTGTAACAGTGATATGACTTATCTCTGTGCAGCTGGCAGAGCTGTCCTTGACTTTTCAAAGCAGCTTGGAAAGTCTGACTTGGAAAGGAAATCAAAGCGAGTCTGAAGGTCTTTTGTACTTGGCAAAAATCAATAGAATAAAAGTCCCAAACCACTCAAAACCAAAAAAAAAACCCAAACAAAAAACACCTACAAAAACCATCCCAAACCAGCTTACACCACAAAATATCATCAAGATCAAAAGGTGTCAACACTGGCTTCCTACTTCTCAATTTAATATATTCATATTTAATCCTTCAGGCAAACTGCAGGTCCCCAAGGCAGTATTGAACAATGACTCTTTGAACAGCTTTGTTATTAACTTAATTCTGATTAACAACCAATAACTCTTTCAACAGCTTTGTTTTTAACTTAATTCTGATGAACAACCCTTAGAATTATGTATCATGTTTTACTCAAAGTTTTCAGTCTTTTGTAATAAAAGAGAAATAAAACTATTTGATGCCACCTATTCACTGCTTCACACAAAACAGTTCAAGTAGCGCCAGAATTATGGCAGAAGAGTCCCAGCCCAGCACTTCCTGAGCTGCAATAATTCACTTCTGGAGGAGAGAAATCTCATTTGGAGGATCTCCAAAGCACTTGTGTGGATTTTGTAGCCCCCACCTGCACTGTCCATAATGAAGCACCCATGTCTCTTTGAAAGGCAATTCAATCCCCATCTCCAGAGACAAGAAAAACCAGTCTGTCCTGTGTCCAAAAGGAGCTTTGCTCTGTTTTCTTATCAGAGTCAATATTTTGTTACCACACACTCACCTTTTCAGAGCAGAACTCTGTGTTGCTTTGCCTCAGCTTGCTTGGTCTGCCTTTAATGACTGCATAGCAGAACATTGTAATCACCATCACAAAAAGGAAGTAACTGGTGTGCATGAGATGCAGGTTTATTAGGGAGCGATCATCCTGCACACAGAAAAGCAAATTAAAACCATTTATTGACTTGGCACGTGATATCAAAGCAGTAATTACCAGTTCAACCCAGAAATTACTTCAGGAATCAACTTCCTCCCCTTTACACAGCAATGGAAGTGATTCCTAATTGTGGCACAAAATGTTTCTGGTCTTAAAAATCTGTTATAGATATTTTTCCAAATACTGGCAGAGGCTTTTGAGAAATGATTTCAAAGTATAAATGGTGGTTATTAAGAGCTGTGAGGCACATGGATGAAGATCATCAAACCCACTGGGGTGGAGCATTCTCGGCCCTTGCACCACACAATAAACCAGCAGCAAAAATGACAATTTCAGGAACCATACTGAATGAAAGCAGAGCATTTACTGAAAATACCAGAGGAACAGCCCAGCACTTACATCTGGAACGATAACAGTTAGTTTGGGATTTAAAGCATGGTAGACTTTCCCAATTGCTCCTTTGTAACACCAGAAGGGGTTGTAATCCTGGGCGTATTTCGTGTTCGAGTCCCTCGCCGTGGTGAAGATCTTGTACCACAGAGTAGCATTGCTGTAGGTTTCAGGAACACAATGTGGTGGCTGACTGCAACAAAACAGAAATCATCAGTACCCTGAATTGCATTTGCCACGTTCAACCAGGACAACTCTTCATCTCAAAACATGGGTTTAGTTTGGGTCTTCCAAAGCAACAACAAAACCCCAAAGTTTAACCAAAAGGGTCTATTAAAAGCCACATGATTGCTACACTAAAATTAGAATTTAACTGCATGTTGTTGCACTGAGCCAACATCCCACAGCTTAACTGGAAAAACACTGGTTTTCCTAAGGCTTCACAGGTCGGATGGAACAGTGTCAGGGAATCCAGAGAAGACAAAGGGAAGATATTCTGGTGAAGGCAAAGCAGCATTTGCCTTGTGCTGATCTCTCAGCAGGGAAGGGGGTAAGAACCTTAGTGTCAAATCTCATCTCTGAAACTCAGTTATGGGGTAAATTCCTTAAATTTCCATGGATTCTCTTGCTCCCAGTGAATGTTAAATCACAGTTGAAAGGCAGTTTAAAACACCCTCAGAAAGATCTCAAAGACAGCAGAGGTTTCCAGACAAATGTTTTACCATGGGGGAAGGAGCGCAAGGACACAATTTCCACGATCGACAGGAATTTTCACAGGGAACTAACAACTCAGAGGAATTAATGAGCCAGGAAGCAGCCCATGGAGCAGAGTTCCCAATGCACTTACACTGTGACTGGGAATACATTGCTGGCTGCTGTCACAGTCATGCAGGTGGTGAACACAACCTGCTCGCAGTGGCCGTGCAGGACACAGTCATCGGAGTTCCAGGCAGCTGGCAGGGTGAAGGTGATGTTTATTTCCTCGTGGGATTCTCTGCCTTTGAGAAAGAGAAAAGGAAAGCTGGGTTTTGCTTCACAAAAGTATCTGAGCAACGATCACTGGGATAAGGAGAACACACAAATGACTAAGGCAGGAAGTATCACCCTTTGAATCATCCAGGATCTTTATAGGCAACAGAGCAAGCAAAAAGAAAGATAAAACCCAAAACAAACTACAAAATCCCCCAGCTGCTGCTCTTTCTAATCTCTCCCAGCCCAGAACTGGTGTCATCAGGCTGCTTTCAGAAATTAAAAACTGTTTATAAGTGAATTCATGTGTGTTCAGAGATATTTATTAGAAAAGTCTTTCTCCTCCTAAGAACTTTGTTCCGCATTTGTTTTTTCTGATGCTCCCTTTTCAAACTGGAGATATTTATGTAGAGAAAAAGGTGTGAGCAGATACTGAACTGCACACTAAGTCATGTATGATAACTCCATGTGGAGAATTTCAGGCTGAAAATAAATCCAGGCTGCTGCAAATGGAACTTGTATTTGGTAGCTCTTAAAGCAGTAACAAAATAACAACAGAAAATACAGCAATGCACATTTGCAGCTCTCCAAAGGTTCAAGACATCCAACATTATTATAAAACGCAATTCTGGCTGAAAGCTAACATAAAAGTGAGGTTCTAGTATCAATTTCTATTAATTCTCTATGAACTCCTGTCAAAACTTCCTGGCAGGCAGCCAGAGAGCAGATTGGTCTCTGCGCACCACAGAAACCATAATCATCTTATCTGGTGCTCTTTGTGATATTAAAGCTGATTCACTTATGCATTTTAGATAAACTAGAATTTTTTAGACAACATAATACTCTCTACTGCATCTACGTCACATTTGAAATGTCAGTTGAGGACCTGATGGATCAAGGCAAAACTGAAGAGAGTCACTGTTTGGAATTTTGCTGGCTTAAAAATGACCTTCCATTGTCATTAGGTTAATCATTTCAAACTGCCAAGCCTGATCTTGGCACACCTGCAGGTTCTTTTCCATTCTGAATGCAGGGAAAAGTTCCTCTAACAAACAAGTGAAGGGCTCCATACAGGAATAAACTCACAATAAATCTGGGAACACATCTGTGTTCTGTACATAAGATTCATCTCACCCATAAGAAGCTGGTGAATTTTTATTTGATCATATAGTTATTTAAATCACAGAATTATTTAGAATCATAGAATGGTTTGGGTTGGAGGGGACTTTAAAAACTGTCTTGTTTCACCCTCTGCTATGGGCAGGAACACCTTCCACTATCCCAGGTTTCTCCAAGCCCTGTCCAACCTGGCCTTGGACACTGCCAGGGATGGGCCAGCCACAGCTTCACAATAAAGAATTTCTTCCTAATATTTAATCTAAACCTACTTAGTTTCAGTTTGAAGCCAATCCCCCTGTGAAAGGTTAGAAAAAAAACCTCTAAAAGCCAACTGTAACCTAAATTTTAAAAAGGTCCATCCTTGCCTACCTGAAAGTCCAATCTGGTGCCCAAAAATTGTGGAGCTTAGGTGTGTGACATTGCGAGAGTATCCCCCAAAAGGTCTCAGAGGGTCCAGGGTCAGCGTGATGGTGACAGAGATGTTGATGGGACCGGAGTCCTCGAGGGCCTGTGGGGACTGTGTGGAAGACCTGGCCTGCCCGCTGGTCACAGTGCTTTCTGGAGTTGTGGTGTCGTTGAGGAGGTGCTTTAGGGTTTCATTCTCAGATATACAGAAGTCCAAATCATTAAACCTCAGGAGGAAAGTATTCCAGTCCTTAAAACAAAGGGGGAAATTTCAAGCAGATGAGGGAGCTCACGCCTCTCTCGGTCCCATCCCGCCCGGTTCCAGGCCATTTAACAAAAATCACACGGCTCACAAAGCAACACAAACACCACCAGGGCTGGCTCAACAACAGGAAAGTTGTTTGGAGAAGTCAGATGGGTTCAATCCCAGCTCCCTCCCCTGAACTAATAAGGAAACTTGGTCTGTTCTCACCACGCTCCGGGGTGAGCCGTTTCTGACGAGGTTTCCCTCGTTACAGGACAGTGCTGAGGTAAGAAGTTCCCCAAACCAGCTAAGTGACCCTAAATAACAAACAGAAAGGTTCCTAGCCGCAGCAGGGAAGAACCATGACAGATGATTTGGCCTCATCCTTGATATAAAACAAAACTAACAAACATTCACTCCAACAGCCCTTCTGAAAGTAAAATGAAGACAATCCCCCACACAACTCTGTGCTCTCTATGAGGGAAAAAAACCCCCATCATTAACTTCAGGCATGTTTTCCAAATTAATATCCCTGCTTTTTGCACATACCTCTGTCATTTCTGGTGATTTGATCTCCTTGATTTTGAAGAAGTAGCCCAGTGTCAGGAAGGCGATGGCCATGGCGCTCACGCTGATCATAAAGACCACGAGCGGAGGGCGGCTGCTGATATAAACCTTCAGGTTCTCCAACAGGTTTATGTAGAACATTATTCTGATTGTTCACCTGAGGGCAAAAGATGTTCCAACAGAGTCACTGGAGTGTGTGTTACAGGAGGGGGTTGGTGGATCACGTAAGACAAAAGTTTGACAGCAAGAAATAGGATCTTACACAAAATGAGATTCAATTACGTGGCTGTGCTGTTCACTGAGCATGGAGTGTGTGCCTGAAATGCAGCAGCAATCAAAACAGGCTCCACATCACCTTCTCAGGGCCTCAAACTGCCAGCTGGGAATGGATTTGAAGAAATGAGGGCTTCCAGCACAGCCCAGCATCGCTGATAAGTAATAAACCCAGTTCTTGCCTTTCCCCAGGCAGGGTATCACTGCTACATTTTAATGCCAGTAGTGTCTGAATGCACCAAGTTACAAATCAAACTTTGCACATCCTTTGGAAACTGAAGCTGGAGCCTTAAGGATCCCTCTTCACCCCATCTCAAATGCCTCTATTTTCAAAACAGGATCTGAGAAGCAGCCCTACATCACTTTAGGCTTTTGCATCAAGAATCCTGTGGACAGAAAACCCTAAAAACTGCATTAGGGTGGAGGCTGGAAGATTCCTGGTCTTTATTTAATTCTTGCAGGATCTAGAACTTTTTGTTTTGTCTGTAAGCAAAGCCAGGACCTTACATGCTGAGGAAATGTCCTCAGTCATTAATTTTTGCCCCAAATATAGTATTTTGTCTGATTCCCTTCCTGAATGTTCATCTGCAGAGTAAAAAGACCCAAATTATTGTATCAGCTTCCCCACCTCCATTCACAGGGAAAAGCAAACAGTCCAGTGTTAAAGGGCAGCCTTGTGTCATCTCCTTCAGAAGCTCTGCAAGGAGGAACTCCCAGCCAACCTCTTATTTTTGTCTTACCTAAAATCCTGGCTGAAGAGGCTTTTAACCCCAACTAAACCACTAAGGCAGGAGCTGTTCCTAGCAATGTGCTGCTGATCTCCAAAATTCCCAGGGAAAGGCAGAAAGAATTCTGCACTGCAAGGGTTAAAGCTGGAGCATCCATATGGATCTGGTAACATTTAATTAAGGCTCCCTGAAGGTCTGGATGATCCCCGATGACTCCCATTATTGTCATTTACAATCCAGGTGCAGCAGGGCTGAAAAGTGGCAGCTCTGAGGATGAGAGAGGGACAGGGCAAGGCAAGAGAGGGATCTTTGATGTGAGCTATTGATTTCAGAGAAAACAAGAGAAGGGTAAAGGAGGAGCACTCAGACAAAGCCTTTTTCAGAGCCCACAGGGTACAATGATCCCAACTTCCTTGTGTATACTCAGGATTTTACTGGCAGAAATGCTTCAGTTCCTGTTAACAGAAGAAATATTGACAGAACCTGCAAAGAGGGGAAAATCCAACTCAGGGAGAAGAGACAGAGGTGCAGTGCCAACAACACAACCCTGGGCTGTGCCTGCTGACTCCCCACTTGCTCTCCTGGCTGAAACCTGCTGAGACAGAGCTCTCCAGAGCTCAAGATCACATCCTGGGTTTATTATTTTGCACCATCAACCCCTTTCCATACACCCTGCAAAGCCCAGGAAGTTTTCCTCAGTGAGAAGTGGGTGCTGCAAACATCTCTGCAAACCCAGAGCGAAAAGCAGGGAAAGAAGAGGGAAGAAAGGCAAAGATGATGAGAAATGTGCACCTTACCAGAAGTTTGTCCCAGAGCAGCTGTGGCACAGCCAGCCAGGCCAGTGCAGGTGTCAGGAGACAGGAGGGACAGGGGAAGGGAGAGCTGGGGCTGGCAGGGATCATGCTGGGAATGATCCGCCCTTCTGCTCGTTCTGCCTATCTTGTCCCTGGCAGCAAATTCCTTAAATGAGCCTGAGCTAAAAATCCCAAACGTTCCATCCACAAGCAAAATCCCAAACACTCCTTCTAGAAACATGGGAGATGTGTGGAGATGGAAGGCGATCAAAACCTAAACTAAAGCAGAGTTGTAGGCAGTGTCCCCTCCTGAGTTTCCTTGTGGAAAGAACACAGATGCAGGGTTTATTGCAGCTTTTAATCAGGGCTGAGTGTCACCCACAGCACATCCAGGGCTGGGATTCCTTTTTTAAAGGGGTTTCCAACACCTCCATTAGAATGTTTGTTTACCACAGGGTCTAAAACCAGCTTTAAAAAAACCAGGATGTGCTGAAAAGCCTTCCCAGAGAAATATTTGGGCTAATATTTTTATGTAAGAGATCACCAGCTTTTAAGTGCCAGTTGTTTAATATGCTGCCATAACTCAGTGGCTTTGAAAGCAATTAGAAAATGCTATAAGCTGCAATTTCTGAGGAATAATGTGCCTTCGGAGCATTTGTGAGGGGAAAGGGAACAACTGTGGATTTCAACACTGGAGCTGACATGAAAATAGCAGTGCAAGGAAGGAAGAATGTTTCCATGCTGCTGCCTGAAGAATTACTAATTTTTTTACCAAAGTGCTTAAATAACTTTAATTATCACAGAACTTGTGATTCAGATCAGTGCATTACATCAAAATGTCCACGGATTTTAAGGGTTCCTTAAACTCCTCTCTGTTAGAATCACAATGCATCACAATTCTTCTGCCAGCTCTTGTAACTAACTTCCTCCTCTGCGTAACTGAATAAGTTAAAGAATATCACTTAAACTTTTATTTCTTGTTCACAGAGTTAAAACAAACAAACCAACCAATGCTTTTACCTCCTGGCAGGTCAGGCAAGCAAGATCAGATTTCACTTTTTAGCCAAATAAATAATTTAGTGAGCGGCTCTAATGACTGCTGCTGCCTCTCTCCACTCCAGCAAAGCCTTTTAATACTTGGTGCAATAAAAATCTCCCCAGTCAGCCTAAATAAGGAGCTCAAGTGCAAGGGGAAGAATGAAAACTGCCAGGCTGGAACATTGGCCACCAGCTCCAAGGTAATT
>NW_008239778.1:839951-844991 GCF_000691975.1 Corvus brachyrhynchos
AATTCACCAGGAAACCCTGGAGATGTTGTGCTCTTAAATCAACATCTACAAACCCAGGCAGGTAAAAAGATTAAAGTGGTAAAGGGTGGAAATACAACAGTTTAATCTGTCAGAGTCCCAGGGAAACACAGAATTGGGCAGTCAACTAAAAAGCAAGAAAATATTGTACAATTGGGGGGATTTTCCTCCAAAACAGCTCCAGACAGCAACTTCAAAGGAGTAACAGAAGCTGCTGAAACAGACTGATGAGTTTTTAAATTACAAACAAGGAAAATCTTGAAGCCTATTGCAAAGACCAAAAAGTCAATGTAATGAGTCACAGCTGAAGTATTAAATTCCCATTTTGAGCCTTAATATCAAAGGAGCTGAATTCCTAACAATAAAAAACCCATATGCTGCACTAAAGCAGGTATTAAAAGCGAAATTGCAGTTGCCAAAGTGAAAAAAAAAACCCCAAACATGAATTTTAAAGGGATCAAAGTCATTTGACATTTTTGACAATAATGTCAACTACCATCCCTGCCATTAGAAAGCTTAAAATGATGGCATTTCCTCACAAATATTTCCCCTTCTTGTTGTGCAGGTAAGGTAATCACTCTAGAGGAGGGGTTTGAATATAAAACCACCACTGAAATATCCAAAAGTGGAAAATTGGGTGGAGGAGAAGGACAGGAGGCAGCACTGCTCCTTTAGGATCTCACAAGTTTTCCAAGCCTCAACATCTTATTTCACAGAACAGTGTTTAAACTGAGCTGTGCAGCTCAAAAAAAATAAATGGATGATGTTTTCAAAGATGCCCCACTACCAAGCGTGCAAGGGGGTTAGGAAATGGGTCAGCTCAGGGTTAACCACTTAGAATGAAAATAATGTTGTGTGCCAGAGGAATATTTATAAACATAAATCAAGCAAACCATGGGAAACCATCCATAAATAAATGCAAACAAGGCAGTGGTGTTCATCCCAAAGTGCCTCTCGTTTAACAACAATAAACAGCAGCAGGTACCAAAATTCTCTTTCATTTGGTTTTCTTCTCTTCAAACCAAATTTGATGTCTAAGAGTGAAAATACTGAAATACTGAAGCTAAATAAAAATCAGAGTTGGGTGAGCTGGGGCTGGTGCTGCTTAACATTTTTGAGGGTGACAAGGACATGGGGTCAAGCTTGGCAATGACACCAAGCTCTGTGGGAAGGGATCCCATCCAGAGGGATCTGGACAGGCTGCAGAGGTGGCCCTGGGACAACCTGATGAGGTTCAACGAGACAAGTGCAAGGATCTGCACTTGGAAGTGCAGGAAGACTTTACCACCCTGATATCTGGGGAAAATAGAGGTGTTAGTATCTGCAGCAGCTTCAGATCATCTTTTTAGGAAGTGTGGATCCCTGTGGGATGGAATTCCACAGCCTAAAACCTTCCCCAGCAGCAGCAGGGCAGGCAGGAAGGAGGAATTCATCCTAGAGGAATCCTCCAGAGCACAGCTCTACCTCTGTCCAGCTGAGCCTCTTCCCCTCCGCCCAGCCTTCGGCGTGAAAAAAATAAACCAGAATCAACAACCTCCTAGGAAATGCCAGCAGATTTCTCCCCAGCACAGAGGGAGAGAAGCAATCAGGGCATGTGGAGGAGGAAACTTTATGAAAACATCACCTTGGATCCTTGAATCCAACCAAAGAGAGCCCAAAGATCAGCAGCCAGATGTGCACAAACACATTTGCTACAGTGCGAGATAACGGGGAATTGGCTCAAGCCAGACAGTGGCTTATCAGTTTGCTGAGCTATTTCATCCACAAATATTTTACTGATAAGAACACTCCCCCCCCCACTTTTCCTGGAGCCTGGAAGCTGAAAATGGCAGGAAAATGGCTTTGCATATGCAGAGAGGACACTGCACAGGGCAGGAGGAGAGCAGCACCTGGAAATGTGGAAAAGGACATTCCTTCCTCCTGGCATCCCGATAAAGGATCAGGATGCAGAATATTAACAAAAACTGGGGACTTGCATGGATAGAAAGCAGCAAAGTGGTTCATAGTTACATGAAATGTTTATTTTCACCTCTCAAAACACTGTTCAAAGCTTAATTAATCATTTCAGCATCCCCAAGAGTGGCCTGAACAGCAAACATTTCAGGCCTGCCCATGGAACAAAGCCAAGGAAAGGAAGCAATTTGGTCAGTGATAGAGAATTTTAAAGATCAAATTGATCCTGAATTTTAAACACCCAAATTCCTGACTTCAACTCCCTATAAAGACAGAAAACTTTAAATACAAAGTCGATGATGTAAAAAATAAAAAGGAAAACAAACATTACTCAATCTGTGTATGACAGCCCTTCCCAACAGACTTGTGTTGTTCAAAAAGTCTGCTGGATTTACCACAAGCACCTGAACTTTGTGCCAGCTGATACTCTTGGGACAGCAAAGTTGATTTTCATTTCCCACTGGAAGAAAAATTCGTGCAGAAACAGACAAATCCAAACCAGTTCCAAGTATTTTTTTATATGCTACAAGTTCTTAAAAATGATGAATGAGAAAAGGGAAGGAAAGTTTAAAGTCAGGCAGCAGAAATAGAGTGAGGACGCCTTTTTTTCCCTGGTTCAATGAACCCTGAATTCCGACTTTTGTTAGAAGTGAAAAACATAATTTAAAACATAGCCAGCTGTAAAATCAAAATGAACCCAAGCTCTGGTTGAAAATCAGACATTTTGGTGCCAAACTTGAGGCAGGCAGCCCTGTTTGCCAAGAGCCTGTGCCATGGGAATGAATCCATTTCCATATAAAAGAGCTCATGGGCATTTTTAAACCTTCCAGCTTTTCCAAGTCCAAGTCATGACTTACAATGTGAGTTACCATAATTCAAATCACCCAGACTGCAATAAAACACACAAGAATAGATGAAGGACTTTTGAAGTTGTATTAAAAATGCTATTCTGCTTACTGCTGCTTAGCATGAGAACCTGTGAGAGGAAAGGAAAAGTAAAATAATTCAATTTTACAGGATTTTTAAAGATCCATGAGAAATCAAATTCTGTGTACACTGAACTGACAGCAGCCAAAAATCTGGGAAGGCTTTAATCAAGGTGTGAAAATTCTCAGTAAACGTTCAATAATCAGAAACTGGTTGAGTGACCAGTTCAAGGTTAATTGTTGACTTCATTAAAGCCCACTCATTAAGGAATGTGGGACCTAATTCAGCAGTGAAAGTGCAGAGAAAAGCCAGGAAAAGGCTCTTCAGTCTCTATGATGAGAACTGTGAGGAGACAGGGATGCAGACAGAAACACAGCTTGAATCACAAGCAGAGAAATGACTGACAAGCTGAGGAAATGGCAGCTTTGGGGAATGGCAAAATCAGAGTTTGGGTGTGGAAAGAAGGGAGAGAAGCAGCAAAACAGCCAGTGGCCACTAATGAAAATATAAACAGCAGCAAAAGCAACTGAAATAAGGGACCTGGGCAACAGCTGAGCTATCAAGGCTATGGCTGGAATATTATCATGACTGTGTGCTTCACTCCCACTGCTCAAAGGAAACAGGACCTGAACTTGCTCAGCCCAAACTCCTGTGAGTTCACTCTCCATTTTACAGATTAACAAAACCCAAAATGCCAAGACATTCACAAGTTTTCCACCAAATCAGAACCTGGGAGTCCTGAGTCCTGAGAACCAGTTTTAATCACAGGTCAGCACAGTCTTAAAAAAGAAAATAAACTCCCACCCAGCCATGCTTTGGGCAAGGGGAGGTTTAGGAAAAGTAACACAATTCTGACACCAGTGAGTTCCATTAATAGTTTAGAGCTCAATTAATGAAACAGCTTCATTTCTACAAAACCTGTGATGTTATTTAATAAAAAAAGAAGACGACCACAGCAACCAGAGCTGCAGGATCAGCTCAGGGGGCGCCCCAGGAGGGGCCCACCCCGGGGTGCTGGATGTGCCAGGCTCTGTCCCTCCTGTCCCCCGGCTCCCAAAGGACACCGAGCTCTGTTTGTCCCCTGCCCTCAGCTGCTCCTGGGCACTTCTCTGAGCACAGTGACTATTCTGTCTTATCAGGTGGCCTTTCAGGTTCTTGTCTTTCAAGTGGAAATGAAGAATCACGTTCCACCAGCGCCGGAGCCACTCCTCAAATCACGGCAGGTAACAAAGCTACCCAGGGCTTAATCCTCTTTGATGAGACTCGGGCCGGGATCAGGCAGCATTTTTCAGCTACAATTTAATGTTATCTGTGCTCAGGCTGCCACCAAAGTTATCTCTGGGCCGTGCACACCTGCTGAGCAGGAATTGGACTGCAGCCATCAGCTGATTCCCAGCGACCTGGGGAAAGGCAGGTGCGGGGAAGCGGCAGCAACTCACCCGGTGAAACTCGAACCGTTGTGTCCTGCCCAGAGGCACCAGGACTGGGGAGTATTTCCTGTAACTCAGCCTTCAGAAAAACGCAACAATCATTTACCACAACAGCCAGGCCCAGGTATTTTTCCTCCACCACGTTCTTCCAGCAGCCAAACTTTGGGGAAGTTCAGCGAGGATGTGGAGAGCAAACCTTAATGAATCCTTATCTAAGATCCGGGTTTGTCTACCAGGGCAAATTTACCCAGATAATTCCACCTCCACAGCTAATCCTGCAAATAAATTTTCCCAAACACAAATCCTTAAAGAGCAAATAAAGGGAAAAGGGGGGAAAAAAAAATCCCAGCTGTGCTGTAATATATTCTTTCCCAGGGTGATTCTGATCCATGGTTTGGATGTAACAGCAGGGATGGAGCAGCCATGTTCTAGGCATGATGCTCCGGGAATTTTATTATTAAAACCATCATGAGATCATTAGTCAAGTTAAACCCCCCAAAAAAGTGAAAGAGGATGAAATACGGATATACAGAAAACTGGGAAAAAAATCCCCAACCAACCACATTAAAAAAGCCCAACGCAGGAATCACCGCTCAGAAGCTATTTTGAAACAGAACTATTTTTAGTGCTACAGAAATTATTATTTTTCACTGGTTTTTTTTTTTCTGGTACAAATCCACGCGTACAAACTTCAAGCTGACGACCTTTCCCA
>NW_008239778.1:845394-867279 GCF_000691975.1 Corvus brachyrhynchos
CAGCGCGAGAGGGGCCGGCGGCGGGCGGGGCCCGGCAGCAGCACCGGGAACGGGCGGGGAGAGATACCGGGAACGGACCGGGAGAGGTACCGGGAGAGATACCGGGAACGGGCCTGGGCGCTCAGCGCGTTCTCTCCTCGGGCCCGAGTGCTGCAGTCCCGCGATCCCCGCTCCGGCCTCCCTCGCAGCCCTCAGGATGGTCCCCGCCTTTTCCCTCCCCTTTTCCTCTAAAAACTGTCCCCAAACACTTTTTGTTATGTTTCCTAAAGGTGTCCAATACCTAGGAGTGTTCAGGGTGAAATCCTTAATGCAAACAAACCATCATTATCTTCATTGATATTTTTCGTGATAAACAATATCATTGTTTAGATTGCGTTATTATCTATTACTGTACATTATTAATAATTAGTGTTATTAATGGTAATATGATGAGGATGATGATGTTTCCACGAGGATAATGTAAAGTCTGGAGCATCACAGCGCGATACTGAACTAAGAGTGGGAAAAATGAAGCAAATTTCTGATACTGTGACTGTCAGCACAGCACAACATCTGTATTTTAAACCACTTTAAGGGATGAGATTTCAATTAAACTCTCTGGTTCGCTATTTTTTGCAGCACTTTGTGAGCACCTCTGTGCTCCAGCTCTGCTCAGGGATAACTCCGGGTAGGAGGAATTCACTCCGGGGGAAGGAAATCACTCCAGCTGGGGCATGGAAATCCACCTCACCTGATTTATTTCAACAGCCCACTTCAGCGGCTTGATCACATGAAAAAGAGATACTTTAGTTGCAAATGCACCAGCAAATTTTAAAGTGCTTAATCACTCCAATAACCTTTCTGGAAAGAAAATAAAAACATACATTGTTACCCAGCCCAGCACTTGAAGGGCCAAGAACTGTTGTGTCCCGAAGCAGAGAATGCAGGAGCAGCCGCGATTACCTCGCCCTTAATCATTAACAGCGTAACAAAAGGTGAGGAGGGTTTTAGGGACTCATTAACGAGGGCAGAATGGGCACACTTTTATTTAAACACGATCATTTACACAATAGCTGAAAGTTTGCTTCCCCCACGCCTTCTCCTCGGGACAAACCTGGGTATCAGAATTAGCACCCGGTGTTTAGAACCCGAAGTAAATAAATCCCAGGGTTATTTACCGAAGCGATTTGGGCGTGGTGACACAGGGAATAATTTGATTTTTTCTATTTTTGTGAGCAGCCCATTGCTGCGGCTGCCTCTCTGGAACACCGGGGGTGGTGCATAGTTCATATAAGGCTAAAAACTGCCAGAAAAGGGACAAATCACAGTCGTGGTCTGAAGTTATTGCAGTGCAAATTTAATAGGAGCAGTGCTTTAATTAAGTGGAAATTAATCAAGAGGTAGGTGCTTTCCTCCTTGATGGCAAGAATTTAACATTGCTTAAAAGGAATTCCAGCTGAGCTTCGTGTTTGAGATCTCGGGTACACAAAGGAGTCAGGGCTGGATTGAGCGGGAAGAGATTTCAAATGACACAGAAAATGTTTCAAAGTTCTGTTGCAAGAGGTTACTTTTTGTGGGGTGAGCTCTTCTTTCACCCCAATCTGAATTTTAGTGGCACGAAGCCATTTTTAGCTCGGTGTTCAAGGTGCTAAAGGGGTCACTGAAGAGCAGAACGTTGATGTTTCATGGAAATAAAGTGCATTTTTCTGCTCCTGCTCCTTCTAAAAAGCAACCTCGAATTATATGAACTTATTTATTTCCCAGGATTGTCAAAAAAGCAACCAAAATTTATCCCACTGATGGAAATGACCATAAGAGAGAGCCACTTTTGGAGCAACTCTTTCATGGTCTCTTTCCCCTCCCCCTTTTTTGTTCCACACCATGTAATTTTTACTACAAATACTTCTTCCTATTCCTGAAATATTTTCTATTTCTGGCCCCACACTCCCTTCCAAAGCAGTAAAATCAGCATTTTTGTGCACCACTCAAGGCTACCAGGTGTTCTGACAGAGCATTTAAACGAAGAAATGTCATCTTTTAAATAATTCTTTTTTTTTAACAAAGCAGATTAAGATGATTTTCAAGTTTGCAAATCACTACAACAACATCCTCTGTAATTCATCACTTCTCCCCTCCAGATTAACTCGTTTTTGCCTTTCTACTGCAACATGATGGAGCTGAAAGGTGCTAAAATGAACATTTCGAGATCATTTTCACTCACACACAAGCCCATGCACAGCTGAGACATTAGATCGGAAATCTATTTACAATTTTACATATTTTACAATATATAGTTCGTCTTTACAGCTACAGAGTAAGTTCAGACTAACACTGGTACCTTGTGGAGCTGCTGCTGGAACTTGGCTTTGAGTTAAACTAATTATTAAAAACAATTAAGTGCATGCTTAGAAGGAAGCTTTCAGGAGAGATGTCAATGGACTAGTGTTGCTTAAAAATGACACCAGTTTGTGTAGAAAATTGAAATTCAGTTCAAAAAACCCACAAAAGCCTAAATAGAAATCTACTGGACTAAAATAAATACAATTCATTACACTTAACCAAAAAGAAAAGTACCTTTAAAAATGTACTGATTTAAGCTCATCTGATTTTTTTTTTTTTTTTTTAAGCCTTATTTTCCTTCCCTTCCCAGCTAGGTGAGGATAATGCTGCTTTTCCAAGCTGCCACTGGGAATTATCCTGCATAAACCTGAGGCTGCAGTGGTGGGGGCAGCTTGTCATTCTCCACATTTTCAGAGTCAATGGCTGCTAAGGCTTGACTTTTTGGTTTTATTTCTAAGGGATATTTCTCCACAATATCTTCCACTTCCTTGGTGATCCCATCAGTCCAATCTATGAGGTCTTTAAGCCTTAATTTCCTTCCCTTCCCAGCTAGGTGAGGATAATGCTGCTTTTCCAAGCTGCCACTGGGAATTATCCTGCATAAACCTGAGGCTGCAGTGGTGGGGGCAGCTTGTCATTCTCCACATTTTCAGAGTCAATGGCTGCTAAGGCTTGACTTTTTGGTTTTATTTCTAAGGGATATTTCTCCACAATATCTTCCACTTCCTTGGTGATCCCATCAGTCCAATCTATGAGGTCTTTCTCCAGCTTCTTGGCTTCACTGACAATTCTTTCCTGTCTCTCATTCAACTGAGAGAGGAGGTCTAAGCTTTTGCACATTTGCTTCACCCCCAGGCACACATCAGGGGAAAAACTGTCAGATTCCTGCTTTTTTGGGGAGGTCTGGCCCGTCATGAAACGATCAAAATCTTCCTGGCTCAGATTTAAAGACTGAGCATCCAGTTTTTCAATGAAGGCCACAGCACAGCACTGCAAATAAAACAGAGAGAGCATCACTGCAAGGTTGGAATCACCACAGACTGGAATGTACCTCTTTACTATTCCTTACCCTCTTCTTACATCAGTAAATGATTTTTAAATATTTTTTTTGTGCCCTAAATGAGCTTTTCCAGAAGTTAATTGGATCAGGCAGTTCACACAACTCTTTCCTCTCCCCCAAAGTTTGAAGAAATCAAAAACTGAGCTGACAAGGTACATTCCAAACCTCAGGGTCCCTGTGTTTGGGAGGTGAGGGAACAGCAGGAACATGACAAGGAGACAGGAGCAGTGTATTAATATTTAATTATCTGATCAGCAGAGATCTGCTATGCAGATTAATTCATTAATTTCCTGAAGGAAGGAGTGTCAAAGCCCAGCTCACTTTGTGGATGCTCTGCTCCTTCTGAAATAAACTTTTAACGTTCCAAGTTGTTTCATTCAACTCTGTAATTTCCCTCAAGGATTCTTTATGATAAAATGCAGAGCACACTGATAAATGCCTCTTGGAGAAGCTGTAAAAAACCTGTTTGCCTCCACACACCAATGGCCTAATTCTGCAGTGCCTTCAAGAAACTCTCCTGGGCTCAAAGAGGGAACTTTGCATCTGGAACATCTGCACAGCCCAAACTCAGGGTTTGAGGAACAGAAAGTCCTGATCTCCTTGCAGGATAAAAATACACCCAAGTCTTAACATCAGACTTTTCAAATAAAGGGTTTAAAGTTATAAAAAAATAAAGCAAAGCTGTGGTTTGGACAGCAGAGAAAGAAGAGAAAGGAGATAAAACTGGCTGTGCTCTAAGTAATCCCAACCACTGTTTGAAGATTCATTTTAATTTACATTTGAAGATTAATTTAAATTTACATTTCCCTTTGCTGGCAATTCCTACCTCCAAATCAAAGACAAATCTTGCTGTCCAAAACCCACCCTTCTTGCAGCACTCACCAGGTTAGTGAAATAATATCCATCCTCTCCAGTCATCAGCCTGCTGGGGTTGCAGAAGCGAGTGATGTACTGGATGTTGGACTGCAGGCGTGGCGGGTTCCCCTTGAGAACGATGTAAATCAGTGTGGGCAGGAAATCATCAGCAGAAGCAGGCTCGTTTTTGGTGATTTTGATGGCATTAAAGATGTGCTTGCTGCACTTGGTGATGCAGGCCAGTTTATCCCGAGGGACACGCTTGGAGTCCATCTCGATGATATCTGTGAGGGAAGGAAAGTCCTGAAATCATTCAAGCTGTATTAATCAGACACTGAATAAGCAGGATTTGCTGGGTAATATTAATATTGTATCATTTCTGTCTGCAGGGAAGTGTTTCAAGATCAGCTAAGCCTAAACACTTCAGTACGGAAAATTATCCCTGTTCCACAGATGAAATTCCAGTCCAAACCCACAAAGATTCCTGCAGATTTAACAGCCTGGACCCCCCCTTTGATGACAGCAAAAATAATCTCAGTAAGCAAGAGAGATGAAATTTAAAGCTGTAAATAAAAACTTCATCATTCACAAACCTGTAATTGCCTTTACAACCATGTCAGAGACTTCTGGGATTTCCTCACTGACAGGAACACACAGCATCTGCGGAGTTACCCAGTGCAAAGCCCTGTGACAGGAAAAAAAGGGTTAAACTCCTCAGTGCCAGTGACAGCCAGGTGTTTGAAACCAGCTGCTTCCTGAACTCAAGGCACAAGGAATGCTTTGTGTGAATGAGGCATTATTCCAGCCATAAACCAGCTTATTCCACTGAAGTAATTTATTTTCAGAGAAAATACTTCCTTTTTTAAAAGTTTGTTTTGGCTGTAATTTAACACAAGCAAACCAATTTTCCCAGTGTAGTGGTTGTCATTATCCCACCTATTCATTCCTCCTGTATTTTAAATAAAATGCTTTTAACCCTTGCTGGTTAACAAGGCATTTTTCTGTGCATAGCATGAGGTTTTTTTAACATGGTTGATTCAGAGCTCATTTACACAATTAAGGATTGCTCAATTATTTTTCCTTTCAAGCCTTACCTGATCCTTTTTTGGACAGCAAGGTCTTTCTTCTCATCATCAGTTGTCTCAGGGCAAAAAACATACTTATACTGTCGAGTCATGATGTATTTCTCAACCTCATCCATTGCCTTTTCCACTTTTTCAGGGGGCACTGAAAGGGACAAATCCCACAAATGAAGTATTCCTGGGCTCTTTGGAAGGTTTAATCCAGTTTAATCTTAATATCACCAAATCAGTGCTACTCATTCGAGCCAACCTGAGTTCATAAATGGATATAATTTAAGAAGTAAAAACATAATGGGTAGAACTCCACAGAGAGTTTAAGAGAAAGCTGTAAAAACAAATATTTAGGACAGCAAAACTTCCTAAAATTGATGCTGCTAGGAACAATTCTAACTCTGCTACCAGAACCTGTTCCCAGCATTTCTGAAAGCTGAGGATGCTTTGCTTTAACTGAAAATTCAAGAGGCTTTAGTTTTACATCGTTGCTTTTGGAACAGGAAGATGAGGAAGAAGAACTTGGTACCTTTCCAACGTGTCTGCAACCTGTCTGCTACATTTTGGTAGAAGTCCTGGGCACATTCAGACTGTTCCTCAATGCTTAAATCCTGCAAGAGAACAAGGATTAAGTGTGGAAGACCTGGCAGCAACACCTCATGTTTTGTTTTGGTTTAAGGCAAGTGTCCAGCTGCAGTAACAGTCTGAGAATGCAAAGGTGTCGTCAGAGGTGTTTATAGTGGCTCCATTTTATTTAAAAATAGGAGAAGCCAACACTGGCTCTTTAATAGGTGAAAGACTTGCATTTATTTGCTGAACAAAGGTTATTAGCACAGGTGCAATGCCATTTTCGCCAGGCACATCCCCGAGGAGCGCTGACAAAACTCAGACTAGGCAGGACATTTGTCCCTATTTAACCTCAGACTAGGCAGAAGGTTTGTCCCTATTTAACCTCTGATTTTTAAAAGACAATTTATAGTCTAGAAAATCCCCAAGATTATAAATTATTTGAAGGGATATCTATACAGCAGACATTTCTGGTGAGAAAGTTGCTGTGAAATATATTTACAGTGTTATTTGTGAAACAACACTGGCTTTTGCTAACTGACCTCCTGAAGAACATAACAGAGGTTTGAAATTAACTTAATTAAGGCAATTTTCATCATTAAATGGCTGAATGAAATCATACATTAAAAAAGGGGGGAGGAGAATTTGATTGCTGAATTATCTAAGGGCAAAAACTGGACATTGCCCTGAACACAAAAGTCTCAGTTCTTGCTGAGACTGGCTTTTAGGCCTGGTTTATGTGTAGTAAAAAATCCGTGTTTTCAGAAGACTGAAGTAGGAAATGAGAAAACCTTCAGTGCTTGAAGCCCAAAATAAACCCACATTATTCTCACTAACTGTGCGCAGAACGAACAGATCTAAAAGAAAAGAAATCAAAGTTCAAGAAGATTTCAAAGCAGAGGGAATGTAAGCTTCCATGAGAACTCATGAGGAGATAATCTGAGGAACTAAATAGGAAAGAGACAAGAAGGGGGTGAAAAAGAAGTTATGCTGAGTTCTGACTCATTCCAACCATAGGTGGCACCACAGACTGATTAATATTTCAAGAACATTGGTTTGTGGTTTGTTTTTTTTTTAATGGAAAATGAAGATGTAACCCTTATTTCATATTAAAAAAAGCAGCACGGTCGAATTCCCCTTCCCCAAATAAAAGGAGAGGGATGGGTTGATGCTGAATTATCTTTAGAAGTTTTTAGGCATAAGCTGCCTCATCCCTGGAAGCATCCAAGGCCAGGTTGGACAGGGTTTGGAGCAACCTGGGACTGTGGAACTGCCCATGGAACCAGATGATCTCTAAGTCCTTTCCAACCCAAACCACTCTGTGATATCTTACCATTTCCACAAGTCCTATTTATGTAGAATATTGCTGAACAGACTCATTTATGTGGGATTTAGTCAGGACTAATTTATCTGGGATGCAAAGGAGAGCTTTGGGGTTGGAAGGATGGTTTGGTCCAACACCACCAAAAAATAAAGCACCCAGATCTTAATTTGATGAATTCCATCACCTGAAGGCTCATTACACTCCATAAAATCCAAACTGCTGGAACAAAAGCAACATCTCCTCCCTCTCTTCCCAATTCCCCCATTTTATTCAGGCAAGAGGCATGCAGAGCTTACCCTTTTATGGCTCATGGTGTCCAAAAAGAGTTTGCATTGCTTGTAGATGTCCTGGCCAGGCTTCTGGTATGTCCTGATGAATTCTATGAACTCCTTGGACACTCGATCTGTCTCGATGCTGGCCTGCCTGTGGATGGAAGGGCTGGGAGCCTTGGCCTCCTGGATCTCTGCTGGGAAAATTCAGGGCACAACAGATCAGTTTTTTTACACTGCTGGATGAATTCATAAAGGTTTTATCACTTCAAGTCAGTTTTTTTCAGCTGTGCAGACAACTTATGGTCACTTATTTCTCCAGCTTTGCCAGGAGAATGCTGGATATTATTAAACACAGCAATTATTAGTACACACAACTCCAGGAAAACGGAGTATTCCACTGAAGTGGAACATTTAGAGCCACACCCCCAGTGACACTAATGGCCTTTTTCTATTAGAAGTGACTGCAACATGGGGTTGCTTTTGGCTCTCTTACACCGTCATTCCCAGGTCAGATATCTCCATTTAAGGTTTCCAGATGGGATTCTGTAGATTCCTAAAGATAACAGGGTGGTTTTCCCACTTTCCCTGACCTCTACACTCCTGCTCCTTTGCTTGTACCAACACACGTGGCTCCCAAGCAGCTCAGGGCAGTTCTGCTGAAGGAACACACACAGCAAGCTGACAGAGCTGCACCCACGGGGCTTTTTCCCACAAAAACATCTGATTTTCCAAGTTCCAAGTTAATTGTCCTGCTCCAAAACCTTCACCCACCTTTCAGCTTGCCAGCCAACGCTGTTGGAAATGGAGGGATTGAATAGAGGTGGTGGAAATGAACGTGGTGAGAAGCAAGCAGAAGAGAGACAGAAAACATGAAAATATTCATGGTCAGCACGAGACAAACACAGCTTTCAATCTGCAAACACTTCACATGCACAGAAATCCTGCTTTCAACAAGCATGCAGAACTCCAGAAGAAAAAGAACTAAGTGGGATTAATATGTTTAAGTTGGTTTAATTTGAATTTGAGGGAGTTTACTGGGGTTTTTTTGGTTGTTATTTGTTTTTAAAGAGATCCAGCACTACAGAAAATCCAAAGCTGTGTCACCCAGTGAGTAACAAACACTTCTCCTCTGACCAAAGCTCCACACTTCAGCACAACCTTCTCTGGGGAATAACTTGGTCAGGCACCATCAGAACACTTCTGGTATTTAACTGCTGAGAACAGAAAAGGTTTTGCAAATATTTAAATTCCAACTGCAGCAATTGAGATAGTGCAAATCCAGCTCCTTTCTAGTTACTCAGGGACACTTTTCCAGAGGGGATTTCCTTCCATTGCCTTTATATCTAAATTCACTGCAGTGAATCCCAAACCCTACACAGGATTCCAGCTGAAGGGTGGGCATTAATTAAATTTGTCACATTTAACAGTAGAGAAGCAGAAAGCTTACTTTGAAATAATAAACAAAGAAAAGGGCAGAATTATGAGATATTTCTTCCATGATTAATCACTGATCTCATTTTGCAGTACAGCTGAAGGTTTATTTACTTATTTCAACAATGTGTTCACTCTCTTATAAAAAGAATGAGCCTTATTTCACTATTTGACCTTAAGGAATATGAATATAATTTTTTCACTCACTAATTCAAAATAGATTGGTTTTAGTTACTAGAGAGATGTAGTCAACTGAGGCAGATTAATATTAAGTATTAAAAATCCTGATATAAGGAGAATTAATCTGCACTGATTACCAAGGACTGCAGGAACAAATGTACTTCCAGCAACAAAATACTCTGAGGTTTGTCCTGTGTCCTCAGGGAATTCAGTCCAACTAAAAAGAAGCTGATTACAGCCAAGAAATTCCAACAAGTTAAAGAGAACCCAGCAGAGGAAAATGCCAAAACGCCAGGAGTGAGCACGGGAAAAGTTCAGGAAGGATCAGCTTCACAAAGAATAAACATTATTAATACTTCAATCTTTCTACAGGAAAGCCACTTGTCACAGCAGAGCAGGAGCACTCCAGGGATTCACTATGGTTGTGCCATGGCCACGGAGCCCAGTCCAAGCATGGAATGTGAGAAAGGTTTTGCCATCAGCTCTGTTACACATGGCCCTTCATCATCTTCCGGTAATTTAATAAACATCTTCCAATTTCTTTAGCCAGCAGAACAAGTCAGGATGGCAAACAAATAAAGTAGGATGAGCTCTTAAAGCTGTTTGCATCATGGGGTTTGGTGTCCTTTTGGTTTAAATGAAACCAGCGTCTCCTCTTGATAGGAAATTTTCATCTTGGTTTATATAACAAACATCTGGAGATGTTTTGAGAATGCAAAAGTTCTTGAAGTGCCAACTTCAGTAGTTTCAACTCATAATAATCAGATTTGTAACAGCAACCAGGAATGCTTTTTTTGATAAAAACACAAAGCAGCACAAAATCCAACTAATTCTTACAAAATTCTTATTTTTTTAATTCTAATCCTAAAGCGGAGCTCAAAGAAGCTTCAGCTTTACTCCTGTGACTCCCTACTGAGAAGCAAACCATTGGTTTAGAGATTCAACATCACCTCAGGATGCTGGACTTGCTTTTTTTGCCACCTTCATGTTGAAGAGCATGAGTTACAACTGGCACAACCCTAGTTTGTGTTTTGCAAAGCCCAGCTAAGAGCTAAGCTTACTAAAACCAGGCAGACAGCTTGCCCAGGCTGTGCTGCATTACCTTCAGAAGGGGAAGCCAGTTCCCAGGAGGGAGTAAAAATCTCCTTCAAATCCCTGAGAATGTTATCAGCATTTCTCTCCCTCCCAAGCTGTCCTTGCTTAGGGGTTTTCTCTTGAGCTGCTGAAATAAAAGGCCAAAGCAAGCAGGGCACCGAGAGCAGGAGCGTGGCAGGACAGGTGGTGAAGCGATAAAAAAAGAAAAGATGGAAAGTGAGAATGAACATTCAAAAAAAAAAAAAAGGTTTAACACACAGGTGAATGAATGCCTCATGTAGCCAGCTGCTGCCATGCACCAGGTCAACTCTAATAGGAAATATGCTGAATTTCAAATGAAGGAAATGCATTATCCCTAAGGTTAAGACAGATTAATGTTGGTTTTCCTTCTGGAATTCCTCCTCTACAGCCCAGCATTTCCCAGTTTTCGCCTGTGGAAGCTATTGCTATGCAAAGCCAGCAGTGCCATTCATGATTGCTGCTTGTAACACATTCTGGAGAACAAACACTCAGCCAACCACAAACTTGATCTTCCCAGCCCACACACAAACACTGTCAGCCTCACATTTATGTGCAGTTCATGGCACCCTGCTTACACATCCCATTTTTTCCTGGTGAGGTGTCAGAGTGAGGCACTCTGGCAGCATCAGCTGATATTTTATCTCAGGGTTTCTATCACACTCAGACACAGCAGTTTGTTGAGGTGACTGACAGCCAGCACCTTCTCTGCTGCTCTCTCCAGGAGAATTCCCCTCCCAGCCCTAAATCCTGGGATGACACTGTGGCTGACTCAGGAATTTAGCTGGAATGTGTGCCAGAGGAACAAGGAACTTCCCCTCAGCAGTGCAGTGCCAGACCACCACCAGGAACACATTTATGCTGTTTAGTGGAAGAACTCCTGTATAGTAACATAGAAACACAGGTTAAGCAGTTCACTGTTCTATTTAAAAGATTGGCATCACCCAAAAGCTCACATTTTTCTGCATTTTCAGAAACAATCACTCTCCAGAAGCATCACTACTCCAACTTTTGAAAGTCAAAGCACAGAGCATTAATCTGCCTTTTAGAACAACACATCTGTCAAAAACACTTATAATTTTAAAATGTACAGAAGCATGAAAAGCAAAGGAGAGTTACCCTTCTTAGCTCCTGCTCTGGAAGAAGCCGTGAAGAACTTCTTCACAGTTGTGACCTTTCTTGTTTTCTCATTGGTTTTCTTCTCCTCAAACTTTGAAAAGGTCAGGGACTGTGCCCCTTGGGTGCTCTGGCTGCTGGCATAGGCTTCTTCCTCCTCACGCTGGAGCCTGGAATTAGAAGAACACAGGTCTGATTTAAGTGCTTAAATAAGCTGATTTCCTGTGCAATCATTAATTACTCATTTGACATGTTAATTCTTTGCCCATCTTCATTCCTTTATTCCTGCCACATTTCCCTTCACTACATGACACCCACCCTTTCCAGGCTGCAGCAGTAAAAGTGACAGAAAGCTCAGGGTGGTGAGGGAGGGTTAAACTGTGAGGCCAAAAGGGGGAAAAATGAGGTTTAACCATGGTCACCTTCCCCTCATGGCACACCCTGAATTCTCTAGGGTCAGGGAAGGATTTCCAGCAGTAGATTCCTTGCCTTCCTTCCTGCCTCACAGGGAGTTCCCCAACCTCTTACCACAGGCTTCACCATCTTAAAAAAGCAAAATACCCTGTCCCAACCTCAGAAATATTTTGGGAAATAGATCATTGTAGTCCTAATCTGGTTTGGTAATAAATATCTGCTTGAATGAATGAGACCAAACCCAGTTTTTAATCTAAATTAGAGGAGGGCAAACTCACCAATCCTGAAACTTTTTTCCCCTTATGCAGAAGGATTAAAATAGGTTACACTATATCACACTTCAAGATGCTGGAAGGCTGAACAATTGTCTTTAGCAAACCATCCAGCTCAGGATGGACCATAAATAGTGTTGGATCTACAATCTCTTGAGGCAGGAATTGTATCTTACACCAGTGTTGACAAGCCTGTCTATTCACTGCAGCAAACAATCACAGCTTATCTGTGCCTTTAGCATCTCCCAGCTACTTATTAAAGAATTCCTTAAATACCCCACTTTATTTTAGGGATGATCCAAGACTGGCAGCAAAACTATCTGCCCTAATAATAAAGTTTTTATTAACTGTTTAAGATATTTATGGCAGAGGAAAACAATGTCATGACCTCTGTGCTGCCAACTGCTTATCACCTCTGAAAACACATCTTCCATTTTCAGGGTCAAGCATTTATCACACGAGGAAAACTAGATTGGTTTGCAGAAAATAAGTGATTAGACAATTACCTAAGTTAGTAAAGCTAAAGCTTTGATGTTCTTGGGCTTAACCCTGCAGTTTGAAAGAATGACCACATACAAGACTAAAATCAGCAGCTGGAATGTAAAACCAGGGTGCTGGCTACACCCAAGCCATCTCCAGAAGCTCCAGAGGATATTTTAATCAAAATTGTCCCTTTAACCCTTCTAACTGCTAGATAGAAATATAGATTTGCATATGCAAATGAGGCTAAAGTATTCATTGGGAGGTTGGGCTTTGTTTACATTTGTTACTTCCCAGATTTTCTTTTCAAACCTCTTGTATTAGAATGTCACAAATATCCATCTTTGCATCAAAAGGAAATTTTTAATTCCTAACTTGTGATGAGCCTGAGCCAGAGCAAACAGGACTGGGAAATGGGAGGCAGGAATAGTATTTGGTGGAGTCACCCTGAAGGAAGAAAGAAGGTTCTTTACCGCTCTGCCAGCTCCCAGTCCTCTTGAATCTGCTTCTGCCTGGCCTTGTGGTATTCCTCCCTCCAGCACTTGGAGCAAAACCCCTGCCAAGCAGGATTGCCATAGTAACCACAGCCCTTCTTGCACAGCAGCTCCGACTGATCCACGTGGATTCCTCTGCGCTCCGATTTCAGGTTCATTTTCCTCCTGGTGGAAGAGGAGAAGGGTTAAAAACAGAAATGTGGCACCAGCCACATCCCAGATACCATTTCTTCTGAAGGTTTGCCTTTAGAAAGGAGTCACCTGCTTGAATTATTTAACAGCTCCATAGCAACAAAATGAATGCCACGGGAGGAAGGGCACAGTTACATAACCACGAGCCCCACAGCCAGGGGCAGCATGAGCACATCTCTGCAGGGCTGAGACCTGCACACAGCTCCAGGCAGTGGCCCAGGGCACCAGTGACAGCCCCACAGCCAGGGGACAAAGGACCAAGGCACATCTCTGCAGGGCTGCGACCTGCACACAGCTCCAGGCAGTGGCCCAGGGCACCAGTGACAGCCCCACCGCCGGGACAAAGGGCCAAGGCACATCTCTGCAGGGCTGTGACCTGCACACAGCTCCAGGCAGTGGCCCAGGGCACCAGTGACAGCCCCACAGCCAGGACAAAGGGCCAAGGCACATCTCTGCAGGGCTGTGACCTGCACACAGCTCCAGGCAGTGGCCCAGGGCACCAGTGACAGCCCCACAGCCAGGACAAAGGGCCAAGGCTCTGCTCTCATCAGCACCTTGTTCTGACAGCCAGAGACACAAAGCAATGGGGGAAAAATGTAAGAAAGTTCCAAACACCAATGAAGGGAGCATATAGAATATACTGTATTCTAAGACTGTGCCTGCAAAGAACCACACTGGTGAGGCTTTAGGAAAGGGATCTCTGGCCTCCAAAAGTGTCTTCAGGGCACAGTGAGGAATCACAGCTGACCCAGCTGGGCACATCAACACATGGACAAGGTGCATCCCCACTTCCTCCAAGTTATGGCAGAGTTAAACTGGCTGCCTGCACACAGCACAGCTCTGTGGGATTTATATTTAGTGACTGCAACAAAAAGATTCTCCTGCCTACACCAGCACTGTGCCAAGCCTGTCTTGGAGCATCCAGCAAGCATCCAGCCTCCCCTTTCCTTGCCTGCCTGACAGAAACCATCCCACATGCCAACTCCCTCCCAAAGGCATCCCAGCTACTTGGTTCTAATGGGGAATGCTGGAGTCATTTTAGGAGAAAAGCAGCACAGCATTATCTGCATCAGCAAGGTTAAGGTGTGCATATTAAAATGTTAACATTTGGATTGCAATACTGACAGACACAGAGAGCAGAAATAGCACAGCAAAGTTTTGTCCAGTAAATTCAGTTCCTTTCTCTTTCTGCCATTCCAGAGATGCCACGGATGGAAAGCAAGAGGAAAAGGGACTTTCTCAAACTGAAGAACATCAGCAACTGAGTCAGAGTTATCTTCCTTTCCCCTGAAATTCCACCCCAAACTCTTCTCTGGATCATCCAGCATAACAGATGGAATATGCACAAATGTCACTGCCACTGAGAGTTTTCTACTACAGGAAGTACCAGCTCTTTTGTTCCAAGCTCAATTATCCATTTTAAAAGACTGATAATGTTTAACATTTCCCATTAATCTAATCAAGTTATTTTAAGCAAAGTAACAGGAAACACACGATTTTCTCTGAGGGGGGAACAAATTAAATATTCCATCTTATCTACATAAGTATTAAGGTTTCTTCCACTTTTCAATTTTTGAAAGAAATAATGAGTTTCTAAAAATAACCAAAAAATAGTTTAATTGTAGAGACATGCATATTAAGGGCATCAATTTCTTAATGACATCATTTATAGCCACGTGTTCTCATTTTTATAGATGGGAGAGTGGCTGAATACTTTCTTTTCTTTCCCACTGAAAAGTCTGACAGACAATATTGTGCTGCTGCAAAGCAAAATGAAAATAAACCCAACCCTATATTTTAAATATTTGAGAGCTTTACTTCATTCCCATATGCAGAAATAACTGAGAAACAAAGATTTCACAAAAATCTTTTGGTTTCATTTCCTGACTTCTCAAGGAAGGCCTGTGTGTGAGCTCCTGGCTGCCAACATCTCAGAGCCCAGAAATTCAACTGTCAGTGTGTGTCAGCTGCACAGCCTGGGGAGGAATTGCACAGTGGCAAGATTTGCACACTCAGGCCATTCCCAGAGCATCACTCATGTCCTTGAGCAACAATTCTGAAAAGAAAGGGGAAGCAAAAGCATGAAACTCTTCACTGATTCAGTTTCAAGACCACTTCCTACAAAGCAGAAGCTGCAGCAGCATTTTGGTCAGAGACCTCTATTGCAGGTGCCTGTCCTAGAAAAAAATGCAATAAATATGCATAAAATGTTTAATTGCCATTCATGTGAAGCTGTTCTGTCAATGTTTTCCCTGTAAACCATGAAGAAACAATAAATAAAACCATTTTCATAACACAAACTTCACAGAAATTTTACAGGGATCTCTGTCACCCAAGGAAATAAAACCCTATAAAATCCTGTCACCCACCACAGCAGAGTTACAACAGCTTTGCAACTGCAATAATTCCAAGAATTCAGGTGTCTGCTCTCATTCAGCATCACCACGTTCCAGACTCTAGTTTGAGAATTAAAGGAGTAGAATGAAACCTGACCCTGTTTCTCTCCCTGCCCAACACCTGAAAGCCACAGCAGAGTTTCTCTGCCAGCTGTGCACTTTCACCCCCTCCAGAGAGGCACAAAAATCACCTCTGTGCCCACAGATCTTTGCCCCCACAGTGCCACCGTTCCCTCTGGCATCCTGTGTGTACACACTAGAACTAAAAATAAAGCTCTGCTCAGTGTCCAAGCTCAGAGTAAGCAAAGCAGGGCTGCAAGGAGCTGCAAAGTCAAGTGCCCTCCCCTCCCTCGAGTGTTTGCAGTGACATCAGCTCAGATGCAGGGACAAAGGAGGTCACCCTGAACCCACAGGAAGGAGTCACATGCTGCACACAAAGCACAGACTTTCGGCTCCCTTCAACCAGAAAAGGCTGTTGTAAAAAAAAAAAAAGTTGTCCAGCCGATTTCTGCAGGTCAGCATTAATATTGTAATGAACAGAACAACTCCAGTTGTGATAAACTGAATGTGAAAAAACCCTCTCAAATTGATTTTTGGCAACTAAATCCCTGTGCATTTTATGATCTTACACACCTAAAAATGTTTTGTTGGAAGTTTTGTGTGTCCAAAATGCCTTTTTTTTCCCCTTTCTCTAGTCCCTTCTCTCCCTCCCACTCCTTATCCAACAATCACCTCCTCAATGCATGTGCACAGTCAAACCACACATTTTGCACGGTCAGACCTCTTATTTTCACTCCTGCCCTGAGTGCATGATGTGTTCAAAGCTCACTTCTGACATAATTCCAAGGAATAAAACAAATTTGTTGTTTTTCTGGAGTTGGAGAGCAGGCAACTCTGATCACCTTTATACCACCTGCCCACCTGAGAAGTCAGGAAAACACAAGGAAGGTAAGAAACCTCCACATTAAAAAAAAAAAAAAATATCTAATCCAGAAATACAACAAAGTACCAGAAGATTATAAATAACATTAACCAGTACAATTTGGAGAGGTGCTTTGCACCAAACATCCTTCTTGCATCTCCTGGATCCCAGTTAAAGTACTTCAAGAAGCCCCACATCTCCCTGCCAGGAGCAAAAATGTAATGTCATTTAAAAGATATTCATCCACTGCTCTGCTTAGTGAGTGCTTCAAATGTGCTGTGAATATCATCAGGGAAGGCAGAAATGACACCTTACAAACACCAAAAGAATCTTCTTTTGAGCATTTCTGTGCCAGGACTAGACCTCATCACACCTTAATATCTAATTGTTAATTAGCAACACCCCTTTGAAGAGTTTAGAAAAAGAATGTGCTCTCAGTTATTAATTTATGAAATCCCTTCATTGAATGTCATTTATTTGCAAGCAAAAGCTTCTGGTCTCCCATTCTCCACCGAAATGGAAATGTGGAAATCACCCAACTCTTTTCTATGACCTTTAAAGTGCACCTCACACATCATGTGCGGCTCCTGAGGGATTTATTTGGGATAATCACAGCCTGGGAAGGTGTCCCACTGCTGGCTGTGGCCACCAAAATGCTCCTTGTCTTCCTGCCACAAGAATTCCCAGGCCGAAGCTCCATGTTCTGCATGTCCAGCTTTATTTTTCCCAATTCTACTAAAATCAAGAGGAAGTGAGGCATGAGATTCATATTAAGTCAGATCTATCTGCAGGGCTGCACACCAAAGGTCTCTAATGACAGATCAGATCTGCTCCAGCTTTTCCAGAAGCATCTCACAGTAGCTTTGAAATGATGAAAAAATCCCCACCAAATCACTGTGGTTTAATTCAAAATTAGCTTTCTACTTGCTTTAATGCAATTTATTCTGAAGCTCTCAAATACATCTTCCTATCAACATATTTTTCTTGCTGTACCCACACTTAGATAATGTTTTTTATTTTTATTCACTTGTTTAGAGCAAACACCTTTTAGGAAGGGCAACACCAACTCAGAGACTTCTCATCCTTGCTCACACCCCTTGATTTTTCCTGTCAAGTTTGTCATCCAAGAACCTCCAATAAATTACAGCTCTCCCTTCAGAAAATGGGAAGTCACAGAATATTTTTCAGGAAGGACAAAGCAGCTGCCTGCCCTCTGTGGCTCTGTCAGGGCTGAAACTGAGACCATGGGTGCAAACACTGCAGGGTTTCAGTTACCACCACCAGGGAAGCACACCAGGAACCCAAACCCATAAAACCAACTTTTCTGCAAAATATTCTGGCTGAAAGCCAATTCACTTTCCCTGTCACTTACTCTGATCTGCCTTTTAACACTTACTAAGGCAACACAGAGAGTTAAGACATGGGAAACATGAATTTTGCTCCAAGCCCATAAATCCCCAGGCCATTTCTGTCAGTATCCCACAAAGGGGACTGAAGGAGAAGCAACCATTCCTCCAGGACTTTGGACCTTTTGTAGCTTCATAACAGCAAAATACTAAGTTCTAATTTTCACAAAAACCAACTTAAAAATAACCAGAAAAATTCATACTAAACCTACTAAATCAGTTATCAGTCACAGCAAGGAGCAGATTCATGCTTAGCTTTTATGTGGTAGGAAAAAAGAGGATCCTTCAATCCAAACTGGATCCGTCACCCAGGGCTGAGTTAATGAACACATGAAAGGCTAAACTTACATAACACCCTCTTTTCAGCAAGAAACACAGGACAATTTTCACAGCACAAAGACTGCAGACACAGCTTTGGCTTGGGGAAAAGCACTGGGTGAAAGATGGTTTAGGAGCAGCACGGATTTACCACGGGCTCCAACACCACCAGCGTGTTTTTCTGGTTCTTTTCCACTTCCCTTCCTTGCCAGGGATGGAGCAGGCAGGCACCTTTGTTATCAGTGCAGATTTTGAGGAGATATCAGCTGGGTCATAAACTATTTATTAGTCCTGGAATGCTGAGGTCACCTCTGAGACAAGAGCTGGCTGGAAAAGCTCATATTCAAAGCTGAATAGAAAGGGTCTTGCTTAATCAATCAAACACCTCCAGTAAGAGCTAAGTGCAATCAATTCGTAATTATTACAAGCTGTGAAGAACAGTTTTTCAGTAACTCCACAAACTAACGCTGGAAATTAAAGCAGTAGCTTTAATTCTACAATTGAAGTGCTATAAATGAGTTTCAGTATTGCTAATGACTTAATTAAATGTATCTAAAACCAGGAAAACACAGACTGGGAACAGGCAGGTTTGGTTTTTGGGTATGTTTTGGTTTCTTTTTGTTGCTGTTGGTTTGAGTTTTTTCTTCCCTCCCTAAAATTAAGTTTTCTCAAAAAAAACCAACTTGACACAACCATTAACAACAACCTACAGCAGTCTTTTCACTGGGCTGAAGCAAATGTGATTCAGCTCTTCAAAAGTCATTGCAGCACCTAATGAACAACTTGAATTCTCCCAATTCAAAACCATCAAAGTGTGAAGTGTTCACAATGAAGGATCACTCTCTGCAGCTCTCTGGTCATCGATGGCCATCCCCAAAAATGGAATTTTAAAGCAGAAAAAAGAAAACCAGGGAAGTCTCCACACACACAATTCTTACATTTACTGCTGTTGTTTCACATTTTACTGGTGCCTGAATATTCCATCATAGTTCAGATCAAGACAGCAGCCAACAGCTTTAATTACTAAAAATAGATTTATAAGGTAGGTTAGAAAGTGCATCAAAAACTGAGGGGTGCAAGGATGGAGTTAAGGTGTATTTTGTATTTTTCCAGTGGAAAAGTGCCCTGAAAATTTATTTATTCCAAAGAAGCACTGACGCAAATGCCCCAAAATTCTGAAGAGCACCAACCTACGTGCTGAAAGAGTCGTGATTCAGGTGTAACCCCAAGCACTCAGGCATGTAATTAGCAATAGAGTAATTAACCATGAGCTAATTTCCTCCCAAGGAAGGGTGGGGCAAGATGATCTCAGGCTCATGAACAGAAAACACAAAAGCCATTAGACAACTCGGGAATTAGGCAAGAAACCTGCGTGTTATCTTCGCAGTGCTCACACTTTTAGTGTGCATCTTTCTTGCAATTATGGGATTTCAGCTACAGCAGTTGTAGGATAAGCAGTGCAGGCTGCTAAAAAACAGTCCCAAGAAAAGAAAGAGTCGCTGCTTTGGTGAGCAGCCACCTCAAACAAACCACAGCCCTGGGTCCTGTCATTTGGAGGGGAAATTGCAGCCACTGCTTCAAACCTCCAAAATCCTGACGGCCACAAGGCTCCAGCTCTCAATTTGCTCAGCTTGGAGTTGTGTTTTCCTCCTCAAATGTCAGCACAGGCCTGGAGCTACAGGTTTGGTTTGTCCCCACTAAATTACCGTGGCATGAATGACCAGGCTGTGTCTCACCATCTCCATGTGATTCACAACTCTGCTTTTAAACGAAACCACAGGAAACATCTAAAAACTCTTTGAGCTCCTTGGCTGGGAATTCAGAATAAAAAGAAGATTAGCTAAAACTGCTAAAATCTCCTCAGAAACAGCTTCTACACACTATTTCTTGCCAACTGCACTCACCTGGATGCAGAAATTAAGTTGCCTAAAACCTCAGAGAAAAACTTCAAAACGTTTTATACACTTTGTACCTGGACTTGTTACAAGTGGCATTTTAACAGCACTTCACAAGCAAGGTTTCTAGGTCTAGTTTTAGATCACAAGTAGTTAATCATCAGAAAAAAAAAGCCCCAAGCATAACTGGGGATTACACAGCAAAAAAAAAGAAGGAGCTGAGAAAGATTGTTCTAGCCTAAATAATACCACAGAACAAAATTAAATACCAGAATCACGGACTATCTTCAAGCTTATAATCAGTTTGTTGGGTAAAGCAGTCTTAGGAATTGGTATAATTGGCCTTATAGCCTATTCTCCCCTTCTACTGTGTGTTGTTTTGGGCTTTTTCTCGGTCAGCAAAACATTCCACTGAGCTACAATTCTCTTCCTAATCCTCCCTGCTGCAAAAAAACACTTTTGTAACAGTGTCCAGAAGGCCAGCACATCCAATTCCTGAGTAAAGCACTGTTCCTGGAAAACACCACGTCCTTCTCTGCTGACCTGGTTTGGTCACTGGTCTCAAAAAAGTGTTGGGTAACTGGAAAACCAAGACCAGCTCAGTGCAGTTCCCAAAGTCCCGGTGTTAGGAACTTCATTGCTTCAAAAGTAGTTTCAAATGAGACCAAACAATAAAAGTATGGCAAGTCAATAATGGATCTAAAGCACAACCCCCACAATGCTACCCTTTCCCCCCAAAACATGCAGTGCTGCTAATTCCCAGCACTGGGCCCCCACTCAGCCAAAAAAACCCAGTTGAATTTTGCCTGTAAAACCCTCTCAAGTGAACCCAGCACCCCATCACAGCCCCGGCCACAGAGCAGGAGGATTTCAGACAGCACCGAGCCAACCCCTCAGAGAATTTCTTTGGTAATTCAAGCACATCATTCATCTCTCAGTATCTCACACCCTCGCTGAGCCACTCCCTGCTTCAAAGGAACAACCTGAACCCTACACAAAGTGCTACAAGCAGTGACGAACACCCACAAAAGCATCCAAAATGCACTGCTCAGCATCTTAAGTATTCTCCAAACTTCACCTAGCTTGACTTTAAAGGACTTTGATCCTCAGCTCTGCAGTGAGAAGCCACACAGGGACAATACTTACAGGAAAAAAGCCAAAACCTCACTCATCCGCAAGGAACTCATCAGGAAAACAGGCTAAGGTGGGCATATGGGTAAAGCTATCAGTGACACCTGCACCCTGTTAACTACCAGCACAGGCCCATGGAATTAATTCAAATACATAGATAATAAAAATCAGCTTTAGGAGCTGCACATGGAGGAGGGCAAACACCCACGAAAGTATCCCAAAAGCACTGCTCGGCATCTTAAAAATGCTCCAAACTTCACCCGGCTTGAGTTTAAAGGACTTTAATCCTCAGCCGGGCAGCGGCAATACTTACAAAAAACATGCCCAAAACTCCCTGATCCACAAGGAACTCATGAGGAAAACAGGCTGAGGGGGCATATTGGCAAAGCTGTCAGTGACACCTGCAGCCTGTTAACCACCGGCACAGACCCATCGAATTAAAATACATATATACAGCTAATAAAAATTAGTTTTAGGAGCTGCACAAGGAGGAGGAAGGGGGTTTGGCAAGTCTCGGTATATCCCGGTGTTTATCCCGATCGCTGCCGCCCCGCCGGGCCCAGGGACCCCACGCCCAAGGTGGTAGCGGGGCCGGTGTGAAGCCCCTCGGCGGGGCGGACACCGACCCCCGACCCTCAGCACGACCTATAACCGG
>NW_008239778.1:867550-878670 GCF_000691975.1 Corvus brachyrhynchos
GGCCGGGTTCGGCGCTGAGCGGCCGCTGTGAGGGTCAGCGGGGCTGTCACACACCCGTGCTGCTCGTGTGAACGCATCCACAGTCCTTTTCCTCAGCTTCTTGTTGTCTGTCCCTCCCAGCGTAGCGAATTCCCACGCTGCAGCCTCCCTTCCTTCTCCACAGCCCGCTGCAGCTCCTCAGGGCTCCAAAAGCCGGGCCCTGGCTCCACACGAGCACCCCAGAGCTGCCTTTGGGCTCTCTGCAGTAGGGAGCTGAATATCCGCTGCTATTTCAAACTCCTGTTTCCACGCTCAGTTACACGGTGCTGGGTGCTGGTTTCCATGTCTTTTACCCACCCACACCTCCCCCTTTTTTTTTCCCCCTCAGCACGGACATTCCCCTATGAGACAGACGGATAGAAAGGAAATTACTTAAGAAACAAGGGGGAAATTCTTCTTCTGAACACGGGCAGGTTCTTTTTGAGCGTTGCACAATCCCAGCAGCTACTGGGACCGTCCCTGTGCTCTGTCACAGGAATGGGTGGGCAGGGAAAGAAAGATGGAATTGAAAGCACTGGAATGATCTGATGCCGGAGACAGCGCACACTGCACAAGTGGCATCTGCTCGGGAAGTGATGATAAACGACTAAATGCCATTAAAACAGCCTGGGACAGAGATTCGTGTCTTACTTTTCGTTTGCAGTCAGGCAAAGCACACTGAAATGCCAGGGAAGGTGAGGAAAGGCACTGCAGTGGCTGCAGACCAGATGAGCCAGAATTCCAACAGTTTTCAGTATCATAATTTTTTATTGCACAACACAACTTTTATATTCACATTTTCTTCTATGTGTTTTAAATAAAAACCATATAGACTATATATTACCTGAACTGAAAAGTCAAAAGTATTAAGAAATAATACACTGCAGTACTCACAGTATTGAACATCACACGTCAACATAATTATTAACAAAACACATTTGGAGATAATTCCAAACCCTGATCGTTAGCATCCAGGCTGGATTTTCAAAGGCATTACGGGTTACAATGCATAGACACATATAATTTATAATTCAGCAAAACAAAATCCATTTATAAAAGTCACAGTGAGAGTGGAGGTAAACTTATACTAAGCTTGTGTAAGTAAAATAACTACGAACTGCTGTTCTGGAAAGTGATTTCCAGTTAGAGAATTATATACAGGAGATAATAACAGAACAGAGTTATCCTCTGAAATCAGCTTATTTGCAGAAAGGTAATGAAAGACCGGGTTGGTTTTTTTCATAGCCCAAAATTTAGAAGTATCCTGGGTCCTCTGTGCTGTGTGTGAAAAACCTGAAAACATCTTCAGGGCTCAGTAATGCCAACCACAACCTAAAGCCAGTGGGGTCTGTAAATTGTCCAAAGTAAAGCAGTCATTAAAAGAAGCAAAAGAAATATATTCCAGAGTTTATAATGAGTTAAGAGATCATTTTTTCTGTGCTGTCTGCTCTGAAATCTTCCCTTACCTGCCAGGCAGTTGTGTCCCAAGTGATTGCTCTGCTTTGCCATGCAGAAAAGAAAGATCCAGCTGTGACATAAAGGTCCTCTAAACCAGATTCAAGCAGTGTGACCCTGCAGCCACCTCACCCATCACTGCCGCATTCCCCGTGCAATCCACAGCCACTGGATTTTCCTTTCCTCTCCCAGAACCACTGCACGATGAACTTACACAGAAATGGGTGAGTGGTGGAGGGCTCACACAAACGGGGTGGATGTTCCTGTGCCTCCCAACACAAGAGCTGAAACCAAACACAAAGAACAACTCTGCAATGGGAACAACCAGCTCTGACAGGAATTTTTCCCTGCTGCCACTTCCATCATCTCCCTCATCATGTTCCCTGTCATCTCTAAACAACTAGCAGTGAGGATAAACCTGGCAACGAGGGCTCCCAGAGCTTGCAAATGCCAAATGAAGCTAGAAAACCATGACCTTTAATTATATCAGTGATTAGCTTTTTAGGGAAAAAACCAGATGAGGGATCATGCAGCTATCCTTCAGCTCACAGCAAGGCCCTCAGCCCCCAAAATACTGCTTAGGCTGAATACATATATCCTATGTAAGTGCTTAAAAGAAGTAAGAGTTTGCACTTCTTAACAGTCATTAGGAAGAAAAAATAAAGCAGAAGGGTGAAATTAAAGTGATTGTGCTCTATGTTAGTTTAATCCATTTATTCAGGTATTTTTGAGAGTAGTAGGATTTAATAAATAAGATTCTTTAGACACTAACAGTCACCATACTGCAATATTAAAATATCAGTTTAATAATGAGTTTAAAATAAGCTGGCAAACAAATCTGAGGGTGCAGCAGAGAAGAGATAAATTTCCTGCACATGGAATTGTAGCCGTGAAAGGTTAGAGAAGGGGGTGAGGACCACGGGGGATCCAGCTGGAGTCATTAACTGGGAATGTTCAGCCCAGACACCTCATCTCCTCCTACACTCATCCAACAGAGGGGGTGTGGGGGAGTGGGGATCAGGATCTCAAAGTTTTCCTTTAGAGGTAGTGAGGATTGTCCCCGGGCATCACACTGCAGAAGGAATTCCCTCCCACTTCCCTATTTCCAAAAACCAGTGCTCAGTGCACAGGACTCACTGGAAATCAGCTCACTGGGCTTCAGGTTTCACTGGGAAAACTCAGATACACCAAAAAGCTCAAATAAAAGGACTGCCCAACCTCTGTATCAGAAAACATCCACTGCACCAACTCAGAGGAGATCAGGGCTTAACAAAGCCATCAGAGCAGTTTAAACTATCCACATCCTTCAGTTTGCTGGAATTTTAACAATCCCTCAGCAAGGCCAGGTTTAGCTGATCTGCAAATCAGCTCATTCCTCATGACAGGAGGGTTTGAGTTTTGCCTTCAAGGACTCGAGAGCCAGACCCTGTGACCACTTTGACTCCAAGAATGGAGCCTGGAGTGGATTAAGGAGCTCTGATTCTCCTCATCACTCACTGTGGACAGCCAAGAAAGATTCCTGGTTTTCCTGTAACCTTAACAGCCTTTGGGATGGGTGATTTTACAAATGAGGGCAGGAGATACCTAAGGCATGAGCTGGCTTATCACAAAACCAGTGTTTAACTCAACCCTTATCACTCTTGTTAGATTCAGGAGAGATTATTACACAACTAACAACAAAATCTCAGAATTATTCACGTTAACAAATCCAGGTATTTGCATATATTACATCATGAGGTGTCTCCCAAGCAGACTCCCTAAAACTTAAAAAAATCCCTCAAGAGGGGGTGATGCAGAAATTCTTGCTGCAATAATTGACTGCTTTTGTTATTAAGGTAACTAAACCTGAAGTGCTTCCAAAAAAAAAGAACTCACATCCTCATCAATGCAGAAGCTGATCCCTCATTACAGGTTAAAATAAAAATTAAACTGTAGTTAAAAATCCAGCATATGCACCATAAGGATCTGTTCATGGCTCAAAGGCTTCCCAGATCGAAGCTGGAGGCACCTTCACTTTCCTCTGAGGAGGATGGAAGTTCAGCAAGGAGTATTTCAGATTCCTGTGCAGAATATTGGGTATTCAAGTTAAAAGTCTATACCAAGTCCAAAAGTTAATTTTAGATTTTTTTTTAAACTCTTGAGATCAACAGCCATGAAGTGGCTGCTGTGCATAAACACCTTTTCATGTCATTTTTGAGTGCTTCATAAAGAAGGGTAATTTTCCTTTTTTTTATTTTCCTATTCTTTATTTTCCTTTTTTCCCCTCTTCCTATTTCACAAGCATAAAACAGATGCAGAAACATTTCATGTGCTGTGGAATCAGCCAACTCACTTCATGTGAGACCCCCCTTTGTTCCCTGTTAAAAACCACTCCACAGGGGATATAAAGGAAATGTTAAAAACATTGGTCTTGTCATGTTTTTGTTCACACACACGGAGCAACGTAAAAAATAGTTAATAATTCTCATTTTAAATAAATATCAACTGTTCCACCATTCCCCCAATATTCAATATTGATGACAGGAGACCATTTACTGCTCACACACACAGGGATTTGGGAGTGTGGGAGTGGAAAAGTGGCAAAAAAAGCTAAGGGAGCACAGAAAAATGTTTTAGCAAAACTCTGGCCTGCCCAGATATAAAGAAAAGTCCTAAATAAAAAAAAAAGGGAAGAAAAAAGGAAAAAAAAAAAGCAGTATTCCATAGTTTAATGAGCCAATTCTATACAAAACCCATCAGTCCTCTCAAACATGGATTTAGTAGATCAGCTACTCACATTTTTTTGTTGCAAATGTAGAATTTCAAACGCTACAGGCCCAGAAAAGAGAAATCAATCATGTTACATAACCCAGTTTTTAGATGACACTCCCCTGCCATCCACCTGCACAATTCTTCTGCTTCTGCCAAAAAATGAGCACAGGTTAGGCAAGAGCAGCTCAATCCTTGTAAACAAAGACTGCTTGGAACCATTAAAATGTTGTTAACCTGCACAAATCCCAAATTCCAGCACTAATTAAAGCATGTGGGCTTAAATCCATGTTTTCCTTTCCAGTATTGCACTTAATGTCTTCAGGAGGATGAGAACTTCGATTAAGACACAGCTGATACAGACCAAGATTTTCATTTTCTCTTTTTGGTTGGGTCACCTTCCTTAATTATTGAAGCAATGAACAGGAAAAAGTTACAAAATCCCAACGTGTGCATATAAAGAAGTAACAAAATTGACTGAAACAGGAATTTTGTCATCACAGCTTCTCCTGAACAACAGCAGGAAAATTCCTAAAGCCAAACCAAAAAACACACTGTGAAAAACAAATTGTGATCCATTTCTGCAAGGAGTGCTGGAATCCAAACCAGAGTTCTGTAAATACATTTATGGGAAGTGGTAAAAAAAACCCCACTGAAAATCCCAGTAAAACTGCAATTCTCATTGTAATCTGAAAATCTGAAATTTTAAATCTGTAAATCTGAAAATCCGGAACTTAAATATCTGAAGTGCACAAGCAGCCAGAACTTTGTGAGGCTCAGATTTAAGATGTTATTTAATTTTATAAGAAATTGTGGTTTGCAGTTTGAGATTCCTTGGGAAAAAAGAAAAAATGTAGGCAGCAAAGCAGCAAAGAAACCAAGCAAAGCTTCCTCTCATTGTAGAGAAACTTTAGTCTCAGCTTAACTTTTAATTTTGGGTTGCCAAACACAACTGCAAGAACTTGTAAAACCAAGGCCATTAATTCAGGCAACAATTGAAACAAACTTAAATTTAGATCCAAATGTGCAGAACTCCCTCTGTTCAGATTTATCTCTGGCCTTGAAACTCAGCACAGTGATCCCTGTGAAAGGAAACACTGCAGAGATCAGCAGGGAAACGCTCACCTCAGAGAGACAATTTCATTCCTAAATTCAATACCTCAAAGGGTGACGAGGCAAAAAAAGGGTCTCTTCTTTTGCAAGACAATTTGATCCTAAAGTTCTTAGAGTTATTCTAAAAATTACCTCAGCTAACTGAGAATTTTGATCTCTGTCATTAATGTTTCTTAAGGATTTTGGTCAAAAGTTGAATTAAGCAGTATTCTTGGATTAATTAATCCAATGGAATGTAATATGCAAATATTTCCTTTTCCTCTCTCTTTAAGGTTATTTTGAAGCCCCTTCAAGTGGGTTGAGTTTTCTGTACCTCACAAAACAATAAGATTTTCAGACTTTTCTCCATTCCAGTTTTGGGCTGAATTCAGGAATTAAAATTTGGGATGTGGTTGCTCATGTCAGAAGTACAAAAATTACCTTCTGAAGAAAATATAATTCTGCAGTGGCTGCCTCTTCCAGCATGGAAAGAAGTTTCCTACTGCTTTAGAGTGGAGAAATATTTGAATATCAAGGTTGAATTTTCTTTTTCCACTATGACACCAGGAGGGGTCAACAAGAATGATAAAATTAAGATTTAATTGTCCAAAGAAGGTGAAGTGAAGGAAGCACTTGTCTAATATCATCTGACTTTAAGTCTAAAATAAAGTTTAATATCACAGAATGTAAAAAGAGTCAGTAATAAAATAATATACATTAAATATTCCTCTCACTACTGCTAATAGGAACATACATACAGGGTTTTCTCATTTACCAAAAGCCTTTGTAAATGACCTGATTCTAAAGAGCTTTTTTTTTGTAGATATTGTAAACATTTAGAATTTCTAAGGCTAAAAACAGGCACAAGTCTTCCATGAACAGTTATTATTCCTAAAAGCATTAAGGAATATATTCCAAATCTGCTATTCCTTTTGATAACAATGGAAATAATTGAAGTGTAACATTATAATTCACAATGTAGATTCTTAATTAAAAAGAAATACAGCTTAACCCTGACAAACAATTAATAATATATAGGGAATACTCCTTTTTTTGTTGTTGTTTTTTTAATTATCTAGTACATCAGAATGACATTTCCAGAATCTTTGTGCTGGGTACGACTCAAATTTTATAAAGTGGTAAAGTTGAAGGAGGAACTAAAACATTTCTAAGAGGGTAAAACTGAAACGTCAGCTTTAGTAGCACCCCAGATTCCCACCAATGCAGGAAAAAAATCTGCAATTCCATCCTGAAGCCACGTAGTTGGTGGCACCTTTGAGCAGATGTTCAGACACTGCCCTCCATCCTTCCCATGAGGTGATTTTGTTTTGTGCCTCGTTAAGGTACCTGAGCCAACAGTCTGATTTCGGGCTGGTTTTTCAAGTTTCAAGAGGTTTTCCCAACTCCTGCACCAGGTTCCCTTTGCTGCCAAGCAGGCTGATCCCAAGGAATGTGAGCAGCAATGCCACTGCCAAGAATCTTTGTGTCCTCTGGAAGTCCTTGCATCCCTTTGCTCTGCCACCACAACTCACCACCAGGTGATCTTGAACTCGTAGATGGGGCGCTTGCAGTAGTAGTGGTTGATGAGGTGCTTGTCGCACACGCCGATGCACTGGTGGTCCACGGTGATGCCGCGCGCAGCCAGGTCGGTGACAATGCAGTGCAGGAGGTCGTAGACATCGGCCACGGCCTCCCAGGGCCCGAAGGACACGTCCACCTCGCAGTGGTGCTCGAAGAGCTTCGTCTCGCTCTCGCTCCGCTCGAAGCGCAGCGAGTTGAAGTGGGGGCACTCGTAGGGAGTGATGGGCATCTCCTCTTTGAACACACACACCTTCAGCTTGGCAAACCTGGCTTTCCTCTGCATGGCTCGCAGCTTGGCTATCTCGATGATTCGCTCCAGATGGTCTGAAAAAAGAAAAGGGCAAAGACTCGAGAATTACAACAAAGCACCAAGGAAAAGAGATCAAAAGCAATTGTTTCACGTGAAACATTTCACTGCAGTTATTCTCAGTGTGGTATTGATGCCATGAAGATTTTTGCCTTTTCTTTTATACCCCTGTTATACCTTTTTACAACTTCTGTATTCCCAGTGCTTTTTGCCTACATTCTTGGACTTGTTTGTCAAGCTGAGAGACTCAACATTTTAGAAGCTTCGTAGCTGGGGATCAGTGTGCCCCAGAGCCCAAGGTCCTCTCCAGAACACATTCTGTAAACCAAGATAGAACCATCCAGGGGAAGGTTCCTTGGGGAGGGGGGCTCACTTGAGCCTCTCATTGGGGAATCTTGGATAGATCTGCTAATTAGTAAAACCTATAAGGTTATACACGATGTTGGGAGGACACACACACTCGGTGGGGTGCATCTCGGTGCATATGACCTGGACGTGTGCACCTAAGGATCCTTAAAATAAATACCAAGGTAAAATCCCTTTTCCCCTTCTAACTGTGTATGACTCTTGATTTTAACACCAGGAAAAGGTATCAGCATTAGCAGCATGTAGCAAAACATAGAAAATTCAAATCAAGCTCAGTTATCTGGTGAACTTGGTGGCCTTAAGTTTATTCAGCTGCAAGTTGTCCTGGGTTGCAGTGTATTCTATTCCCATCCTCAGGAGCTGTTGAAACCAGGTGGGGCAGTGTTTCCTTGCCTCCTCCCCCCAGACTATCTTTCTGTTAATTGCCCATCATTGTCCTGCCGCCTGACTCATGGATAACTCCCTCTGGACTACCTTCTGTTAACAAGCCTAATCAACACTTGGCCTCATGACTCATTACCCCATTGTGAGATGCTCCACCCAGAGGGAGGAACCAAGCATCCCATCGTGGATATAATCTGAGATTCTGAACACCAGAGACAACCCTTCCACTGGATTTCCAGAGTACAGGAGCCACACAGCCACCACTGGACCTTCTGAGGAAGAGCAGACCCTTTTTCCTACAGGATCACCGCTTCAGAGGACTGCAGCCACCATTCTACCAGACTGCTACCACCACCCTGCCTAACAGGGACTCAAGTTGTATCTTGACTCTGTCAGTTTGAACCACTGTTTTCTTTTAGTTTTTTTTCCTTTTCTTTAATTTCCCCATTAAATTGTTATTCTGACTTGGTGCCTCCCACTGGTTTGTTTTCAAACTGGTACACAAGTCCTGACAAAACAAATACAGACAAACCCTCTCATTTAATAATATTATGGCCTAATCTTGCTCCCTTTTAAGCACAGAAATCCACACCCTGGGATGCAGCAGGATGTGGAGACCTCAAAGATCCAAACAGCATGAAAAATACAAAATAAACTTCCCAGCTGCAATGGGATTAGTTTGGGAGCTGAAAGCAGATGGAAAGCACGAGGTATAACACTGGAATCCCACTAGAAGAAACAGTCAGTGCTACTTTGTTTATTTACCTTTGTAATATGGCATTAGGCCCAGGAAAGCTTGTCTAACTTTTTCTCCTTTAAGAGGCTGGATATCCTCTAGATTGTCTAGCAATGGTCCTATGGAATAATACTGAGCTTCCTTGTACACTGACCTCACTCGTTCTCGTGGGGGCAGGTCACCAGATCGTAGGAAGTTTAGTATGTCTCTGAAAAAAGGGCAAAAATATCATTAACAAACACATTTCTGCCAAAACTCTTGCAGATGGGAAAGGAGAGGAAATGCTGGATATTCATTGTTTGCTCTGTTGAGACAGTAACTGAAATAAATGATCCATATTCCCAACATTTGTTTGTAAAACCGTTTGCCATGTTCAGGTTTCCAAGCCATCATTTCACATTTTGCCTCTCTGTTGATGTCAAAACTCATTTGAAAAAATATCAGTGTATTTTAAACAAAACATTCAATGTGGAGGAAACCATTTATAACACAGAAGAGGCCACAGTGTTTCATGGGAAAGAGACTGTAGTCACTGCATTTCAAATGCAAGGTGTGCTGTGGGCAAAGACCCAAACCCATGAACACTGATTGCCTTTATTAGCAATCTCACCCCAATTCAAACAGAGCATTAGTAATCATGGTTAGTTTAATTAAAAATGAAATAAAAGCTCAGCACTTAGGAAGAAATCCTGGAGGTGATGGAGTATGGCGCTACCAGCAAAAATAATTTAGAAAAAGAAGTTCTTTAAGGCTTGTGCTTTTTTTTAGCATTTATATCCTATTTAAAGACTGAAAACATCATTCTTTTAACTTTGTAAGAATCCTAGATTCCTTCCTCCCATTCCCTCTTCATTATAAACACTGAATATCAATAAAAACCCAGTGTTGTGCAAAGGAGTTTCCTACGTAAAGCAACACCAAACACTTCTTTAAACCATCAAAACAACTTGATACCTTGAAAGGAGGTACTCTAGGGGAGACACTGCACAAATTCAAAGCATTCCTTGTTTTGCCTTTCCCACTGCACAACCACCAAAGAGTTTTGAACTGCAATTACTCCTGTGATACTTTGAAGGCGTGTAACATTAAATGCTGCACAAATATGATTTAACTCTGAGGAAAAAACCTGTTAAAAATTAGTTTAAAAATAAGTTTTCGGTAAGAACTTTCCAAGGTTGTCCTGAGGACTCTGTACATACCCAAAGTAGGTGCCATCCCTGTCGATGAAGTACCTGCCCTCAGCATCTGTGGGGATGTAGTGCCTGCCACTGAACATTGCTGCCAGCATGGTGTCCTCGTACCTCCGCAGCGTGGACAGTCTGGTGGTGAAAAACATCCCTCCCACGTTCAGTGGGACAACTTCTGGGAACTGCAAAAGCAACCAGGACATCAGAAAGGAGCCTCGAGTCCTCTGCAGGTGACAAAGGGCACAGCTTCCAAAAGACACTTGCAGTTTGCCACCAGGACAAATGTGTGGTTCCTGCCCCACTGCCACAAACCAGGGAGCTTTGAGGGGTAAAAACTTGGATGCTTTGGCTTCTGGGAGGAATCAGGGAATGGTTTAATTGTAGCTGGGAATCTGAAACAGCAGAAATCACTCAGCTGGAATAGCAGATATTTGAGGTGGCATTTAATGCCTCCTCTTGGATCTTTTGGGGAAAGGAAAAAACAAAACAAAACCCCTTACACAGAATCAAAAGGGAGGAAATCTCAGGTCACCCTTGGGACTTGCACTCTGCTGGTTCCTTTAAACAACCAGACTATACAATAAACTGAAAAAAAAATCTGTATTTATTTACATCAGGCCTAAAATCTTACTATCACACCCCAGGATGCCATCAGTACCAGAATAAACACTTAACTGCATGTCTCAAGTCCAAACCTGGATGGAACTTGTAAATAAAGCTGCCCAGCTACTCAGATAAATTCAAGAGACTTTGTTTTATTCAAACGTGGAAAGTGAGCCGGATATCCACAACGAAATCCTGAGCAGCGGGTGCTGATCATCCCCATCCTCAGGTGAGCCCTTACCTGCTGAGGCAGCAGAGGTAGCGCTTGTCCTGCCTGGGTGGCGGTGGGAGTGGCCGGCTCTTGGAAATCATCCTCTGCATCCGAGCTCGACATGGCATCATCCGGGTTCGCACTCACTTTGTTCTGCCCCGTGACTACCACCATCCCTCTGGCTCTGGGGAGCAGCTCTGCTGGGTAGGAGGCCGTGGCAGTGCTGAAGGGAGACCCAAATTAATTACCCAAATGACCCGAATCACCGGGGCGCTCCCCGCAGCCCAGGAGCCCGCAGCGGCCGCGTCCCCCCGAGCGTTCCCAGCGGCAGCGTTACTCCCGGGAGAAGGATGGTGCAGGGACGCCGAGCACCCCGGCGGAGGGCTGGGGGCAGCAATGCCGCTGGCACAGCTGTTTCAATGCCCTCCAGCC
>NW_008239778.1:878960-882446 GCF_000691975.1 Corvus brachyrhynchos
CCATTGGCGACGCCCGGCTTCGTCTGTCACCTTCACGGGAGTGCGGACGGGCTCGGCTGGGCTCTGGAATTCCCTGGGAAATGGGAAAATCGGGATTTCTAACCAGCCAGGGAACGCAGACGTTTGCCTGCCCACTGCATCACATCGCACCACACACGGACGCGCGCATGAGACACAAATATTTAACTCTCCTTATCAAGCTGCTAATTATCAATTTAATTTAACAGCTACAAGGCTTCTCAGTCCAAGCTCAACGGGAGAATGGGATGCACTGACAAACGGCATGATAAAAATAATAATTGAGAGAGCAGAGTAGCAAAGAGAAACACCGCTGCTCTCCTTACACTGCATTATGTAAAATCCCCATTCCCAGGATGTCTCCAGCAGCATCACAACTCCCTAACAAAGACATTCCACTGCCAGAGGCTTTATCTACCTCTAAACCTTCTCTCAAATCACTATAAGATATAGAAAGAGGAGGATTACTTGCACAAGCACGTCTGGCACATTTATTTATTAACTAAAGGATGCTTCCTCTCTAAATCAGCAAGAAAAAATGACATATAAATTTTAAATACTTTATTAATTATTCTGCTAACAGTCATTGTGCACACCGTCAGATCTCAGCTCTTAAAGGAAATACTGAGTTCAGAGTGAACCCAGACAGACCTGGGATGCTCTTGGGCAAAACAGGTATTTTTAGAGACGTGATCAGACAAAAACACAGCCTTCTTTCCCCAAAATTTGGAAGTGAATTCTAGATCCTGTTTAACACCCTAATAAACACAGATAAGTAGCTACTCTGAAGCTTCAAACATTTCTGTTTGAGCTGCAGCTCCTTAAGAGGTTTGGCTTAGCTCAGCAGAGGGATTTAATTTCTGTTCTCTACAGTTCATAATAATTTTCTCACCACAGTCCAACGCACAGGCAGATAAATAAGGACAGAAGTGCTTCTGGAGGGTCACATCCTATTAACAATTCTAATATTTGTCCTAAAACAACATTTCTTCTGACATCATCAGTTATCCAAACAACTCAACTATGCCTCACAGATAAAGAATACACACAATATAAATGAAATATTATTTTGCTAGGGATTCCTTTAAGGAGGTAAACAAATTATCACCCAGAAACAGTTTGCAGAAAAACATTTATAAGAGGCATAGTCAAAAATTGAGGGTGAGCCCGTATTTACTGTGAATGTATTATTTATAATGCTGCCAGTGCTTTAGCTGCTATTTCCAGTTCTCTTAAGACTATCCAAAAGAACTCAAGATTGACCAAAGATGTGTTCTTTGTCTGCATTTTTCAAGGATGTCCCATAGATTTCCCTTAAATGGAGTGGACTGTGAATAAACAACATTCACTCCATTAAATACACCAGCATTATTGACCACAGAATGGGGTTTTGGGGTAAGTTCATCCATTTGGCACTGCACCAAAAAGGGCCTCTTTCCTAACAGAACTGGAAGCCTGAGAAAAAGGAATTTTTCTACCTCTTTCATAATCCTCCTTCAATATGACACCAAGAAAAAAAGCCATGAGACAGCATTAATTATGTTCTGCTCAGGAGTAACAACCTTCTCTACCATTAGAACATCCACACAAAACCAACCCTCAATAATGAGGTTTAGCAGAGCAGGATTTCAAGAATAAGCTCAGTGGCAATAAAAAGATTAATGACTGACAAGTTGAACCTGTTTTTTGATGTTCATTAAAAGGTGAGTGAAGTCCCTCTCTAGGCTGGCTTCACCTGTTCACCCACGGAGCAGCGAAACAGAGCTGTGCTGGAAGGAGCGGAGTCCTCCTAAAAGAAAAACAGAAGTTAATCACTGCATTTCATGAAGAAAACACATCCATCTGAATCCCAGAATGGTTTGGGTTGAACTGGACCTTAAAGATCACCCAGTTCCACCCCTCTGCCATGTCCACAGACCAGGCTGCTCCAAGCCCCATCCAGCCTGGGCTGATCCTCTTCCTGCCACTTAAAGTAATGATTATTTTTAACTATGTGCAGAAATACTCCTTTGTTAAATCTCTCATTAAATTTACAGAATTTATTTATTTAATAAATAAAATGCCTCCATTTCACTTTCAAATACATCTAGATCTAGATCCACAGATAGTTAATGGGAAAACCACCTATAAACAAAATTATCATTAAATCAAATATTTGACTGAACACACATCAGCAGCACCCAACTCTACCAGAAATGCCTCCTTCCAGTCCTTCCACCTGTCATTTAAAAGCAGGGATTGCTTCCTGGAGCTTTGCTGGGGACAGCTCAGATGTTGTCCCACACACAGCAAGGAAAGCTCAGTAAATGAACTGGCCCTGCCAGTTTGGCTTCATTCCCCACAGAATAACAGCAACCCTTGAGCTGGGCTTGATGCTAAGATTTAAAAAAGCTTTTCAAGGCTCTGCTGTTCCCTCAGCACCTCCATATTGTTTTAAACAACTTTTTCTTAAATACCTTCTGAGGTTGCACCAGTGTTGGCAAAGTTACAAACCTAAAAAAAGTTACATACCAGCGAAAAATGACATAAGGGTTATACAGAATCTTTTTCGTTAAGGTACTGATGTATGAACCCATTACAAGAGACCCACACAAACTTCTGATCAAAGGTAACTCTTTGGGATGTGCTTTTTTGGGGGAGATACCAGCTGGATTGTTAGGAAGGCTCCCCCTTTTTTAAGAGAAACTGGGGTAGAATGACACCTGATTTAGCAGTCTCTGCACCACCAACTTCAAGAGACTCAGACGATGAAAGGTATGTGTGAACACAGAGGGAAAAGACACAACATCCAGTAAGTTCCAACAAATCTGCGTCAGAATAGCAAAGAAACATCTTGGAAGAGGGGCTGGGATCTCCGAGCTGCAATAAACTGTGTTATACATTGGACTGGAAAATCCTGGACTGTAAAATCCCAGCATCTCTAGTCATGAACAACAACACAGAGTATGATGAAAGGACAGTGTAATCCAACTTTTGCAGCTGAGAGCAGAGACAGGGTGTATGGGTGGGCGGAATGGGACTCTCCATCACAGTGACCTTCCAGGGCAGGAGCAGGACAGCAGGGACACCTGGCTGGGGGCTGGGAATGACCAGTGGGGACCAGTGGGCTGCACTCACTGGTGCCTGGCACTGCCCCTCACACAGAATTCCCCAGCTTTTAGAGCTTGGAGCCATCTGACAGCTGTGAGGAGCACAGGCATCGAACACAGACATCACCACAGCAGGTGGATGGGGCAGCACAGCCCCAGGTGAGCTCAGGACTGAGCCGGCTGTTGGATACACCAGGTGTCCGTCAATTTAATCAATAATTCATTAATAACTTATTAACAATTAACTCTTAACTCTCACTTCGCGCCTTGCCGGGGTGACAGCCTGACCGGGCAGGGGGGTGGCCCCGGCCGCGGTTCCTCCGCTCCCCGACCCCCTCCAGCCCCGCGGCCTCCCCGCCGTTCGCTCACCTGCCGCGGG
>NW_008239778.1:882723-890238 GCF_000691975.1 Corvus brachyrhynchos
CTGAGGCGGCACCGGGAGCGGCATCGGGACCGGGGATTATCCCTCAGTTCCGCGCAGCTCCGAGGGAAACGCCCGGCGTTAATTAGCCGGGGTTAATTGGCGGCCTCGGGAGCACCGGGGCCGCGCTGCCCTCAGCCGGCACCAGGGGAGGCCCCGGGATCGCGTGTGGGAAGGAGCGGGGAAATCTTCGTCCCTCAAGGCACCCAAGAGTCGTTCGGGGACGCGGGGTTTATCGGTAATCATCCCAAAGGGAGCAACAAAGAAACGCAGGAAAAGCAAAACTGTGTCAGATCCTAAGAGGAGAATTTGTGGAAATACAAATATTTTGGAAAAAACTCCTCTCAAAACCGGTGAGGAAGGTTGAAATCACCTTCAGCACCTTGAACCACCGAGGAGAGCAAAAACTGAGACACAATAACCACCCCAAAAACACCTCATAGAAATAATCGTGTTCCACACTGTATCCTAAAGATCGAAACTTCAGGATACAACTCCCAGCAGCAGCTTCCCCCCAGCAGAGCATCTCTGAACACAATTGCTTTTGAGGAACAATTTCAAGAGGGTAAAAATTACCTACTTCTTCCTGCAGTAAACAAATCTCACGTTACTTTCCTTATACCCCTCAGTGGGACACTCCAATTTACTATTTCTTCATCACCCAGCTATTAAAAGCAAACGAAAAGCATTAAATTGCAAACCTTAAAATAAGATCCAAACCTAGGACATGAGATCATATCTTCCCTCACATCAATATCTTGAATTATAATTAACACATCAATATCTTGAATTATTTAAATCTTAAGTTGGAAGCACAACCATTAATTAATAAAGAAATAAACAAAAATCACATTTAAAGCATTTATTTTGAAAAATAAAATACAAAAGATCATTGAATTGTAATTGTACATGTAATTTATCAACTTTTTTTTCTTTTTTTAAATAAAAGATATTTAACATTTTCCACATATGAATGAAACAAACAACTGTTCCACCAAAAATCTTTTAGGACAAGCACAGACCACTTGTGAAAGCTTCGCACATTTAAAACCAAACTGCTACAAGAAACAAAAAAAATCTGTGAAGATGGAGCTCTGTAATTAAAACAGAGGAGCAATTTCAGAGACAGGCATTGCTTTTGCATTTTTTAAAACCTTAAAAAAAATAGTTGTGCGAATGTAATGCAGCTCTACATTAACAACGGTGATTTTTTTTTTGTTTTTTAACAGATTTACATGCGCTCACAACAGCAAAATTTGGAACAAAAACAGGATGAAAGGAACAGGAGAGAGCATTCTGAAGAGAGCAGGCCATGAGCAGCACACCTCTGATCCCAGGGGGACAGGCCTGAGGGATCATTCCCATGGAAAAGGCAGCAGTTGATCTTCTAAGGAAAAAGAAATAAAGTTATGTTTGAGCTTTCCTGGTAATATTCAGCTTTTTATCCTGGACAGTATTTTGGAATTACATATAATGCAGAATTAAGAATAGCCACTGTTGTCTCAGTAGGTGGAAAATCACTGCCAAGACAAATCCCAGCCACTCAAACATTCCTGTAAGGAATGTGGCTGCTTTGTCCATCCTTTATCATTAGAGAGACTGCTTGGAGCATCATGCAAAAAAGAATATATTGATTTTCCACTTCTATCCGAAACCCTTGTGCTCCTGGGCTGCAGTGCCATGCTGGAAGTGTCCCTCCCTACAGTGGGAAGTTACTGCTGGGAAGTTCCCAGTTTGGTTTCTCAGAAACTGGGCGGCAGCTTTAGACAGAAATATTGCAGTTTGAAATATAACTTCCAGATCTAAGTGGCAAAATGAGGTTGATGCTTTAGTCATTTGAGCATTGACTGTGTGCAAAGATTATGATTTCTCTATGGATTTCACAGCAAAGGCCTGCAATTAATCTCTGGGAAGCTTTTAGATCCATTATTTCTACACTGAGCAGTGCTTTTGGCTATATTTAGGGTGTTTATATTTATGGCCACGTAAGGATCTATTTTGGGGATATTTGTAGGGCACGTTGCCTTGGGCTATTTTTAAACCCATTTTGCCATCTTTTGTTGTCAGGCCAGAAGATCTGATAGCAGGGCTGACAAGTAAAAATCCTGCATTAACACAGGAAATCTTGCATCATTCATTCCTTAACTGGTCTGGAATTTACTGAGCTCCCTGCAAAATCTTGCCATTGTTTATTCAGTGACTAAAATGCAGCTTTTTGAAAATACTGGCTATGAGATGTTAAATCAAATATTACAAATCAGCTCATCTTTAGCAGTTTTCTTTAAAAAACATATCTTCATATTTTGCTTACCCATGGAGTTACAGAAGTTAAACAGAAATTATCTTAACTAAATTAAGAGCAACAAACGAGCAGGACTGCAATGCCCTTTTATTACCTTCTGTGCAAGAAATGTCCATTTTATCTTCTATTCCATAGGTTCAGTCTGTCAAAAAAATAATTAAATTGTCACTCAATTTATATTAGAGGACAAAAATATTATCAGTGCCAATGTCTGTACTCCAAACCTTTGAGCTGTTCAGTAGTTACAGTATGTTAATACTATCAGCATCAATTTGACCAAGTTTTTCTGGTTTAAGGAATATTCTTTTACTATTTCACAATGCTTATTTTTGTCTTTTTGATGGTCTTTTTTTGCTCTGGATAAATCTGCTCAGAGTTTGGTAAATACTGTATTTAAATGAAGTGAATTGTATAAATCTACCTCCTGGAATTTAGGAGGAACCTCCCTATCACATGGAGTGAAGAAGATATTTATTATTCAGAGTAGCCCAGGTTCTTTTGGGAATTATCACAAGATAATTGGAAACCACAAACAGCATAATTTAACTGACAGCTACTGTATGCAGAACAAGGATTTAAAGGATTTAACCCAGGATTTATGCAACATCAAGGGTTTTTTTGCTAGCACACCATCTATACACAGTGTGCTCAACTCTGAAGGATCTCCCTGCATTTTCCATAAATCCTCAGCAATATTTCCCCTCCTGTTAAATCACACCCTATTCCTGCAGCTTTATCTGTGGATAATCCTGCAATCCCACCAGTAATCCCATGTGGAAGCCCCAGGAGTGACCCCTGCCAGGACACTGTGAATTCAGCAGCACACATGGAACAGACACTCAGTGACAGGGGACAATGCTGGGAGCAACAGGGCCGGAATGGTTCTCCAGCAGCTGAGCAAAGCAGGAGCACTGAGTGATCCAAGCAGGCAAACACTCAGAAAAAAGCCAAGCCCACGTTAGAGATCACACAAAGGCTGCTCAGAAAGAATTGGTGGCCACAGCAGGGTTATATTCTGAAAACATGAAACACACACTACAGCTATTCCACTTCACTGATCCATGTTCATTTTATCTTGCCACGAGACTTCCTTTCTACTGTCTTCTTTGGCTGGAACAAAAGAAATCAGTTTTCCTTTTTAATCAAATCATTTTCATTTGAACGAATGGCTAAGTCAAAATGCTTTGTCTGTGGTAGATTCCTGTGTATTTTTAACCTGTCCCATCCCTGGAAGTGTCCCAGGCCAGGTTGGATGGGGCTTGGAGCAACCTGGGATACTGGAAGATGTCCTTGCCCATGGCAGGGGGTGGAAAAATATGGTCTTTAAGGTCTCTTCAATGCAAACCATTCTGGGATTTTACAATTCTATGACATCCACACGATCCTACAGTGTGAGAGCTCCACAATAAGGATTTTCCTTTTTTGTTTTTTTGCAGGTCCCTTAAGGAGCTGATGACACTTAACAGCATTTGAAAGGTACCAAGTTATGAATTTTCAGTAAAATCTCAAGTTCAATAGCTCACGTGACTATTAAATCAACACCACCCCTTATCCATGGCTGGGTTTGCTGACTTTGATAACATTTCTATTTCTTTTTAAAACCTCTCAGTACTTATAATTCTGCCCTGGGAACTAGACTTGCTTTAAACCAAGATAACAAAAGATAAAGCTCGTCTACAAGTAACAAACTTTGCAGTTTGGTCTGGAAAAGAGGCTCAAATTTTCCTTCCATTTCACAGCAATATTCAAGCAGCTCAGTGGTGACAAATACCACTCTTAACTCTGGAGTTACAGATGGATTCAGGAGAAGTTTGGGATGCTGAGTTCAAGATTCCACCTCACGGATAATCAGAAAATCTTGCCATCAATCAGAAAATCAAGCTCATGAAGAAGTGGTTTATAAAAGGCTGTTTGATATCATTTGCTGCTACACCCACAAAAAGGAAATTAATTCAACACTGTACCTGTGGCACTTCTTTAAGGAAGTCAGGAAGCTGAAATTCACCTTTATAGACCTGGAAAAACAGACAAAAAATTATACTACTCAAAGCCCTCATTCACTATTGTTCGAAATGCTGAAGAGCTTCTTAAGGGAAGGAAAACCAAAAGGAAAAAAGATTCTTTTGTGTTATTAGCATCCACTAATTCTATGACATTAAATACATTACATATTTTGGCAATATATTGTCTTCTCTCTGGAGGATAATTTTTAAAAGCTCTTTCCTCCTGAGATTAAACATTCCAAAGGGGAAAAAAAAAAGTATTCTGTTCTTTTTTTTCCCCAAAAAGAAGTATGCTTGAAGAGTTTTACCATCCTGACTACTGAACCATAAAGACTGCTCATCCCAATGTCATGACTTTTGTGGTCTTGCGTAATCATTTCAAAATAAAAATGAAAAAGGGGTACAAACCTACTTAGAAAAATTCAATAAAGTCATGAAATGGAAATGGGGCTCCTCCAAAGCCTCGCTCCAAGCTACACTCCCTGGCTTGCGTCAAAGGAAGGAGATCCAGGAAGTCAGGGAATGTTTATGAACAATTTTCTCTGCTCTCCTATGAGCAGATGACCAGAATACAAAGCCTTCCCCAGCTTGTCAATATTCTGCAGTGGCCTGGGACTGAGTCAGCTCTGAATTTCCTGCCCAGCAGATCCTGTGACTCACAGGAGATGGACTTGGGATTGGCAACTGCCATCGCAATCCAGCCCTGGGATCCAAACCAGCAGGCTTCACTGAGATAGCAGGAATTCCTACACATACACATTGTGGCACTCTGTGCCTTCTGATATTCCATGGTTTAGATAAAACAGGAACAGCTCTCATCTGTGTTCAGCCAGGGGCCACTGTCATTCCCATGGGAACATTAAGGAAAGCCACCCTGGGCAGAAATTCAGTGTGTGGCTGTTGGAGCCTTGTTACACTGTAAATATTTATAAATGAAGGAGAGTATTTCTCATTTTGAGCTTTTATCCAAGCCATTAAAATGCAGGCTGTGTCCTGGAGAACAGGAATGGAAGTTACAAAACAACATTACCACAACAAAAATGTTACAGAATAACCCTAAGCAAGGGTCACAAGGAAGAACAGTATTTTCTGTTAGATGGTGATGTTGGAAGGGACAGGAACCTTCACCTTTTCTGGGAATTCTTAAAAACATTTAGTCCTGATGGTGACAGCACTTTGTGACTGATTTAGAACCACAAGGACCAAACCCAAAGCTGTGTCTCCAGAATCCTTCTCCTTTCCTTCTCCTGCAGTTATCACTCAGTCTAATTTTTATATTACACACCTATATTTGTGTCTGCTCTAAAAACTTCACCTTTGTAAGAACAGCATTTACCCCTAATAAGCATCTAATAGCAGATAGCCAAGGGCATTCACCCATCAGCAATATCAAGAAAAATAATGTCACTGGAAAGCAAATGTTTTGAGGATATTTCATATAATATTCACATGAAAATGTCATCATTTACACAGCACAATTTACCAAGGCAAATCTAAGCAGTGGCAGGCCCAAGATTAGGTTTAATACACAAATTTTGGTTCAGAACTGACACTACCTAAAGGCTGGTTTTGTCAGGATGGAGACTGCAGTGAAACTGGTTTAAAGTAGTTCCAAAAACACTGAGTGGTCCCTTTTGAATCAAAACCCAGGGATCAACAGCAAACCAGAAATTCTAAAAACAATGACTCCATCTGCAGCCAAAGAAATTAAAGAGGCTTCAGATTCCAAATTCTTTTCTGACCAATTTGTAAGTCTAAAACACATCACTCACAGTGGCATTAGAGAGACAGAAGCAGGATATTGGAATTATTTCCAGTCTAAGCAAGAATTCAGTAAAATTGAGAAGAAATGGTGTTTACCATTTCTAAGGGAATTATTTTGCAAGTCCAAATGGAATTCCAAAAGAGGGGGATCTGGAGCCTGTGTCAGTTTGTTGTTCAGTGTTGGCAGTATTCAAGCTGTTCTATTAAAAAACCAAAACACATTCTTATAGCCAAACTGAATGCATGTCATTCTCAAAAAGAGATCAGAAAACAAGTTTCACATCCAGTTGCCTGAGAAAATCCCTTTAAATGCACAGGGAGAACCTCAGAACAGAAGTGTAACTTCTAATTCTTTTTTACAGAAGATTAAAGGATTTCTTTTTACCCACTATCCTGCCTGCTTTGGAAAGAGTCCCATTATATTTGGTCAGTTCCAGTACACAAAAATAATGGGGTTTTTTGTGTAAAAGTCACCCTGCAACCAAGTGTACTTGGGCTTGGTAAGCTTTAAAACATCCAGGTTGCAGAGTACAAGGCTGTTGATGTTTAATTGTAAAAGAGAAAAAGAAAGTAAATAAAGAACACTGGCAAAACCAGACCTGAGCTCCTTTCTAGAACCACTCCACAGCACGTGGAGGTACCCTCATCTTTCAGATTTTCCTGAACTTTTAAGGCAGCTTTAAAGGTTTACACAATTCTTCACCTCTGCTGGACCTGCCAAGGAAGGGCTATGTGAGATGTAAATGTTTACCCACGAGAGACAACACAGAGAGCAGGATTTTACACAGGCCCAGCGATGTCTGCCAAAAGGCAGCTTGCAACCACACCTCAGTTTGCATTTTGGTTGGTAATAACTCTCTTTATGGATTATTAATCATATTTATGTAGAGTTAAGGGGTTTGGAGGTTTGGTTTTGTTGTAAAAAGGAGATAGCAGCACCTCTGGAGAGAAACTACGCAGATGGGAATCCACATAGTAGAAGAAACACCCACTAAAGGAAATATTAAACAAATTTAGAGGACACTGAAAAAGTCTGTGCTGTCAGGGTCACAAGACAGATGGAATAACCCCCTAAATTTTGTTTTCAATATGAGAGAAAATGCCTACAAAGCCAAATGCCTTTATGATCAGGTTAATCAGTGAAAATGGAGATGCAGGGCCCTGAGCAGCTGCGCATTCACACATCTCTGACAGCACAATTATCCTCATGCTCTAGAATAAGTATGCTTTTTACCTTTATCAGAGATTGCTCCTGCCTTTAAAATCTCAAAGACAAACTGCTGAAGTCCTGGTTGTCATGGATGTTTGGACTCTAAACAGGAGATGGTTCCTCACAATTCAAACCAGGCATGAAACTGGAGCGAGTAAACTCTGTTTTTATCTGTAGATGTTAGCAGCAGCTGAACAGAAACCAGAGCTGGATAACAGCTTTGGGCTGTCATTAGAAGA
>NW_008239778.1:890271-905449 GCF_000691975.1 Corvus brachyrhynchos
TGGATCTCTCCAGGGCAAGGAGCACAACTCCATGAAGAAGTTAAAAGAACTTACTGGAGTGTGTATTCCAAGCATACAAATTTATTTAGTGGGAAGGACGTGCCAAAGAAAATCTGATGTAATTCATTGCAGATGTGAGAGGAAACCACTCTGCCAACCATAACACAACAATACAGTTTCTCCTGGGCAGAGCTCTGCAGCTGGGAGCTGCTCTCTTCTTCTGCTGGGTTCTGGCAAACTGCTGACACTCACTTTTACACAATCTCATAATAGTGATAAGGACATATCAGACACTGTTCTAACAAGGAGTGAAGCACTTTTGTATTTCACACTATAGAGACTGGGCTACCAGCTCACACAGCTTAAATATTTGCATTTGCTGCATAATTTGCAGATGAAAACTTCATTTACTTCAGGATGTTGATTTCCTTTCTGTTCAGGATGTAAAATCTGTTAAAACTCTAGGGGGGAACAACAAGTAGCCAGTTATGTATCTCTAAGGAAGGAACCCTTGCAGTCATAAAATGAACAGATCAGCAACAGAATTACAAGAAAACCACAACATATTCAGTGATGGCAAAATCATCCTGCCTTGAAGAGGTCACATGCAGCGATCTGCTGAACAGCACAACCCTGGCCAGACCTTGCTCTCTCTGCTCTGCATTCCTTAACTGAGACAAGAGAAACTGTCAGAAAAGATAATATTGTCAGGCTTAACAGAAAACAGATAAACAGAAAGTTAATGGCTTTGTTATTGAAAACATCAGAAAAATCTGTTGAACTCGTGACTTCCTCAGTGCAGATCCTGTCAGAGATGTTTTATCTCCTAACATCCCACAGCACTGGGAGAGCAACACAAGAAGAGATGAAGTTCCCTTCATGCTCTGTTAGTTCCTGAAACAAAAGCAGAGATGTCAAAGTACAAACACAGGTTGCATCTTGTTATTTTTATGCTGTGCTGCAGGAGCACAGAAAACCAACCTCAGCATTTTGGTAACAGTCAGGTGAAAAATCCAAATTTAGCAGAGAGCATTGCTTCCCTTGCATTACCTACGAGGAGATAGCATTTCTAATTTAAGCACTGTCCTTTAGCTGGAGAAAATCATCATTTTGTCTCCAGACTGAAGAGGAAAAAGATATTTAAGCTGTACATATGGAAGTCACCAGCAGGGGACAGAAAAGGAGAAAAGAGGAATAAAGAACAGGACTTGGGTGTTCAGAAAGCTTAGGGAAACTAATATTTTACACCACACCAGCCATCTCTCTCCATTTTTCTCCAGTACCAGCCCTTGTTTTAGGCATTTTTACACCGCTGGTTCTCACTTTCATGATTAAGAGCGGCAGCTTTAAATTGCTGAGTGTTATTTTCACTGTTAAGTTCAATTTGTGGTCTTTTCCAAGAAGTGACAGATTTTGCTCAGCTTTAGAACCCTAAACTTTATCTGTTTTCAATGAATACAATTCAAGTTCTGTGTTCACTTTAAAGTCTTGGAGACCACAAATCTAAATCTATAAATAAACATAAATATAAGCATAAATGAGCTGCTTCCAGACACAGAATGAGCCAATAAATGGATATAAACAAGATACAGATATTCTTACTATGTACTGAAAAGCAACTCTGGAAAGACTTTCTTTGGACAGCTTCATCCACATTCCATATTCAAGATATCCAGTACAAAACTCTGGGAAAGGCTATCCCAGGTGAAGAAATTTAAAGAAAGCAAGAGCGAAAGAAGCACCACAGTGATTTACAAATTCACCAGCCCAGAGTACACAGGAACACACTTAACTTGCCAAGTGCCACTTCCAAAAGGCTGGAAAAGCCCAGATTTATTTATTTATCCATTTAACTAAATGCTTTCTTCTCCAGGCTGCAAGGAATAAACTAGCACAGGTTCCTGGAGGAGCAAGGGAAACCCACAAAAGCTGTCCCTGATGAGTCAAACTCACACACCACAGTCTGAAACATTTTGAAATCTTTCTGTTGCTCCATTTTTAAAGAAATAATCTAAATTTTGAATATGAACCATCTTTAACTCTCTTGCTCTTAGCATTCATTCAGAACATCACCCTCATTTTATCTGTACAAACCACACATGGAAATGTAATTTTGTCAAAGAACAAGTGACTAGAAAAATATAGACTGGGTACTACAATAAGCAACAAAATTAAAATGCTGTCTGGGGCTGTAAGTAAACCTATTAAATTAAAATAGCAGCCAAAATATTAATGAGTCTTCCATATGTTTGCAATATTTAGAGCAGCTTCAGTTTTTAACAGCTGCTCTTAGCAATAAACAAACAAATTATCCTTCAAAACAAACTTGGAAAAAGCCTCAGTAAACCCTCAGCCTTTGAAACCAGGCTTTAATTTCTTTAGAGAGATGCTCCTGGCTTTGTTTATTACCTGAATTTCTCTCTTGTATTTTGAAATCAAATACATTTCAAGAAGACACAGAAATCCAGACAATTTTTACAGCTTGGACTGAGCTTGCAACACACAGGTGGAAGCCTTAGAAAGGTCAGCAGGCTGTAAAAATCTGTGTAAATTTTATCAGTGAGACACAACCAATACAATTTTCAATTTCTAGTATTGAACACTATTTTTAACTGAGTGCAGAAAAGTTAATTTCTTTGTGAGCCTTTCAAAGCAGGGAACCTATAAATTGTAACCAAAAAAAGGTGGGTTACCTTTTCCATGCTGAGCTATCAGCTATTAATTAAAACAATCAACCTGCCAGCCTTTAATACACTGATCAATGTTTTTAATGACATTTTTTTCTAAAAAGAAATAATACAAAAGTGTTTAGAGGCTTCACAAACCCAAATTCCTTTCTCATTCCTATCTACCCCATCAGTATTCCAACCAGTTTTTTCAGGATCAGAAGGCTGGTGGAAGACAGTCCTTTTAAATAGTTAATTCAATTTTTTTCCCTGATTACTCTGCTGCAGCAGCAAAAGTCACCTTCTTTTAATAAACTATACATGCCCAAAAGAACAGAAGCAGAGTTATTAATTCTATTTCCAACAATGGTAATGAGCTTTTCAACTGATACCTCCAGGGATAAACAGCTCTATAGCCTAACTACTCACATTCCAACAACATTAAATTCAGACTTAAAACCCTTAAGTTTAGGTTAATCAGCACCAGACCTTCCTCCATCTTTGGGTTGTTCTACCAAGAATTGGAAAATCAGACATTTTGATCATCATGGGCTGTTTTCTATGGGTCATTTTTCAAACTTCTACGAATTATTTGGGGTGTAATTTTGTGACAGAGCTTCTGCCAACTCTCATGTATAAAAAGCTGAGCTCATCCATCAAGTCTGAGGTCCAGACAAGAAAGCTTTTTCCACTGCTAACCAGTTCCCAACTATCTGGGCAGTTCTCAGCTGCACACACCAAGAAGCACAGCTCAAGGTCCTGAAGAATTCTTTCATTTTCCCCCAAGGAAAACACATTGTAAAGTATCAAAAAAGTATCAGAAACAGACTTTAAAACCCCAGACCAAACCCAAGGCTCCTGCTCTATAGCTCATATCCATTTAGGCAGTAATTAAACACAAAAAAGCCTTACCCTCCTTGTGTTTTCCACCACTTTTTGATCTGGTTTCCCATAATTGGGTGGGTTGGCATAGGGATCATAGCCCAGTTTGGCCAGCATGGGGGCAATCACTGGCATGTCCTGCAGGACATCAGCAGGGATCTTCCCAACCCATTTGGACAGTGCTTCCACATTCACTGGCTTGATGACTTGGTCAGTGGATCTTTCAACCCTGAGGAAGGAGAAAAGAAATTTCTATTTTCCATTCCAACCAATACTTCTTCAATTGCATTCAGATCTTTAACTTGTTTTGTTTGGGGTTTTTTTTCCCCCCCATTCTTCTTCTTTCCCTCTCAAAATTTCATGTTTCTACAGAGCTGATGGGAAGTGAAGTTTTAATGAGAAGAATTTGCACAATATTTGCAGATGCTGCCTGGTTTAGGCTCTCACGCTGTGCTGGAGCAACTTTTTTATAGCATAAAGGCAGCAGAGAAAGCCCAAGAGCTGTTAAGTGAAAAGTAAGCACACACCTACACATAAAGCTGTTTTCCCACTGGCATATTCCCACATTTCCTGTTTAATTATCTTAGATGTATTAGAAGTATTCTAAATTCCAATCCATGTGATATTTCTTCTCACACCCATTCTGTGATTCATCTTTTACTTTTTTAACTTGTTTAATAAAAGAGAGACCTGAGATTGACAGAAAGCTACAAACTACAGAACTATTTTTTATAATCATTCCTTTGATTGTTTGGTCTTTACACAGTTCTTAAAAATATTTAGAAAAGAGTTGATTTCTTGTTCATTTAAGCAACAGTCCTAATGTAATTTTCATTTTTGCTCTACTTTTGTGGAGTGTTTTCGTTGTGTTTTCTTTTTCCAGGTTAAAAATCTGGCACTGCTTTGTTCTGCCACATTCCTGCCTTCTTTACACACAACTTCTTCACTGTGCTTATTTCAGGCTGAGTAATTGAAAACTCTCTGATTTTTTTACTCTAAATAATTTAATTGTTTTTTCCTGACCTCAGAAAGAGTTTGGACATCATTGGATATATAAAAGGAGTATTTCTATCAGCCTCAAAGCTGATGCTGAGCACACAGCTGCCACCTTGTTCCTCTTTTTCACTCCTCATCAGAGCTAAAATCCTTCCAGGACAGAGGCAGGAAATCAGTCATTCAGTGCTGGAAGGTCAGGAAAGTGAAATAATTTAAGTACAGTCAACAAAGAACAAACCAGACAGGGACATGATCATAAGGAAACTGTCTTGGCAAGCAGGGCCTTCAGACTGGTGTTTCATGGAAGCTGAAAAGGATCTGACAACAAAAAAACCTCTAAAACAACCCCAGAATTTTCAGCTTTATCCTCTTCAAGCATTACCAGGGACTCAAAATCAAAAGCAGGATCTCAGAAGGGGATTTTGGGACGAGGGAGTTGTGACTAAATGTCAACCTTCCTGAGGGTTGTTGGCCTGAGCTCACAAGTTTGGATGGAAAACTAAAAAATTAGGCAGGTTTTTTTTTTTTTTTTTTGATCTTTCTAATTAGAAGATGAACATCTGACTCCACACTGAATTAGCAAGAAAAGAGCTGCTAAGAATTGAGATTCAGAAGTTCAAAGCAGCAAGGCAGAGGCCAAAGCACCACAAGAGTCAGGAGTCCAGAGGTGGATTGGGACACTCAGGAAAAAATTACCACGAGACGTTTGAAAAATGGAAGATTTAGGGTTCTCAGACAGAGCCAGCCAAGGCCAAAACCCCTTCACCAAACTGCAAATTGATTTAAAATCAGGATGATGATACTGGGAGAAGCAGGTAATGGGCCTGGCTAAAAGCTTGCTGGACCCTCAAAAAAAAAAAAAAAAAAGAAAAAAAGAAAAAAAGAAAAAAAAGGGTGTTATAGATCAATTTGAGCCTAAATTTGTACACATATGGATTCCTCATCCTGATGTCAAATTTTAAATGTGTGTTTTCTCCCTCTGGAATTTTAGTCTTTGGTAACAATACCCTCAGCATGAAACACTTCCTGGTGATTGATAGCAGGGACTACATTTAGCTGCTCCCAAGCACTCATAAAAAATACCCTGCTCCACACTTGGCCTGCTTAAATCCCCTTCTGTCCCTTCAGTTAAGGTGGGAAGGAAAATAAAACCATTTGTGGGAAAGATTCCTCAGATAAAGAACTGAGGACTGTGGGGGAAGACAGATTGGGGACAGGAGGAAAGAAACACCTAAAAATTCAAACAGAAAAACAAGAAAACCCCAATTCTTGAGAAAATTGATGATATGTGCCTATGGCAGTGATTCCAGCTCCCTGCAAAACCCCAGGAAGTTCCAGCTTTGGAAGCAGCTGGAAGCACAGCACACAGGACTAACCCCAAATAATTCTGCATCTGTACCAGAATCAAACGAGAGCTATGTACTAAATATAGTAAATTCTGAAGTAATTCTGCCTAGACAGCTATTTCCATAATAAACCTAATAAAAATTGCTCTAGAGGGGTTGACATTTCTTTACATCAGTGGTCAGCACAGCTGCTTTCACTTAGGAAAATGCCAGAGCTCAATTAACAATCCTGGTTAGAGCATAGAGTCCATAATGCATTCCTTCAACAGCCACGTTGGCAGGGATTTCAAACCACAGAAAATTTCACACTCCTACAAATCCTGCACTGCACATCCCTCTAGCCCTTGCAGTGATTCTGGATAAAAATCAAACTAAGGGGTGAGAAATAAATGCTGAAACATTTATTTTTTGTTAGCAGGTAATAGTATTGTTATAAAGGTCTTTTAGTGACACTGTGATCTCCTTCTCAAAATGTTTTTAAGTATCTCAAAATGACAAAAACTTGTCAGATTTCTCTTCAAAAAATACCTCCAGGCATCTTAGGTTGGACCTGAGCCAGCAGTATGGATCTGAAGTGGATGCTGAGCCTGTCTGGAAGATCTGGAGGTCTTACAGGTGAGTGAAAGATGATTAAAGCAGGGGGCTCTGCTTGTTTTCATGAGTTTTTACACAGTATCACAGCTGGGGATGCCAAACCCAGCAGGTTTTAACTGGTACAGAGACATCAAACTGGGAAATCTCAATTTCCCCCCTGCACAGTTTCAACTGGAATCATATAAGTACACAACACAGGCATTTATGTTGAAGGTTTTCATATGCACTGGGTTTTCTGCAGCCCTTGAAAGCCTGAGTCACTGAAATCATTATCAAATCCTGCAACTGAAAACCAAATTTCACCACCCACTGCAAGGGTATTTGATTAGATAAACCCCACCCCAGACATAACACCCATTACTCAGTCTTTTTCCACCATTGCCAGAGCCTCCTGAAATCAGAACTTGCTTCCACAGATCATCTCCTGAGAGGTAATAGAAGCATAAAGAGCTCTGTGACCAGACTGAATTGAGGGTCACAAGAACATGTCCATACCCTTAAATGTGAAGGTTTCACTAAAAAAAAAATAAACACGAGGCCACATTTTACTTTGAACAATCCATTTTCTTAATTTTTAGAAACAAATATTCTCAACTCTTCACACCCCATTCCACCAGATCTAATAAGAAGTATCAGTAAGAATTCAGCAAGGTTATTGAGTTTTAGAGTATGAAGGTCCATTAATTTTTAAAAACGCCAATCTGGAAGCTGTAAGGCAGTAATATTTTATTAGAAATGGGATTATACACGGTTATTTTTTACAGGACACTTAACAAAGCTTGGCAACCACTCATTTATCTCAGTAAAAATAAGTTACCCCCACTGAGCTGCTGCTGAAGCAGCAATGAACTCCAGGAATTAGGGAAAAGTTCCCATGTGGATCAGCTTCCAGGGAGGTATCACAGTGCCCTGCTCCAGGTTAACGTCTCCACAAGGCCTCAATCTGTCATCAAACAACACTGGCAAAAAAAAAGGGATGAGATCCCTTCCTGATAACTCTGGGAACACAGTGGAGGCTGTTTCTTCAGTGGGAATGGTGATGTGAAACCTCCAGATTGTAAATATACAATTGTTACTTGAGTTTTAAGTTCTCTTTGTAATCACTGATAATAATTTCATATTTGCTTTCAATCAAATGCCCTTACAATATATTAGAAAATCCACAGCCATGCTCCTAGGCATTAAATAAAGAAAATCTCCCCATTTTTATTTCTCAAAACTGGAGTTTAAATAAATAGAATCACTCTGTAACAGTCTGTGTGTGCTTGCTGTGCAAGTTGCCTCTTACTCAGAAGCACTTGGCCAGTGCTGATTATTCAAAATCCAGAAGTTGAGTAATTTAACTGGGCAGGCCTTGCTGCTGGAATATTCTTATTCAATATTTTAAAACTTAATCTGGTGGATTCAAAAATAGGAGAAGTGTCAAAAATTGACATTTTTCTCTCTCAATGTAAAGATGAAACAGCTTCTGTATTTCAGTTGTTCAGCTGTGAACAGTGGCAAGGAAACCAGAGGAGTTTAACTAGAGAATTAATCAGATTTTCTTTTAACAACACCCATCTTGGTTTTCTAAGCAGAGCTGGATTTGGGTTTCTGAAAGTAGCTAGATCAGGTGCACAGATGGCCCAACAGAATCATGAGAGATTTGCTTACAACAAGGTTAATTTTCATCAAAATGCTTGTCCTTTTAGGAGCACATGCCAGGAGAAAAGCTGCCAACTCTGCTTTCTATTCTCTTGGAGCCGTTTCTCGAGTTTCCTGGAAGAGGATGTTCTTGGCAAATACAACTCCGAGGCCATTCCTGCACTGACAACAATATTGTTGCTGAAATCAAATGGGTGATCTTGCTAGGATGGGTAACACCAGTCTAGATAAAACAGCTCAGGTTTATTTTGGGGGACAGAGAAAAGCAAAGCTGATATCAGATGTTCAAATTCAAGTTAGCCTTGACCATTAGAAGTTTGTTCTTTTGTTATACACCCACACACACATTAGTGGGACAATTGTTCAGCAGAACCAATCTGAGACTGCAATTTGTTAATTAGCAGTGACTTTTAGCAGAATCCTTTTCCAGATTCATCATAAATCAGCTGCCCAAGGGAGAAACCGCAATCAAGTTATGACTTTTACATGCAAAATGTGCTATTTTAGAACAACACAAGGCGAAGGATGAAGGCTTATACTTACTTGGAAAGAGAAACCCCCCCTGCTTTTCCAATCATCTCCTCATGGTGCAGCACTGCCTGGTTCCATGGGATGTGCAGGAACTTGAGGAGAGTCCTCATCCACCTCTCAGGATGCAGCACCAGCTGTTCATAGTGCACCAGCATGCACCTCTCAAAGCCCACCTCCATGCACTGGTTGTACATGGTTTCTATGGCACGGTTCCACTTGGTCAGGCAGTCCCTGTAGCTGTTCAGGTCAAAGCCAGCTATTGTGACTTTCCTGGAGATCATGGAATGCACAGATGCGCGGCCATCTCGGACCATCAGGAGGAATTTGGCATTAGGGAAAATTCTGGCAAGATAAGTTAAGGATTTTAAAGCAAAAGGATCTTTGTTACACAAGTACGGAGCGGGCTCGCCATGTTTCACGATGATCTCCAACAAAAACGCCTGCATGGCTGAATCCAGCACCTCATCCGTGACTCCAGCCTCATCCAGGCGGATTTTTTCCTTGCTGGACCTGGCCCACATCTGCTTGACCGCCAGGATCCTGGGGATCACCCTGGTCTCCTCCCCGCAGCGGATGTCGGGGTGCGCGTCCAGCATGGCGCGCATCAGCGTGGTGCCGCTGCGGGGGACGCCGCCGATGAAGATCAGGGGCATGTCCTTGCTGTAGGGCAGGCTTCTGTTGGCACTGGCACTGGGGGCTGTCCTCAGCGTGCCCCTGGCACTGTCCCCCCCCCTCAGGGGCTGGCTGCGCTCCTCCATGCGGTGGTGGCACTCCATGGCATGCTGGCCCAGGTAGAACACGGTCACCGAGCTGATCACCAGGCAGGCCAGCAGCAGGTTCTGCTTCAGCTTCCCAACCATCTTGGGAGAGAGTCACCTCAATAAAGAGACCTCCTACTCCAAATTATCCTCTAGTTCACGTGCCATGGGAATCCTAATCCAAAATAAATTAAGGTCTGGCAAGCGGAGAAGAAAATTTAAAAAAACAATTAGAATTTTTTTACAATAAATCAACACAGAAATTACTTTTCCAAGAAATGAGACAAGATTAAGTCTGAAACCCCAAAATACAAGCAAGGTTTCTTCTTATTTTTTTTTCAGTTTGGCTTCATAAAACTGTGTTATTCAAAAGTCATTTTTTACTTCTACAGATGAGACAAAAAAGACTATTAGAGATGATTTCTAGACATGCATTAAGAGTCTGAACAAAACTTGTAGATAGAAAAAAAAAGTCAAAATCTGTCTGTTGAATTCCATTTCCAAGAAGGACTAAGAACATGCCATGTTTTATAGTGAGTATCAGAGGATTATATCCAACAATGGCTTAGATAAATCTTTATTCTGCTGCTGGATGACTGCATCTTTATTTTTCCCATTTCTAACAGTTCATATATAGACAATAATTTTATCTGTGTTCTGTAGCTCACCTGCTTTGGATTTTCAGATCAGGTAGGCTGAAAACTGACTCTTCTTCCCAAAATTCCAATGAAATAAGTACTCTAATGGAATTTTTAAGGAAGAGCTGGCTGCTCAGGGCTGAAATAGTTCACTGAGCACTCTGAATCACAGATGCTTTTAATTGGGAGGAGCTCCAAGCACGGAGGTACCGCCAACATTTTAAATGATTGGCTTCCTCCAAGCTTTTCCATCTCTGTCAGCACTGCAGGACACATCCCTGAATGGAGAAGATCCTTCTGCCTGCTCCCTGCTCTCTCCCCAAAGCATTATCCACTTAACCTTTTCCTCCTAAGATCCAGTTGTTAGCTGGAAAATTCCTGATTTGAGCAAGGTTCTCCAGCCCTGTCCCTGTTTTATGGGAATGTGCAGCCAGCCAGCAGCCAGAGGACAGAATTCCCACTTAGCAGTGGGGAAAAGAAGGGAATTCCTCACGCAGGAATCTGTCACAGTATTTTTCTCTGGCAGTGCATCCAACAGAATGTTTTGCCCTTCACACTAACAAAGCTTATTCCAATCAACAGTTGTCACAATACTCCACTCAAAGTTCAGCTTTCAGTCTCTTTTACCAAATTAAACTCAAATATAACTCAAAGATTAGTCCCCTTCTTTTCCTGTGAAGTGGCCAACACTCTCTGGCCAGAACACCACTCACAGAAACAATTCATCCTCTGTCACAAGTTTCATTCTACTCACGTACCTCTGCTTTAACTGGACCTTAAATATCTGAACATTAAAAAAAAACCCCCAAATTCACAGAAATTTAAGTGGAGGTCATCTGAACAGTGCTCAAAAAGAAAAGAAAATAAATCATGCAGTTCCTATTTCCATAGCACCAAAAGTCAAAGTTTCCCTTCTGAAAGATTCAGCATGCAGACCTAACTTGAAATTAGGGAAATTGTTCTGCTTAAAACTAACAAATAGCACAGAATCTTTTAAAAATTCTTTACATAGAGTAAAGATTTTGTTCTCAGTATGCAAAGAGTTAACACAAGTGAAACAGCATTTTAGCACAGAGCACACAAGCCCTACAAATATTTACACTTCCTACAATCCCTACCATTACTCAGTTTGAGTAAATTCCACAAAACTAATTTCCTCAGGAAGAAAAAAAAAAAATCCTCCCCAAAAACCTTCATCTTCCAAACTAAAACCTACTCCTTGAAGACACCAACGTTCCCCAAATGCAAAGGCAAAGGTTAGGTAACTGATCACTAGAGCAAAGCATATCAAGATCAAATTTAAGCTGTTTAACTCCAGCAGAGATTTATATTAGAATATTACTTAAACCAAAATAAAATAAACCCAGCTTGAACAACAAAGCTGAAGGACTCTCAGTATTGGGGGAAAGCTGACTGAAGGCTGAAATCCTCAATTCACAGGCTGGGTAAAGCAAGTGATGACTGGGCACAATTCCAGGTGTGAATCCAATAAATACTGCAGTCTGTGAGGAGGTTTCCTAAATTTCTGTGAGTATTGACTGACCTACACCACCAAAAACCCACCCATGTGACAAAAAACCTTGCCTAAATCACCCGCAAATACTTTCATTTGATGCAGTAACTTGTTTTGGAAAGTTCAAAGCTGCCAAAGGCTGCAAGACCATAAAGAACCAGGATTAAACTCTTCTACAACCTTCTGTCCTGGCTTTTTACCTGGAACATGCACTGCCATAAACTGTGGCAAGACCAAGGCTTTGAATGTCAGGAAAGCAAGAGAGGAGTAGCCACAAACAGCTCCTCTCACAAAATTAATTTATTCTCCAAGGCAGCAAACTCCCTTCTGCGCCTGAAGTTACAAGGAAAGATCTTTGGGATAAGGATGACATATGGAAATTGCTGCCCTTCTGCAAACAAACCCCACCTTCCCCTCCTCCCCATGAGTAAGTGCTCTGGAGCACATCTGTCAGCCTGAAGGATTATAAAAGTTATTATTGCTCTGCTGTTAACAGGAATTAAACTGACAGCGGTTCAAAATCACAACACGGCAATCAGCAATCCCTTGGCAGCTTTTAAGGTGAGCTTTGAAATGTTGTGGGGTTTTTCTACCTGAGAAGAGCCAAGTGCCACTCACCTCACAAGCACAGTCAACTTTTACTAAAAATATCCCAGAACAAACCCCACAGTCACCCAAACAAACACAACCCACTCACACAAAACGAGCTGAGGAAGTTGTAGAAGACTGCAATGGTAGAGAGGCCTTTGGCAGCAAGTTTCAAGTGTCAGAATAAAAAGAATTCCCAGAAAAATGTATGTGGAACTCAAAAAAAAAAAAAAATGGATCTACAAGTTTCATCACAAGACAGTGCAGCCAAGCAGAATTGTTTGTAAGTGAATTTTCTGCCCAGAAAAGTCAGGCCTATGAGTCAGCCCTGAGATGATGTTAGCACAGCAAAACTGAGTGCTTTGCTTTGTTTCCTTCTCCTGCACATACTTAATTCTCCTGCCCTCTGCCTCCACGCAGCAAGTCAAGACCTTTTTCCTCAAGTTCATCCAAAAAATGTTGAAAATTTTTAGCTTAGTCAAGAGGCAAGTCATTCATTTGTATTTTATGCTAGAACAGTATGGGGGCTGTTGGTGTTTAAAACATTCCCTGCCAGAGGCAAAAAAAAAAGATGCTCCATCACCAGGCAGTAACAATGAATCCTCTGGAGCTCCAGGGCTCAGCCTTCCACTTGGGAGGCTGGAAAGGGAGCACCTCCCTTCTGTTCAACCAGAGCTTTTCCAGGGCTAAGCTGAGAGGGCAGTGACAGTGGCATCACCCATCTCAAGATAAACCCTAACCCCCCCCACACACATATAAAGCATTTCTCAGTGATTAGCTTGTCCTCTGCTTCCATGGCTTGAACTCCTGGCTCAGATTCTGGCCATGAGATCTCCTTCTGGGAAGAGCACAACTTAGATTTTATGGGATATGTTTTGTTCCTGATCCACCCAAGTGCAGTGAACAACTTCCCCTTGTAGTTCCCGCTGTAGGAACTACAGAAATGTTTTCACTCATTTGCATTCCCTTGAACTTAGGCTTTTCTGATGGGTTGGTTTAAATGTAAAGCTCTGAAAAATGTAAGAGGACAGAGTTTGAGCTCTACTCTTCTGGAGAACTTTGCTGGGAGGAAAGATCACACTCAGCTCTGTGTCAACAAGCCACGAGGCTCCACAGGCATCCTCAAACCCATTGCCACTCTCTTGGAGAAGGAGAAATGAAAATGTTGTTAGGACTTTAAAAAGTAAATGTCAACTCTATCAGTTTCTTCCCTGCCTTTTCCTCCACCTTTCGCTTTTTCTCTCTTAAAAGAAATACTGGAAAGGCAGCAGATACTGGGAATTCTCAAGAATCATCCTCAAAACAAGATACATTTAGAAACTGAAGAGATATTTCTTAGAGGAACTTCTATACTAAGCTCTTTCAGCATCCCTAAAGGAAAGTTTAAGGAAGGAATCCCATGAAAGCTTCCCTTCAATGAGCTGCTTTGATTGTGGTTGTCTGTGTGTGTTCACCACAGAAGACTGCAAAGGAAAGCCAGCAGCACATGATAATGGTAGAGCACAACACCAGGGAACAGCACTGAAATAGCCACACAACACCACTTCCAGAGCCATCCAAACCATCACAGCCTCATTTAGCAGACAGTTCCCAAAATAACTGGAGTATTCAGGAAGCAGTTTTATCCCTCTGCACAATCACCTTAATGATTCCCCCAAAACTGGATCTGTTACCACCAGTCACAGATCAGAATCTGCACAAGGAAGCAAATCCCAAGCAAAAAACTCAAAGCTAAAAATAAAAATCAAGAAGCCTTGAGTTGCAAGTCCATCTTTAGCTATTTAAGCCCTCATGGCCTTCAAGCCCTGCAGCTGTTTGCCCCAGATTTCTCCTCCCATTAATCCTAAAGTAAAAAAAAAAAAGGATGATAAAATAGAAGGAATAATTTTTATTCACCTCCACAAAGAAACAGACTCCACAAATAAATAAGGAGTAAATCACCTGGCATGAAAACATCTGGAATGAAAGACAGCCAACTCCTAGAATGATAGAACAAAGTTGGACAAGATTAATATCAGGGAATGCAGATGTGAGAACAACTCTCCCTTATAGCTCACACTGCAGGAACTGTAGAAATGTTGGTCACACATTTGCATTCCTTGAACCTACTTTTTTTGGCTGTTTTTTTTTTTTTTTAATCTGAAGCCCTGAAAAATTTAAAACACCAAATTAACCTTCATGACTGCTGAATCTGGAGTTTCCATATCAGGGAATACAACATACAACTATGTAATAATTTCATGATTCCTATTACAACCGCATTATAAAGAGTATAAAAAGATGTGCTCATACATATTCATTTCCATTTTGTCATCAAAGCACTCAAAATTCAACACTTTTAGGTTTTTCAACATTTAAGGCCTCTAAAGTGACTTTAAAACCCCAGATAATTAAAAAGCTCTGCTTCAAATTAAAGGAAATATCTTTATCCAATCTACTCTACTTACATCTATAATATATACAGCAAATTATCTGGATTTGCATAGAGAATGGTCAAAAAAGAGTTACCAACGTGCTCCTGGTTATGCAAGAATACACAGTATTTGTGAAGTTCTACAGTTCCTGCTAGAGAACAATTCAACAAAAGGAATTTTACTGGCGACACACAGAGGCTTCGAGCTCTCTAAAGTTATGCTTAAGAGAAGAAAAAAGGGAAAAAGAGGAAAAATGTCACACTGAGAGCAGATGAGCTCCTGTTCTGTGCCTTTCTCTGTGTGCTCCTCAGAGGGATTTCAGCACTCCGTTATACACCGAGGTACTGCGGAGAATCGAACTACTTAATAACAGTAAAAACATCCAGATCTACAAAAATTCGCACGGCACATTCACAATAACAATCGCAAATGGCAACGGCGGCAGCAAACCCACTTCCAGCTAAGGGACAGATTAAATCTACTGCTATAAAACTATAAAACTGTAAGGCTGTAAAACTATAAAGCTGATGGGGCTTGGAGCACCCTGGTCTAGGGAGGGTGTCCCTGCCCGTGGAAGGAGATGATTTTTAGGGTCGCTGCCCAGCCAA
>NW_008239778.1:906171-910747 GCF_000691975.1 Corvus brachyrhynchos
GCGCGAGCGTCTGGAGGGGGGACCCCACGTGCGCCAGCGTCTGGCCAGATGTGCCAGGCAGATGGTGGCGGCCGGGAGCTCACGCCGCGATATCGCCCGCTTTGTTAACCGAAAATTATTCTTATTCTTGAATATTTTACAGAGAAAGCTCTGTCCCGAATTCTGCCCCCCGGCTCGGCTTTCGGAGGTGAAACCACCCAAAACGCACAGCCCCGCTGAACTGGGCGAGCAGCTGAAGTGCAGCGCTCCAGCTGCCCCATAAATTGAGAGAAACTCGGAATACTTTCAGAGGCACGAGGTGCTGACAGCCTGGCTCAGGGCTCAGGTGTCCCCTGGGGTCACACACCTGTTCTGCAGCAGACGGGAAGCGCCAGCCATGTGCCCACCACGTGTGCAACTGGGAAAACATCTGGAGCAGCGTCAGGCTGGAGCACGAGCCGGAGCCTGCGCCAGCTGCTGGCACAAATCCCAACTCTCTGACCCACAGCTGGGTGGAGCAGCCAGGAAAGGAGTGAGGGTGACTTGCATCAGCTCTGTGCCCCTGGAGGTGCAGCTTTATAAGGAAATCCACATCTTTAGATGAACTCACCTCTTAAAAAGCGTGGCCTAAGGCCATCCTGACCCCTTCATTCCCAGTGCTCTTGTGGAAAGCCAGGTTTAGTTCCTCAAGAGCAGGAAAACAGGTGGAGTTGGACTTGGTAACGTTAACAGAGTGACAGGCTGGGCTAAAGCTAAATCCAACTGAAAACACATTTCTTCTTCACAAACAGAAGCCCAGATGCAGATGAACAGCCTGCAGAAATGTCAGTGCTGCTGCAGGGTCATATCAAAGGGAACAATCCCGTGGGACATTCCCTCGATTTGTGTTGCCTGCCAAATGGGGGGGGGCGGGAGGGGCAGGAATCAGCCAAAGGGATTTAACACCCCAAAATTCCATCTGGGAAAAGCCACAGTGAGAGTGGAGAAGCATCTCTGTCCAGAGGTGAATGCGGCTAAGAAAATCAATATTTGCCATGCAAGCAGATACCTGTCTTGATGACAGGGATAATTATTTTCATTCTCTGAAAACCTCTGCCCTGGAAGGACTGAATTTCCAGAGTACCCAACACCTGTAACGCCTTTAGATGTGCTCAGAGAGCTGCTGGGAGCACAGAGAAACCCACAACTCCTTTCAAAGGTGGCAAAATCCCTTTCAAATTCCTTTTCCCTGACAGCTATTGATGAGGAATAAACGTCCTTTGCTCCCAAATGCAGACGGATTTGAAGCAACGATTTCAAGATGAAACAATCCCTCTCCTGTTTCCAGTAAGTTTGCCTCAATCCATTAAGCAGCACTTTTCAGATGGCTTTATTGGTTTTTCTTTTATGGCTTTCACTGTGACTCACACAGATTGCCCCTTTTAAAGCCTTCCAATCAAACAGTGCCTCCGGGAGGGGGAAATGCTTGTTCTCCAAGGGAAAAGGGAGAAACCAGCGCTGCTGGATGGAGCAGATGGAAATGCTGGATGCAGAGGGTGCCCCACGCTGAGCTCTGCTTTAATCAATGCTCACCCGGCAGCCACAGATCAAATAACCCAGCAAATATTGCACAAATATTGCACCAAGGGATGGCTGGGTGCAGACAGAGCTCGGCTGGAGGATAAACACCCCGAGAAGGGGCAGCATGAACGGCTCAGCTGTGACATTTGCATTGGCCTGTCCCTGTTTTGTTCCAGGAAGTTGGGAATGATTCCCCCTCGAAGCACGGGATGAAGGATGAGCCCGGGAGCAAAGGTGCAGCTCAGGGGGAGCGGGACAGTGCTGCAGGGTCACAATCTGGGGTTTGCTGAGCTCTAAGAGGAGCAGGAGTAGTTGCTGGTGGCTGTTTTTCCCTGTTTTTCCCTGATCACTGTCATGGCTTATGGTTGTTCCCATGCTCTCAGTTCCAGCTGTGTCAGCCACAACATCACCCAGACTTTTCCTCCACATGGCAGAGAGCAGCTGGCCGTCACTGCCTGGTGCAGGGCAGTGCAGGAGCCAGGCACACCCTGCACAGCCTCGGGCAGCTCAGACTGTCCCAGCTCCAGCAGCACAGACAGATTTTGCTGCCTGGCACCCACCCAGGGCCCTCCCGGGGAGCAGCATCTCTGCTGCCACATCCCACGAGCTGCTGAGCCAGCGTGGGAGCCAGCAAAGGCCCCAGCACTGCTGCCCTGACCTCTGCTAGCTGGACTCTGGCACATTCACAGGCCAAAAGGAGGCTTTTTTTCCTTCCCTGGACTTCCCAATCCAACGCTTTTCCTGCCACCAGCTCCACTCCAAGAGTATTCTTGAATTCAAGTCCGGTGTGATATTGAAAAGCTTGCTGCTCCAGATAGCCTGGCCCTTATCCAGGAGCGATTTACCTTCATTCCACCTCCCAATCCTAAGAATGCAAAGAATTTCCCCCTGGCTCTGTCCAGCTCGTTCCAGCAGCCCGGAGCAGGGGGAGCTGCGCTTGCCGGCTGAGGCAAGTTCTTGCCAGAACTGTTAAATACGATTCTTTTTCCTCGAATGCCTCAGCAGCAATTGCACAACTCCATTTTCTGTCTCACACGGGAAGGATCTCATCTCTCCCTCATGGAGAAGCAGCTGGAGGAGGTTTGGTGCTTGTGGTTTTCACACCTAAAGTCACTAAAGGGAGTTTGGAAAGGCAGGGAAGGGTGGGGGGCTCAAAAAATTTCCCTGTTACCTCGGTTGTAGAAGTCTGGAGCTTTCACAGAAGGAATTGAAGGGATGAAGGGATTTGGAGGATGCTGATATGATAAAGCACACCCAAAGCAGCACGGTAGGATTTCAGCTCATCCTGTGGAAATTCATTTGGCCTTTGGGTAGAATTCCAAAATCCCAAGCCCCGTGTGCCCTGTGCTGGGCATCCTTCCCTCTCCCTGCAGCCCTAAGAGCTTCCCTGGCTCTGTGTCAGGGATGTGTGAGTCAATCCTGTTATCTGGGCATTTATGGATGGGAACAAAACCTCGGGAAGAAGGATGAGCTTGGCACCTTCCTGCCAAAGGAAACTGCCAATTATTCCATCAGCACAGCCTTCAAGCCCTCAGTGGTGCCTTGGAGGATCCCAGGGCAGCATCCCTTTCCACATCCCAGCATCTTGAGATGCCCTTGGGCTGAGGGTGATCCCAGACCCCCAAAGCAGGGACAGGGAATGGGAATAACCCACTCCTGGCTGCAGGATGGGGAACGACAGGGCAGCCAGCACCCAGCAGCACAGATGGATCCTAGCAGTGCCTGCAAGGGCAGGCTGAGCCAAAAAAACCCAGCCTGGACATTCAGGGAAGATTTAACAATTCCCAGAGGAGGAGAAAATACAAGGACTGTGTCCACAAGCTTTAGGGTTTAGGGAAAACAACCCCACAAGACGTTCAGCTGATGATATTTTGCTGCATCCCCTCGCAGCAGGAGAATCAGATGTTCCTGCACCCACATCACGCCCTGAGCCTCACCCAGATGATTTTAGGAGCAGAGCAAACCTGTCAGCCACAAACCCAGCCAGGACATTAGCTAACTTGGAAGGACGTTCACGTCTGGCTCAGCTTTTCCCAGAGGAACACTCATTTTTATTGCTTTTCCCTGCTACTGATATTTTTCTGGCCCTTGTGCACTGATGGCAGTGCCCGTGCAGAGCCTGCCCTTGGCAGGGCAAGGTTTGTTCAAAGCCACCCAAAGTGAGCCATGGGAATCCCTGTGGGAGCAGAACTGCCATTCCCAGAGTTTTCCTGCAAAATCCCTCAGCTGCCAGCACTGAGATCCCCCAGAACTGCAGGCACAGCATCACCCTCGTGCAAACCTGACAGCATCTCCACCTCCAGCTTTTCCCTGGATTTCCTGGCAGGGATCCCTGGCTCCTGCAGGGTTTGGACTCATCCTGCTCCATATCACCAAGCAGGGTTTTCCTGCTGCAAGCACCATTTCAGGAGGATTTCAACTGAGGTTATCCAAGTCAGGAGAACATGGACTTTATTTTTACAACCTGACCTTTGCCTGCTTGCGGCTCAGAGAGGATCAAGGTGATTTTTACTCCGACCCCAAAAAGCACCATTTTCTGATAAACAGCTCCATATTCCCCACCTCTGCCTGATCCCTGCTGGTTTTGTAGATGGAACAGCTGAGAATTGACCTTGCCACGTGTCTGGAGAAATAATTATGGGAGTAGGAACATCTCCACGCAGTCCTGCTCTTGCAGGCGAGGTGTTTTAGGCATCACACGGATTTATTTCACAGGAGGACTTTTCCCCCCAGCTGCAGGAGCCCCTGGAGGTGCAGATCGCTGGGTTTTTCCAGCTGGTTGGCAGTCCAAAAAACACAGAAGGAGCTGTTTTTCCAGCCATAGGCATCTCCCCATGTCCTTGGCTTGCAGACAGCTGCTGATGTGGCACGAGGACGTGTGCAGGAGCGGAGCTCATCTCCGGCACGGGGACATCCCAGAACAGCCCATTGCCTAATTCCTTCCCCTTCTTTACGTTTTCCTGAAAAAAAAACCAACCTAAAAAAGCCCCAAATCAGTATCAGAGAGACTGGCTAAGCTGGAGTTTTTTTTAAGTCT
>NW_008239778.1:910808-915238 GCF_000691975.1 Corvus brachyrhynchos
CCTGCTGAAGGCTTTGAGTGGTGAGCGATGCTCTCGGCTGACCTTTAAGAGAAGAGGGATAAGATACTTCTTATTTCTTGTCTTATTTCTTATTTCTTGAGGTTAAAATGGCTGAAAATTCCCAGTGATTGGCAGGATCAAGGCCTGAGTTTGTAAAGCTTTAGCACATTGGCCTCTTAATGAGGTAAATATCCATGAGCTCGTTTATAAAGAGATCACCAAGGAATGATCTCGCCTGTGCCTGGAAAATGGCACAAGGAAGTGACAGCACCTCACAACCCCCAGCATCTAAAAAATAAAATAAAAAACCCCCACTGCCAAAGACACAGGATCAAAGCTCTGAAGGGAGACCATCAATGCTGCTGATGGGGTGGTGCAGCCCTTTTCTGTGAGGTTCTTCTGAGGGGAGTTAAAATTCGCACAATTAAAGATGAGACAAGGCAGAATTTCAATCCTATCCCCACTGTGGTTCCTTGTTCCAGATGGATTTTCATCAATCCGTGCCTCCTGCAGGGCTGAGCTCGATTTGCCAGCTACAAGGAACTGAATTAAACTCAAATTCTCCCTCCACAGGGGCTGCCAGGGACCTGTCACAAAGCCTCAGTTCAGGCACTGGAGTTTGGGGGCAGATGAGGAGGGTGCTGTGATTCCCTAAAAAAATAACAAAATCCCACAGCTTTTGGGGACAGGCTCATTTGGTGGATCCAAGACCCCACCCTGGCAGGGTTTTCCCAGTTTGCAGTGGATGAACAGCTCAGCCCAGGATGCTGCTTGGAAAACTCTGGTTTGGATGCATTTTTGTAATTCCCAAGTTGGTACCTTCAGGTTTCGAGTGAAAGGGGTGAAGCCCCCAGGCCAAAATCTGGGAGAAGCTGGAGAGTGGTGCCTTTTCCAGAGCTCTTGTTTGGATTCCACTGATCATTTATTTTCCCTTTTGGGGGAAAATTTGGGGGAAAATTCCCTTTGTGGCCTTTTGGAACATGACCCGAGCATTTAATGCTTCCCTGAGCTGCTGCTGGGTTTGCTCCAGGGAGGGACAGCCCTCACCCTCACTGAAACCTCAGGAAGCACCTCAGTTTGGGAATGGTGAGATCCAAGGGGAGAAACCTTCACTCTCAAAAACAAAAAAAAACCAAAAAAAAACCAAAAAACCAACAAAAACCTCTTAAGTAATTCGTATTAATTCATTGAAGATAAAATACAAATCCAGACCTCTTTCCTCCCCGTCCCCAACCACTGGATAACGTCTCCCTCAACCAAAAAACAGATGTCAAATTAAAAAAGTACCACAGAGAAGGATAAAATGCACCAAAGAAATACTCTGTTGAAGCTCTGCCCCTTTATGCAAAGAAAGAAATCCCTTTTTTTCCTTAAGAAACCCAAAATTGCCCCAGCAGAGGTAAAAAATGAATTTACCCTCCTGAAAGAGCACTTTTAAATCAAAACATGAGAGCAGCAATTCTCCAGAGGAGGGAAAAAGCACAGAAATGGCAAAATCAGGAATTGCTCAGCCCATCCCGGTTCTAACACCTTCTCCAGCATTTCCAAATATCCCCACACAAGCAGATATTTACAGTTCATTCCCTTTGACCTATTCCCATGGGAACCTGCTGGATTTGGTTGCTGAATCCCCTGTTATTAAATTCTGCCCATTCCCTTGCATTCAGTCTTTACAGGAATATTCAATTTCTTGTTTTCCTAAGGAAGAAAATCAGACTTTCCCTGCCAGAATTGGCCCAGAAAGGGCAGAACTCCCCAGCCAACAACTGCTGATGCTCATAAAGGCACATAAAAACCTTTCTGCACTCCTGTAGCCAGCAAGGAGCTTTTGCCCTTAGATCAGAGCTTTGGATTCCAACTAGTTTTGGTTCCTTTGGGCACAAATCCCTGCCTTGCCCTTCAGGCTGCCTCTGGCTAACCTGGGATGGATGGAAATCAGTTGGATTTAGTGTTTTGGGGTTTTTTTTTGTGGATGCATCCAGCAAGGACAACACCACCAAACCACGGGGGATCTGGGCGTGCCACCCCAAATCAGCCCTGTCCTCTTTATCTGTGCAAGGACGTGAGAGACTCATCCTGCTTTGCCTAAAATACATTTTCATATCCATAATATCCAGATAAAACGCTCTGGAAGAGGCTCCCCGGGGAAGGGAGCTCCTCAGAGTTCAAGGAGCATCTGGCTGATGCTCTTAGTGACGTGGTTTAGCTTTAGGTGGGGGTGAGGAGCAGGGAATAGGACTTGGTGATCCTTAGGGACCCCTTTAAACTTGATCTATTCCATGATTCTATATCCTATTCTATAAGCACTCACACACATAAAAATAGATACAGATATAAAAATAAAAATAGAAATAGAAATTTCTGCCCCAGCCTGTGGTTGGGGCCCACTCAGCCTCCCTCACTCCCTTCCTCAACAGGACATGAAAGAAGAAAAACTGAAAACAAAGCTCAGGGGTCAAGAGAAAAACTCAGGAGCCACCAAACTGTGGCTGGAGGAGGAGCAGGCACAGCCCCTCCACCCCCTGCCCTGCAATTAAAACTCCCAAATTGTCCCAAAAGCACCTTTTGGAGCCTCGGCCAGGACCCTCCTGCAGTGAGTAAGGAAATGTGAGTGTGGGATCAACCCTCACGAATGCATTTGGGGAACCCTGCCAGTGCCTGCATCTGATTTCTTGCCTCAACTCCAGCCAGCTTTAATGCAACATCAGCCTGGAAGCTGTAAAACACGAGACAAACAGTGTAAACCAATGCAACCAGCAGGACTTAACAGGAAACAGGCTGTGCTCGTCGTTTTGTGGATGGGAGAGCAGCTGGCCGAGGCAGGGATGATCCCATCCAAAACTCCTCACACCCATCTGCTGATATGCAAGGAGGAAAAAAAAGGGGGCTGAAGGCTGATTTCATGGGGGAGTTGGTGCAAATCATCTGTTTGTGGCTTCAAATGGGACAAAAGGCAGAAAAGTCACAAAAAGAGACAGAGAAAATATTATTAAACTAAAAGCCTGGTGAAAAAAGAGTAGCAGGGGGAATGTGATGCCAGGAGATGTTGGGATTTCCTGCTTTTCTAAGGATTGGCAGTGGCATCAGGGCAGGAATAAATGTCTGTGCTCTGGAGCTGGAAATAGCTGCACTTAACACCTCTTTGGGGGATTTGAAGGCTGGCAGAAAGCTCCTGGAGGAATTTTCTCCTCCCAACCATGGCCAGTGCTGAGCACCCAGAACATGGATCCTGTGACGCTCCAAACATCAGGGATAAAGCCAAAACCTGCTGGGGAGAAGGCTGGGAGCCAAGGACAGGACCTGAGATAGTCATTGGGGTCAGCTCAGCTGATATAATCCCTAAATCCACTAAAATCCATCGCCATCCCTTTCCCCACCTCTCTACTCCCACTGCAAGGCCCCAGCAGCAGCGCCTGCTCCATGGAAACCCCACGGGATAACGTTGCTGAACACCCTCACAGCTTCCCAAAATGCAGCCCCACGTGAGCTTCCACTTCCATGAATCCCACCCAGCTCCTGGAAGAGCACCCCAGTCCCCCCCAAAATCCGACCCCAACTCACAGCTCTGCTGGATTTCATCGTTTTAGGCTCCACCAGGCAATTCCGGGCAGATGCCGCCCTTGCCACGGCATGCACTGACCCCACAGGGATCAGCAGTGCTTGGAGAAGGGCTCAGCCTGATTTCCAGCAGCTCAGGAGGATCTCTGCCCAAGCAGAGGCAGCTCAGGACACGCATGGGGACTTTGGTGATCTCTTCCCACCAGCTGCTTTTTCTTCCCCACCCGCTTTTATAGGATCCTGCTGGCTCCCATTGGCTCGGGACACCCTTTTTATAGCAACCACTCTGCTCCATTTCAATTGCATTAAATAATTCCTCAGCTCATTGTCCTGCAGAGATTAGTTACACATAAGCATATTTGAATGATTAACTCCTGGGCTCTGCTGAGGCCCTGGCAAAAAAAAAAACCTTCAAATTTTTTTCAAAAGGCTCCTTCCGACTCTCCCTGCCTCACCACTGCTCCCAAAATATTATGGTTTTCCTTGGAGCCTCTGCTCCTGGCCTGCTCCAACCAGCTCAGCTGGCACTGGAGGGAAGATTTCAGCTCCAGAGCAGTGGAAAAGGCTGGGAAAAGCTCAAAACCCAAAGAGGAAGAAGCAGCCTTTGGAGGTTGAATGCTGAAGAAGCAGCATTTGGAGAGTCAGTCACAGGTTTTGGGGTGAAAACCTGCACATTCCATCTCATCCCACCAAACCTGGTGGTTTCCAAGGGTGACAATCCCAGCAAACAGGGATGGGTTACACATGGACACCCTTCAGCAGCTTTTGGGAGCATGAGGAGGATTTGGGGCCATTTCCAGTGGCTTAAGCCACCTTCCCCCATGGCTTCAGCTGCTGGGGTCTCACCTGAGGTGGTGACACAGGCCAAGGGG
>NW_008239778.1:915276-929442 GCF_000691975.1 Corvus brachyrhynchos
AATGTTTAAATTGGCCTGGATTAGCCCATTTCCATCCCCAGCGTGGGCAGTGGGAAGCAGCAGCTTTTGGGGAGGTTTCTGGGTGATGAAGGAGCAAACCTGCTGGGAGGAAGAGCTGGATCCCATCAGGTTTTGTGTGGGTGTTTCCAGTCCTTCCTTTTCCCTCCCTCCCGGCTGCTGCACCCCCGAGCCAGGGCTTTGTGTAAGGAAATCCAGAACAGCACAAAAGGGAAAATGCAGATGGGTTTGAAGAGTATTAAAAAACCAGCAAATCATAGAGGGGATGGAAATTTAACACTGCAGCTGGTGAGGCTGGTGTGGAGCTGCCTGGGATGGGGAATAAACCCCAGGAAGGTGAGTGCTATCCCACTTTTCCCATGGGATAAGGGATACCAGGTGCCCAGTGAATGGTATGAGCGATTTCCACGTCTAACTTCGGTGCTGTTTGAAGACAATCTGCTTCTAAAAAGACCCCAAAGCTCTAAATTCTGTGGGTTTGCTTTTCCTCCCTCAGCCTGCTCACCTTTAGCTAAGGAACACCCACACAAACACAAACCTCATTAATTTTGCTCCCTGCTCATCCCATTCTGCACTCAGTGGTGGGCACAGGCTCACACACAGCCCTGAGCTCCACCAAAGCTGCTCCTGGATCTTCCCCAAAATTCCCTGTGTTATCTGGTTCCATGCCCCTTGCCCAGCACCAGAGCACAGCCAGGTAGGAGCAGCAGCTCCTTCTCCTCCCATAAAACAAAGCTTCTTCTAATAAAACTTCCCCAGCAGGGTCTGCTAAACTCAAGAAATTTGGATTTATGGGAAGAGAAAGTCCAGGTGTTTTGAAGCATCAGATCAGGAATTCTGGCAGCTCCTTCCCCTTTCTCAGCACAAAAGCAGAGCCAAACACAGACAACAGAGAAAAAAAATGAGGGAGAGATAAGGAATGAGAAAATTAAAAGTAATATCCACTTCTTAAATATTCAGTTTCTTCTCAGAGCACACATTTACCTTTCTTGCACCCAAAGAGCCACTCGGTGCCATCTTCTCTGTTCCACAAGAATAATTAGGAGGGTCCATCTTCTGTTAATCTCCTGTTAATTGTTAATTAAGGATACAAAAAGCAGCCCTGGGAGACTGGCAGATCGTCGGTGTGATACTCAGGACCCTGGGAAATGGTGCCACATCAGCAAGGCAATATTTGCACTCCATAAATCATTTCTGATCTGGGGGTTCTGACATAGAAAAGATCAAACAACACAACTCAAACCTGTCCTCAGAGCAAATCCTCACCTGAATTTACAGGCAGCAGGTTTACAATTCATTTCTTGATGTGGTGCACATGCCACAAGCCCAGAGCCTTTCAAATTGTTGTCAAAATGTTGTTCAGCATTGGATTTTTAGGGGAATTATTGTTTACAAGCCATCCATGCCGTTGCACAGGGCTAACAGCTGTTAACATCTGGAACTGATACTGATAAAAAGGTTCAATCCAGCAAGTGAGGGAGTTCTTGCATCCACAATACCCCCACAACAACAGAGATGCTGGCAAAAATTCATCCCAGCAACAAACCAATTCCCAAGATGGAACATCCAACTTCAGGGCTCTGTTGAGTTGTTCTTGTTGGCTACAGATATTTACAGTCTGGTTCCATCTGCTTTTTATATGCTCAGAACAAATTTCAATAACTTCATTTCAGGAAAGGGCAGATCAAAATGGAAACACTTGCAGCCCAAGGCTGCAGCCTGGCAAACAACATCAGTGGCTGCTGTGAATAAAAATGCTAATTTTCAAATTAATTGCATGTCTTTCCATGCTATGATCCACTGATCTCTCTTGTTTCCTTTCCCATTCACAGAGAAAAATATATATATTGATGTATCACAAAACCATCAAGGACTTCCCCCTCCAACACTAAACAAACCCAGTCTAAATGTACTTTTAGTCTCCAGCCTTGGAAGGCATTTAATGTAAGATAAATGATCTTTAAATATATTTTTCCAATAGTTTTCTTTCCTCTCCACGCATCAAAGAAGCTTAAACACCATGAAAATGAGTGTGACAAATCCCCCAGACACTGGAATTTATCAGTCCCTTTCATACACCACACAACTAAAGCTCAGAAAGCATAAACTCTTTGCATAAAAACATAAAATAAACCCATGACAGAGCTGAGGAGGGAGGGAAAAGTCAGATATTCTGACTTCATCTTGCCTGTAAGTCACGAAACTCCCAGGATGTACTTAAAACTTTATTTCTATTTCCAGTACATCATCATAATTATAAAAGAATGGTCTGCAGCCACAACAGAAACCAGTGGCTGACTGTGTGTGGATACTCACACACAAATGATTTATTATAATCACCAAGGCTTTCAACATGAAATACTTGATCCTGAAATCCTTAATCAGACAAAAAAGCTCAGGAAATTCTGCTTCATCCAGGACTGACTCTTGTTTTTCCAAACCAGATTAGGGGCTCAGTGTTGGCTCATTTATTCCTCCATCACAGGAGTGCCTTGTCTGTGTGTAAATATTGGAATAAATGTTCAGAGGGAAAAGAGACACCTCAATATTCTGCTGAGCTTTGATTTCACAGCTTCAACCCCTCTGAATTCAGTGCAATTTGCTGGGTGATCTGGATTTCTTTTCTTGAGGAGGGACTGTCAGACATCCTTAAATTGCCCTCCCTCAGATCCTCTCAATTCCAGGATGCCACGATTTGGGAGTGCCTGGCCAGACCCTAAGCAGCTCCTGTACATCCCTGCCTGTGCTCAGCTCTGCAAAGGGCCCCAAAAATTTGCTTTGCATGGCAGCTCCTGCTCTGGAAGGCACTTGGGCAATTGCAAAGCTTCTGAAAGGAATTCCCACTGCAGCACTGCTATGCTGATTCAAACACTGCCTATTCAAATGTCCAGCTGTCCTTCCACGGGAAATGGAAAAATCCCAAAAGATGCTGAGCCCCAGCACTCCTCAGGCTGCTCCACTGCAAACTCTGGCACTGTCACCCCTGTTTATGACAAAACACCCAAACAATAATGTCCTTTTCCCTGCTTGCTTGTGAACAGTTGGTTCCCTCATCACCTCCAAGTCATAAAAATTTGAATATATTTTACAGTTATGTCCAACACAGGATTGAACTGGTATCAAACCCAGACTGGTATCAGTTGGTTCTCTTCTGAAACTGCTGCCAGGTGCCTCCTATGCCTGGTCACCTTTGTCTTCTGTTGCCATTGCTGAGTCTCTCTGCTGTTCCTCTGGATCCCCTGGCAGAATGCTGGTGACTGTCTGGAGGAGTGACTCGATCTGCTCCTCTGTCAGCCTCTCCTCGCTTTCTTCCACCATCTGCAGGTCAAAAACAACCCCCATTGGCATCATTAAATCCACACTTGCTCCCTCAGAGAGAAGGACTCAACTCAGTGGGGAAGACTTTGTCAAGACACAGCCTGAGCTCATCACAAAAGCATTTTACAAAGCAGAGCTCTTGCAGTATTTTGAAAAAAAGAAAGAACTCCATTGTTAACCACGACAATTGGCACTCTGTAATGAGATCCTGCTTTCTTTACAGCAAGGAAAACATCACAGTGGGAACAGCCTGCCTTATCCTAAAGCCTCTCTCAACCATGTCCTGAGCCTGGCTTTTCCTACAGCTCAGATGCAGCCCCGCCTTCCAGACCTTCTTTCCCCAAGTTTCTGTGTTTTCATGGGATACCCTGAGAGAGGTTCCCGGAACCTTGGCATCTCATCCAGCACCTACACTGGAAATAATCAGCTCATAAAAGAAACCACCTCATCCTACAGCAGCTGTACTCCACTCGAATCTGCTTGGATTGGGAGATTCCAGGATATAAAGACATTTAAAAGCTCTGAGCAAAACAAAAAACACTGTCACGAATCAGCTCCATGATTCCAGAAGATTAATTAGGGATGTACTCCCACTGTGGAGCTGTGGCAACTTTTACATCACTGCTACCAGTGAAACAACTGCCCTAATTTATAGGCAGCTGTTAAAAGGAAAAAAAGCTTGTCAGAGGACTGGAAAAGCAAGTCAGAAGAACTCTTCAAACAGAAATGAAACCAATTAGGATTGTGGGGTTTGAGTTTTCTTTTTTTATACCAAGTCCTTGAAAATGGCCTTTGAAGAGCAGTGATTTATATTAATGCTGGTTCCAAGTCAGTGCAGGTTTAATCAGCTCTAGCTGTGAATTGCCAGCTCTTCAGATGCCTCTTGCCTTCTGAAAAGCAGAGTGGGACATTCAGTTAATTTCTGTTTTTCTTTGGAGTCCTCTGAGCCCTCTTTGCACAATCTGATCATCTTTCATCAGAGTCATCCACAGATCCTGGCGTGGAAGCACACACAGAGAGAATCCACTCCTCAGCAAAAGGCAGACAGTGAATTTCCATTTGCAAACGACTTTCTGGGGACTATTCCCATCAAAGGATGAAATTCCCTGTGGAGTGGCTTTCCAAGCACTGTTAGCTCAACAACTACTGTAGGATACTGGCTTGAACAGCAGCCCTGGCTCTGGTTCCCAGCAGCTGCTCCTCTGCACACCCTGTGCTCAAACACAGTCAAAATCCTCCTGCCCTGGGTGGAAGAACCCCTGCAGGGCTGGCAGCTGACTCCTGCCAGGCAATTCCCACAGGGAATCATCTCAGCACACCTTGGAGCATCAGCATCACACCACAAAGTGTGGAAGTTGTCCCTGTCCCTGGCAGGGGGGATGGAACTAAATGTTCTTTCAGGTCTCTCCCAGCCCAAACTATTTTGGGATTGTGTGATTCCATGATAAAATCTGCTCCACCCACTCCTTGGTGCCATCGCTGCTGACAAATCACTCCTCTCCAGATGACCTTTGCTATTAAATTTCAGAGAGGATTATCAGCCTGGCTTTCAGACTGGATTACGGGGTTATTCATTCTTGTTATACTGGGTTTTAAAGGTGGGGTGGGTGCTGTAGGAGCAGCAGCTGTACAAAGAACCAACCCAGGTGCTTTGGACAGGGAATATGCCTCCAGGTAGGATGACTGAACCACATTTGTTACCATCCCTCAGAAAAATGGCACTTGGCCTTGTTTAGATTTGATTTATGGCATGACATAAAGTCCAACCCTCTTCCCATTTTATCTATATCTGTATCTCCTCTCCCTTTTTTCCCCTCCACCTTCTCCCTTAGGTGCTGGCAAATAAAAACCAGGGAGTTCTAGATCAGCACCAGCTCTTAGCAACTTCAGAATTTAAGGCAGAACAAGTCTAATCCCTGTTTTCTTCGCTGCTCCCCAGTGACTCCCAATGAGTAATGCCCCAACTCCCAGTATGAACAACCTCACTGATGTCAATTTTTCTGGCAGAGCACGAGGCTGACAAACTGCAGGGACAGACACTGCAGCTCCGGGGGTTGCTCTGGCAGCCCCAGAAATTCCACTTGAGCACAAAGCTGATGAAAGGAAATCATCTCTGGTGTTTCAGATGCTCTGGTGCTGTAAGTGCTGTCTCATTAAAACGTCGTGAAAGCGTCTTTAAAGGGAGATGCCTGCACTGAGGAGGGGGTGGAGCTCCAAATTCCCTTCTGCTGACAGATCCAGAGGGACATGGGAATTCCTTCAACTGCTCCAGCAAATCCACGTCTTGGTGCCTCTCCAGGAACTCACACACTAACAGACACAAATCAACATTTAGCAGGATGGACAGACAGCTTCTTAGTCAAGTTGATGCTTCAGCCTTATTTTGTTGTGATGTTATTCAAGATTTTAAAGGATCAAAAGCACAAACTGTGAAAATCAATTTTTTTCACTCTTCCAGGAAGTGAAAACCAGCCTGAGCCTGATTTATGAAAACATAAGCAGTGAGGAAGCAGCAAAGCAACGAGCCAAAAGGGAAAATTCAAGAATGAGGCACAGACAGCATGCAGATAAAGAGGCAAATGAAACTGTCCTAAAAGAAAACAGATCTCGGGGGGAAGAGCAGGTCACTCAGAGGCTCATTCTACATTCAACAGCTGTTCTCACAGCCTCCTGATTTATAACTGTGAGACAAAATACTTCTGATGCTGATAGCACTAAGAAATATGGTGCTGAGAAGAGAAAGGAGGTGCAAGAAGAAGCCTACGAGGCAAAACCCCCCCAATTGTATTCCAAGTACCTCCTTTTCCAGCAGCAATTTCACCAATCTTGGAGAAAATCTCCAGCAAAACGCCTTGCACTCGGCTGAAACTGCTCAAGAGCCAGACTCAGCCCATAAGCAGCCAGGAATGCAAAGTTTATAGTAAAGAAAACAAAAATGCAAATATTTGAGCGGAGTGGATGAGCTCAGATGTTGATGCTGGCAGTGCCACACAGCCCAAATGGGAATAAATTCCCCTCACAGATGGTGCCATGTGAAAAGTTCGGGGTATTTCTGAGCAAAGTGCTGCTGGCCCTCAGTATCTGGAGATTTGGGTGAGGGCAGTGTGACAGAAATATCATTTATGCATTAAAAGCCCCCTGATGTCCTAAATAATTCCCAAGTCACGGCTGCTTTTCAGCATTCAAGGCTGTGCTATCCCAAAATAACTCCAGGGGTTTAGGAAAAATTGCTGCAGCACATCAATGTCCTTCATAAACACAGAGAGTGTGTGTTATCTGTGAAATGTGGGCAGGATAATTCCCTCAGCTCAGGCCTCTCTAATCATTTGTATTTCACCCAAATTAGAGCAGTTTGTTACTCCATTTCCATTGCAACAGATTCATAAATGCTCCCATTTCGTTGCCACAATGCTCTATATCTAATCAAAGAAAGAATCAGCAAAACTTTATCAATTAATTGGCATCAAATTCTCCCAGCTCAAACTAAAAGCAGCATGTTCCCCCCGCAGCTCAAATTTAATTTTCAGAAATTAACAGCCAGCCTGTGAAGATAATCCTGGGGATCAAAGTGGTTATTCATAAATTAAGGTGCAAATCTATGTTCGTAGTGCCATGGACAAATGTGAGCACCAAATCTGTCCCCACAGACACTCAGGATTGTCTAAATTCCTTTTTTTACCCAGTGAAACAAGGACAAACATCCTTAATTCAAGCCATACCTTGTCTTTAGTGCTTACCCAAATAAAAGCAGAATTTAAGAGACCTCATCCTCCTCTCTGTGCTGCTTTCATGCTAATGTTTATTTGGTTTAGTCTCCAGAGACAGAACAATAAATAAAGAATGAAGAATAAATAAAGCCACATTGAAGAACCCCCAAAAGTCCTGAAAGAATTGAGAAATTCTCTCAATATTTGGTGGGGAACAAACCTCAGCATCACAGAAGAACCTGTGGGTTAAAAGCTGTTGTTTATTTGAATAATAAGCTAAGAATTCCATTTAAAAATAATCAGTAATAAAGGAAATGGGGGCTCTGATCATCTCCAAAGCAATCAAGCACATAATTTAACTCCAGTGTGGGAGGGAGATGTTTGATAAGAAAATCACTGTTATTTCCTCTTTTAAGCAGTGATTTGAAATTGCTCAGCCCCACCACACTAATAGGAAAAAAGCACATTAAAAAGAAAAGAAATAAAAGACTGAATGATTGGATTCATGTCCCTCAGAGATAATTAACAAGGGGAAGGCAAAATACATTGTTGAGAAAATAAAATGTTTAAAGCCTCTTAAGATCTTCTGTTTTCCAAAATACTTCCCGTTATTATTTTCCAATAAAAGCCAACGTGCCAGCCTGGTTATGCACACAGGAATGAAACTCTCCAAGGTGGAAATACAGCTTTAAAAAGCACAAAATTCAGATCTGCTTTTCCACTCAGAGAGAAAAATGTGGAGTAATTTGTTTCTTAAAAAAGATGATGCTTCATCTTCAAGCCCACCAGCATCAAGTAAAGCTGAACCACTCTCATGGAGACATGAAAATCCCTCACTTTTTATTTCCTCCTTTTGGGAATCACTGAGCCAGGCCCAACATATGTTAAAGATTAAAACAGGAGGTCAAGATAGCTGCAATGTGTACAGTGATTTACCCTGTGGGGTAGGAATTTGAATTTCATGCTCCTTTTGTTGCTATTGTTGTTGGAAAATAAATCCTGGCACAGAGGCTGGAAAAGACAAAGATGGACAATGGCAGCAATTTATGCATTAAGGCTTACAAAAGACCTTGATATCAAAAGATCACAACAGAAATTTGCTTTTTTAGCTGCAAAATAACGTTATCAAAATGGATTTATTGTTTGCATACAGCTAAAAATAGGGAATAAAAAAAAATACAGAATTTTAGTAGAGGCAGAGTAAAAAAACTAAAAAGTTGGAAAGGCAAAAAGCAGCAATAACTATAATTATCCTCTCCCATGAGCCTGTCAGGTAAATCAGACTCCATTCTGTGGTCAGGCTGCACTGAGTTAAAGTTTGAGACATCAAAACTGAGCAAGTGAGAGACAGCTTTGACTCGTCTGGCATTTTGTTTAAAGCTTTCTGAAAAAGAAGATTGATGTGCCCCATTCCAGAAACTGCTCAGAAGTTTCCCCCATCATTTATTTCTGATTCAGGTCCAGCAGCCACTCAAAGCTTTGGAGAGGCAGGGGCAAGTTCAGTGAGAAGAGAATCAAGGCCATTTTAGAGCCAAAATTCACTTCTCAGCAGGTCGTGTCTCATCCATCAGCTGCAGGGAATGGACTCTCCTGCAGCAAATCTGTGTGTGGGTGACCTCTGTGTTATTTTATACCCAGAGAAGGCAGATTTTGTGTGTTCAGTGATTGCTACAACCTCTGTCCTCATCAAAAGAAGGATCCAAGCCAGCAATTGAACAGCAGAATTATCACCTTGCTTCTCCCAGGCTCTGGATTTCAGTAACAACACCAACCTGCCGTTCCCCAGCAGCCCCTGAGCTCCAAAGGCTTTGATGGAAGCACTTTCAGATGTGCTGCGATTTTGGGGAGGGTTCATCTGACCCAGTGTTAACAATCCAGGCAACTCACACCACTGGATACTGATCTGGGGGAAACTTGCCCTGGGAATTACAGGGGAATCACAGTGGAACAGGAGCAGCTGCATCCCCAGTATTTCCATGAAGATACAAATTCAGGCTAAGCCCCCAAGGTACAAATATTACATTTTTCACAAGTTGTTTTAGATCATCAGAGAAGGGTTTGGATCAATAATGAATTGACACTGAACTCAAATCTTGTGTCTGTGTTCTCTAAGATTCAGCAATTAGTTTTATTTAACTTTGATGCTATAGAACTTGGAATATCTAAAGTATGACACTCTACAGACACCTGATAGAAAGGCCCCAAATTCTCAGTTTTCTTCAAACATGACATGGGAGCAAACTATTTTCAATATTTCATGGGTAGGTAGGGTAACAATGAACCAGGTAGGACAGGAGGGAAGAGACAAGCAAAGCCATGCAGTCACCTGAGAGCCCAAGAGATGATTGCATTTAAAGAAGGGAAGAAAACCCTGCAGATGGCAATAAAATAAATCTGTCTGAGCACATGAAGCTAACAAAGGTGTGAGACAGGCTCCAAATCATGGCTTCTAACTTAAAGCCTTAAAGCTCCTGCTTGGGCTGCTGATGGACATTGATCTCCTCAGCCACAAAACACAGCATTAATTCCTCAGCTGGAATCATTCTTCTGAGATGCCTTCAGCATTTTAATCTCTGCTCCTTGGTGACAGAAGAAAAATTGTCCTACTGGTCCCTCTTTAATCCTTCCCTTTTTTTGCAGCCAAATATGATCCTGTTCCTCCTCAGCTTGACTTCAGGGGAAGATTGCAACCAGATGTTCTTAATGCAAGAGATCTTTCTTGAAATAATATCCTGATTATAACAATCTCTTTATTACCACAGGGGTTTGTATTCCTGAGGAGATATTTGAGAGAATGTAAGCACCTATTTCTATGTAGTGACAATCCCTCTTTATATCTGAATTATTCTTAGATTGACAATGGCTACTTTCCATCAAAAAGTCTCTTTATAGCCATTTTTCATTCTGCATCACTGCTCACTTCTTTTTAGAATTTTTGACTTTCGTGTAACCCTGCCATCACAACAATCAGGGAAAATGTCAAAAAATGAAGTATTCCATCACAGAGCTGCAGCAGCAAAAAGATTAAATACATTCTTATTTGCAATACTTTAATAAATCACCTTTAATGACTGCTTTGGGCAGTTTAAATGTGTGACACTGAAGCAATCAGAGGGGGAGAATCTGTCTGAGAGGACTCTGAGGAGGGCTCTGACAGGAAACTGAATGGATTTGAAACCGTGGATGTAAAATGTGCATAAAGGGATACATTCAATCACTGGCCATGAGAAAGCAATTATTCAATTGATCTCCAAGGTTAAAGCTGCTTCCAGTTAAGCTTTGAAAAGCCCCAGGCATTGTTACTCACCAGCTGGATTTCCACTGCAGTCACAGGCCTGTGGTTCAGAAGCTGCAGCTTTTCTGCCCTGGGTAAAAGCACAGGGTAAGACAATCCACATTAGTGAGTGGTTTGAGGATCCCCTCAAATGCCTGGAGTGATGCAAACACATTCCTGATAACTTAGGGATGAAATGTCACTGCCAGGAATAACCCTGACTGGGTTTGCAGTGTAGCTCAATGGCCATGATTTGCATATTTTAATATTCTGGGTACTTTCCTGTGTTTAGCCACGCTGCTGTTGCCACCTCCAGCCCAAGGTGGCAAGCAGAGACACTTAGATCGTTACTGTGCAAGCATTAATTAACTGCTGCTTTGTTAATGCTGTGCAGAAATGTTGAACAACTTAGGAGAGATCAAAAACTTCTGCTATGAACACACAGCCACAAGAACAATTTTCATACCTAAGGAGTTACAACCCCATCCAATGGCAGCCACTTGTTCATCCTTTTAGCCCACTGCAAATACAAAGCTACAGCAGGGAACTGCAACGTGCAAAATCAAAGCTTGGAATTTATTACTGTTTATAGGGCATCTTTAAAGTGTATTTAAGCTGATTCTGATGGGTTTTCCCCTGGGGGTTGTTTAAAAAGGCAACCTCACAGCTTTTAAGAGAACACAGATCACTCCATGTTTACAACCAACGATTTCTGTGCGTCTGGAGATACCTCAGAGATATAATTTCATTTCAAATGGCCACTGCCGCTGCCTGCTGGATGGTCCAGCTAAAATGTCCATTTTAATCGTGACTTTCAGCTTCAGAAGAAAAGCTTGTCAATTTTCAACACAGCATTTGTGAGATATTAACAATTCCTAACAGAAAGCTCCAAGAAATGCTCCTATTTGTTTATTTATTATTCGATTTCTCTGCTTTTGGAGAGCCAAAATATGTTTCCACTGGTGAAGGGAAGCAGGGAACACACCTCCTCTGTTTTCCCAAGTTAATCACTCGGATCTATTTGCTGTTTACAACATGAGGCTCTGGAGAGCACGGCTGGATTGAGCTCTGAACTCAGAGCACTGCTGGCTGCTTTACTGGCAGAAAGATGAGGTGTTTCTAACTGCTGCCATCTCCCATTGTCATAAAAAACAGGAAAATAACCTCAACAATGACAGGAGATGAGCATTCAAATCCTTTACGTGGAAAGCAGGTGATTTAAGGAATCGATAAGACAGAAAACTCACTCGTGTCAAAGTGAAGCTAAAGGCAGCACTGCCATGCAAGCTGAGTAAAGAATATTAAATTACCTCTTTACTGTACAAAAATCTGGCCAATTCAGCTGGATGTGTGACAGATTTAATGGTTTCTCCTCCAGAGCTGGGAAATTCCCTGCTTTGGTGCCTGCTGGAGGCACAGCAATGCTACTTTCAGTGTTCTTTGCTTTGCTCCCTGGCCAAGCAAGTATTGGTGCCTCATTTTCCAGAGCTCTCAAACAGCTTCTCTGAGGATCCTCCTTGTAAAAACCTCCCTCCTCCTCTTCCCCCAGCCCTTCTTACAAAGCCAGACTGTGTGATGAATTCATATTTTACCCAAATTTCTCTTGCACTGCCACTTCTGAGATCAGAGCCTTCTCAAACAACTCCTTCTTCTCTTTTGTAGCAAAGACACATCCCAATCCTACAGCTCCACTGCTCCTCCAGATAAAGCAAATTTGACTTTTACTAAATAAATTTCCTCATCTTCTTCTTTTCAAAGTAATATCCTTGAAATTCCCTGCCAGCAAAACTCCAGAGCCAAATAAAGAGGATCAAACAGCAAAGCCATTTCGTTGCTGAGCTAAAGAATGCAAACCTGATTTATCCAGAGCTATTTTAAAGCAGGTAGAGCTGTGTTTATCACAGGAAGATTACTGGCCCAGCAGCAAGCAGAAGTAAATTATCAACAATTACACACTGTGACTAAAACAATCAATTAGTGAAACTGCTCCTGTTTCCTGAAGAAATAGAGGGCACAGTAAAAAAAAAGGTCACCTCTCCAAGACTTTTTGCTTATAAGCCATTAACATCACTCTAACTCATTAGGGAATAGATAGAAATTTTACATCAGGCCAAACAGATCCTAAAAACATCATTTCAGGGTATTTGAAGTTTTTAAAAATGTGTACAGAAGAATGAGAGACAACTTACAAGTGATTAACACGTTCAAACTGTCAGCTGAAGGATTTCATGCCTGGTTTTGATCAGCAAAGCTCCCTACTGGAAAATGATGCAGAACATCACAAAAGAACAAGCAGCAGGGTGCAAAAAGAAAATCCCCAGAAGCTGCATAAATGCCATATTTCATCTAGAGCTGCTTGTGCAGTGCGAGCACTAATTAACACTCCAACATAATGATCTTTAGAGATGTTAATATGGAATTATGAGGTAAGCAATGCATCCCCTTGAAACAAACACTCACAAAATGTCTCTAAATTTCATTTAATAGCAAACTGCATTGCTCAGCCCTCAGCAGAAGGCAGTGGTTTGAGTTGGAGCTCTGTACCCACTGCACCTTTTTAATACTGATCCCAAAAATTAACAGCTAGGACCAGGCTCTCTGTGTCTGATCCCAAAAATGGACTGCTAGGACCAAGCTCTCTGTGTACCTGGAATTTCCTGACAGCACATACACAAATTAAAACCTGAATAACCACAATTTCATCAGAGATTAGCTTTAAGCAAGGCAACCATGCATTAGGATCAGCCCTGACTGCAGTGTTTGGCATGGGCACACACATAAGCCTGAATTTAGTTCATGCTCCATTAAATCTAAAAAGTAAAATTAACTTTTTCCAGCTCCCATGAATTCATCTTGACACTTTCTACAGCATGCATGGCACACTGATGCTTGTTAAATAAAAAGGGGAACTGTCCCATTCATCCAAACTGAAGGTGAAGAACATTTTCAGCTTCATTGCCCCCAAACTTCAGCATCTGAATTTTCCCTGCTCTGCCTGAATTTTGGTAACAGTTTGGAACACGAAAGCTGCTCATTCAAGAGAAGAATCCATCCAAAAGATGAGTGACAGTTGAAAGCAATTTTCTCACATAAAAGCAAGATTCCACTAATCAGAGTTAATGGTCCGTGCTGCAGACTTGTACAGGACCTGCCTGGTGAGAAATCCCAAAATGGTAATTAATGCTGTGGGGCTGAGCCTGCAGCCCACATCCTGCAGCTCTGAGACTCAGCTGGAGCCAAGAGCAGCTTTTCCAGCGGAGGGAAAAACACTCTGGATACGTTTGGGGACACACACAAGGCTCAGGCTCCTGGGGACAAAAATGTGTGCTGTTACAGGGGAGGAAAATGAGTCTGAGGTCTGTATGAGGGGAGAGTGTTGGAGGAAGTGAAGATGTTGAGTTACATCCTAAAAATCCTAAAAAACAGATCTGCAAGACAAAAACCACTAGTGGATTGTGTTCAAGATCACACCAGAGCAGACAGAACAGACAGCACATTCCTACATTGATACATCCATTCTTAAAAATAACACAAATAGTTCCATGCTCTTGTGGAAATTCAGACAAAATGCACTATTCTCTATTATCACTGAGCAAATTTTGGCAGTTTATATTTTAACCAAAATCTCATAGGTGTGTTGGTATTGCCCATTTTTTAATCTACTGAACTCCCAGAGTGTTTTTCCAGCAAGAGGTCTGGGTAAGGAGAGAACAGTGCCAAGATCCAGCACTGAGAGCTAAAAAAACCCTTCAAACATCTGTGCAGAGGCAAATTTATCCTCAGGAATGGATGTTTGAGAGTTGCTAGGAAAACCATGAAGTAACAGCTGGACACATAAGCAGGGGTTTT
>NW_008239778.1:929494-935922 GCF_000691975.1 Corvus brachyrhynchos
TCGTGTTTGATGTCTGAATCCTGAGCACGGGGTCTGGCTGAGGGAGGATTTTCCCAAAGTGGGAAATCACAGTGGGTGCTGTGATTCTCCACAGGGATTCCCACTGGAAAAGCTGGAATAATCTTTTTAAAATCTCTTAAATGATGCTGTTGTTCAATGAGCACCATCCTGACTTGCTGTCAAATATTCATTTTGAAAGCTCTGGAGGAGACAAAAATTACAAAGCAAATCCTTCAGCCTTTCATATTGCAGAGGTTTGTATCTGCTGTAGTTCTTGGCAGTCATGAGGGAAAATACTTTCTAAAAGCACTGAAGATTTTCAGCTCAACACTTCCTCGACTGTGTTGATTTCAAGACAAAAAGGGCAATGTTCTTGTCCAGTTTTTAAAAATTTATAATAATATGCAGTGATTGGAAATTTGGTCATTCCAAAATTAGATCCAAGATAGGCTATCAGTAACAGGAAGGAGAACAAGTATTTTATTTTTTTTATTTAACCATAATTACAGAGCTCCAGCTTAATAAATGTTCTTTTCATGCAATGCAATTCACTATATCTTACAAAATATGAAGCCATTCCAGGCACTAAAACTGGAAAATTAGCTGCTAGTGGCAAACTCTATTTCCAAGTACAACATGGCTCACTGAACTGGAGCTTTAGCCAAAGCTTGAGGCCTCAACAAGGTAATAATAAAATTCATTATGTGGGTTCAGAGCTTTAGCTCTAAAAATTTCTCAGTTCTACAGTTTCAATTTTACCAAAATAATGATGAAAAGTTATGGGAAAAGCTCTTTTACCACACCTTAATTGTATCAGTGAAATATCTGTTTAGATGGCTTTGAATTTGCTCCATTTAGCAGGCAGCTCTCTGAAATGACTCTGGAAGATTTGTTTGCACACATTGGTGTTTATTTTTAAAATCTGCTTTTTAGGAAGCTTTTTTTTTTTTTGTCTGGAACACTAATGAGACAAATCCATCACTAAATGGATGCTGCTCTGTTAACCTGTTATTTTGAGTGGCAAATATCAGTGAGAACAGAAGGATTTGAGGTGATTTTCCAGGAACTGCAGGATTTCCCAGCATTTTATTATCAGCCCTCTCACTGGAGCAGGGACACCATTTGCAGCCTGACATCCTGCAGGGTTGTGGAAGGAAAAATAAGAATTCCCTTGATTCAAAGCTCTGCTGTGCCTCAATTCCCGCTGTTTCCCTGGCTGCTCTCTCTTCCCAGCTGGGGATTCTCCCATCCACGAGCACAACCTAGTGCTGAGGGCAGCAATCACAGGCTGAGCAGGGAATGTCACAGCCCACAGGCGAAGCTGCAAATCCTTCTGATCTCCAAAGCCCCCGTCTTAGGAAATAGGCTGAGCCTAATTAAGAACACCAACACGCTGCTTAATTTGTTTCCCCTCTGACTAGAGGTGGACTCATGACAAGGAATTTAAAGGGCAGGGAAACAGCAGGGGGTGATGGGGCGTTTCTGACCCTTTAACCAGATTGCTTTGTCTGAGGACAGACCCCAATTAACACAAATACATCTTAAATCTAATCAGCTACCTGCAGAGACAGTGTCTGACCAGCTCAGAGAGCACGGTTTGGGGTGCCTTACCCAGAAAGGAAGCAGCAAAGAGAGACTGGAGTTCATTACTCTTAGTGGGAGGAAAGGTCATTACAGGGATCATGCAAGCAAGGTCCTGGAAAAGCAAACACTGCAGATCCTTCCTCTCAAAGGGAAGAAAGCTCTCTGGTAGATAGCTGGAATGAAATCCCTAAACACCACCTCCATCCCACAGAATGGAAACCATCAAAGCCTTTAGTGTCTCATTTATTTAACAAGAGCAGCAGTGTTGAAATGACCTTGCTTAGGAACCCAAGGGTAGTTCCAAATTCCCTTGGAGGCATCACTGTTTTAAGTGGTTTAACATGAAGTGCTTTAAAGAGTAATTGCACCCCACGTGCTCTCTGTGGTTTTGGGTGAAGGGGCTGCCAGATGGGCCCTGGCACGTCTGGCTTCAAGGGGCTGCATGGAAAAGATCAGGAAAAAGAAGTGCCTGGATCACACTAAACAATTGTAGGTTTTATTTTGCAAAGCACGTGGCAGAGTTGGGAAGTTCTTTACCAGATGCGAGATTAACAGAGTAGAAGTTGTACAGGATGCTCACAGAACAAACCTGAATTCTGCCAGGTCATAAGTAGAGTACACTTGTCACCTACAGCAGGGGCTGGCTCTTCACTCTCATCCTGCTATGCACAAGAAATGATTTGGGAATAATTCCCTTGCTTCAGTGCCTCAGGAAAAGGACAGACAGGATGATACCTAAACCCAAAGGCACCTCAGAGCACCCATAAAAAATTAAGCAGTCAAAAAGCTAATTTAAAAGCTTATAACTATTCCAACCTTTGCAGCTCCCTGAACAAGCAGGTGTGGAAAGGTGAATATTTGGGTAGATCTTCTACAAAAGTGCTCAGCACTGTGGGAGACAGAGAATTTGTAGCTGGAAGTTTCTCTGTTATGACTGAAATTTTTTAGTATTTCACTCTTGGAGATCCCATCCAGGGGAGCAGTTGCAGTCAAGGTACCTCAAGTGGTAACAGTAAGAATTAACCCTCAGGTCCTGGTCAAATTCTACCTGAAAGAAGTTTAGAAATGAGCTTTAAACAAAAATAAACCCTTTAATTTTTAATGTGAGTTTTACACCTACCTCATTCAGTTCCCTCTCCTCTGAAAAATCCTACTCTGCCTTTTTGCTGTGCTACATCCTTCCGCTGGTTCCTCCTAAACTGCTTACTTCTCTTCAAAAAGGGCTGGTTTACATTATCAGAAGGGAAGGATGCTCACTACTACTCAAGAAATAGTTTGCTGCCAATTTTAAGACACTTTCAGTGCCATATTACCACATCCTTACACCTCTAGTATTTTTATTGCAGAGAATTTTCTTTTCTCCATGCTCCAATACCTCCAGAAAATAATTAGGATACTTTGCCCACTACAGAAACGAGTATCCTGCTGTATAAAATGAGCTACAGGAGGATTAAACACTGACTTAACTGACCTGGCAAAGAAAGTACTCCAAGCACAATTCCAACAGCCAGGACAAAATTCCCAAGGAGCAGCATCCCTGTGTGTGCAATGCCAGCAGCACCAGAGCTGTGCTGGATGTGACTGTGTGTAGAGAGGGGGCACTGAAAGTCTAACAAAGAGCTGACAATCTGCTTTCTCTGCTCTGCACAGGGTAAAAACTTGCCCTGCAGCACTCCAGATGCTCTCACTGTGCATTTTGTGCCAGAGCCAAATGAATGAAAAGCCTCTTTCCTAGAGGATGAACTCCTTGGGAGTCCTCCCAGCAGGGAATAAAACCACTCTCAGTTGTCTCTCCAGCATAAACTCCTCCTTTGAAGTGAAGGAGGAGTCATTTAGAAGCAGCTAAATATTGGGTTTTTTCTGCTTTAAAAGCCAGAGGAGTGATGAGAGCTATCCAAACAAGCGGCCAGCTGATTCCATTTCTGTTTCTATCAGGCTTCAGTCCCACTCTGCAGAGCTTCAAGAGGATGATGTGCTTCAAGAACAGGCACTCACACCACTGCCAAAGAGGAAAGAAGCCCTTGGAATCTTGTAACTGCAAAGGAAATATTTTCTTTTCCAGGCAGAACTTCCTAAAATAAGAAGTGGATGTTCAGCTTCATTAGAAACTGCTGGAGGAGGAGGGAAGGTTGGTTGATACAATATTTAAGTAATTGAAATGTAGATCTCAGAGATCCTGGACAAACAGAACATAAAGAAAAGATGGAAGTACTCATCCATGAGCAAAGGAGAAGATGTTTGGCTAAGCATTTAAATAGTGCCAGAAAATACCTAAAATCCATTAATCAGATGATCACACTGTCCACAGGGATCAGTTTTTCAGCATTGAGTTTTTACTTCTGTTCAAAGGCACAGCTCCACTTACTTGGTTAATTTATGGTCTTTCATTGCTACCAGGAACTCTCTGACAGTCTCAGGACTCTGGTACCTGCAGGGTGTTTTTGAAATGTACTTCAGTGTCTGCAAGGGACAGAAAGGAAATATGTATTATTTCACACTTGTTTTACCAGTTGTGTATGGAACAAGTACTGGGAAAAGTCTCCTCAGCATTGAGAAAAATTGGAAAATCAATTCAGGTTTGGAAATCAACTTTATTTGAGCTGTTCAAAGCCCAAAATTGCAAGTTGAAGAGGACAGGGAAGGAGCGGGTTTTAGGTTTGTCTGCTAAAAAAATCCTCTTGCTGTTTGTGACAGACATTTGCTTCCTTGTTTTGCTCCTTGTTTGGCTTTTGTCTTTTAAAAGCACACAGGAAAGTTGAACACAATTCATCCTGAAACCCACATTCCCTTCTGCCAACTTTTCATGTGCTCAGTGCCAGGGATATTCTCACTGCCAGCCCAGAAATCTCTCTTTAAGTTCTCTAATCTATGGTTGTTTTTATCCTTTACCTGTATTTTTGGCAATTTAAAGTTGATAGAAGCAGATTGGCTTGTTACGAAATCTGCAAGGATATTGTGCTATTAAAAAATGTTTATCTGACTTGAGACAATTAAACTTTGATCCATTTTTTACATGTAACACCCACCAACCTCAACTGCCTTTGACAGCAGATGTTCCATTTATTTGCTTTCTTTAAAATAACAACATTGAGCAGGTGGGTAATAGAATTACATGACACAATGTAATCTGACCTGAGTAAAAAAATCAATCTGTTGATTAAAAAAATGCACAAAAATTCCAGTTCACAGCTGACTTTTCACTGGAAGTGGCTTAAAATCTTCCTATTTATTGTTGCTTGAATAAAACCCCAAAATGAAGAGCTGTAAATAATTATAATTTATTATTCCTTTCTATAAGCCCTGTCTGACCTTTTCAGATAAAATGAAGTTGTCATTCACCACCAATGACTGAAATGAAATTATTATATTGTCATGTAATATAATTATTTCACAGGAGTAATTTCTCTTCCAGGTTCATCTTTTCTTGGCAATTTCAAATCGATGAAAATGCCAAATATACAGAAGAACAAAGCTCCTTTGGAGTTACTTCAGTGCCAACAGATCCAAGTCTGCAGGGAGCTTGTGAAGAAATACAGAGACAATCCTGCAAGATGAAATTCTGCTTTTCTTTCAGTCAAACATAGAAAATACACCCAGAGTTTACACCAGTTGCACACCCAAGCCTCCTATAGGTATTTAACACATAGAATAACAAAGCAATTAAAGATTTCAGGTACATCCTGATAAATTTTACTTACAGGATCTTCCTCAGCCCCTTTTCCAGAGGTACAGGAAGAGACTGTCAGTCTCCATGAAGATTTAATTCAGATTTTTGGTAAGCCCCTATTTTGTTGAATGCAAGGCTTAGGAATTACAACTCTGTACCTTTTTCAAACAAAACCAGAACTAAAACAAAACCAAAGCCTAGGCCAGATCTTATCCACATGAGTAGTTTCAGTGCTCAACAGAATTACTCATGCAAGCAAAGGCAAAGTGCTTTCAGCTGCCTGTCAGTCATGGTGCTGCTCACGCAGTTCTCCAGCACACACACAATGGGTCTCACTGCAAGGCTCTGGGAAGTTGCTAATTTGGGATATTTTAAATGTTGGTATTTGTATTACAGAATGTTAGAATTCCTTCCTAGCAAGGGATGAGATGTTTATTACCAACCTGGCATCCAAGTGATGTTATTTGTATGCATGGTTTTGCGTTTCTTCAGATCAAAAAAAAAATTTAAATGATCTGTTTTAGCTGGGAATTAATTAGTTTCTATTGACAGGATTATTAATTCTGTTAATAAAAAAATACCATGTGATCTGTGCCTCAGCTTTGAAATCATCAGCTTAATTATCAGATCAGGTGATACCATAAATTCACCAGATGACAGCGAGTTCTGCCCTGTGCCTTAAAAGGCGGGAATATTTAGAATTGAAAAAATCCTAACAAAACCAAACAGTTGCAAACCAGGGGATTTGAAACTCTTTTATAGATTTTAATAACAGCAGCTAACTCTTCCCTGACAGCACAGTTACCCTACAACTTCAACAAAGTGAGCACAGAAAAGTGGCAGATAAAACATTTCAAATTTGGGGGAAATTTGATTCCAAATTATTAAATATACAACCCTGAGGATGTGAATTATTGCAGCTTGAGCTAATGGGTAAAAGGACTTTCCCAGTGCTACTCACCTCATACATGATTGTGTTCAGATTCTGCTGCCCAGAGCTCTGCTTGGTTTTGCCACTCTCTTTACGCTGCTGCTTGAGATCAGTAAGTAACTGGTACACCTAAAGAGAAAAAATAAAGTGGTTTAGAGCATCTGAGAGTATTTAACCTAAAAATATGACAACAGGAAAATGAAAATAAAAAATAAACATTTTATATTTTCTAGAAAATAAATATAT
>NW_008239778.1:935938-940518 GCF_000691975.1 Corvus brachyrhynchos
ATAAAATATAATAAAACATTAATTTTTATATAATTATTATAATTATTATATAAAATTTTATATTTTATATACAATTAAAAATGAAAAAAAACAAAAAAAGAACAGGAAAAATCCTATCAGCCAACCAACAAAAAATGTGTGTCTGTTTTGGTGGATGGACCAGCAACTGAAATGAAAAATGTTTTGGTCCCAGAGTGATGAATAAGGATGTAAAATGTTTTTTTAAAAGTGTGACTGTTTTACACAGATGAATGAAACTTTTTCAGATGTTTTGCTTCAGGCTTTGCAGTATATCCAGAGTCAAAACCCAGAGCAAAGCAACAGAGCACTTCTCACTGTTAATCCCCTCATGTTTACCTGGCTGCACTCAAGATCCAGCCCCAAGGGAATTATAAACTGACAAGTGCAGAGAAATAAGAAACCAAACATTTCTAGACAGTGAGAAATACGACTAAAATCAGCTGCAGATCCTGCAATTGCTTCACACTGCACTTCCGATGAGAAAGGAACACCTGCCAGTGCTGAAATCCCAAACTCAGGCCGTGAGCTTGGACAACAAACACAAAAGGACAACTCCAAGCTCCCACAAGAACTGCAGGGAAAGAACTCTCTGGGCAAAACATTCCCTTGATTTACAGAATATTGACTTTGCCAGTGAAATTGCAACAGGGAAGTGGAGTAAATGGAAAGGTATCAGTAGTTTGAGGGAATCAGTGCTCTGAAAAGCCGTATTTGCTGCGTTTTTCACATGTTTTTAACAGCCAGGCACTGAACACCAGTTTGGCTGACATGATATCATCTATATCTTAGAGGAAATTTAAGAGAGTTCTCTCCAAGTCCTCATTAAAGCCCATTTAACAGCCACCAGATGCCTGCTCTGCTGTTTGCAGACAGATGCAGCTCAGGATAAAACACCTCGAGGTTTATTGCAGAATAGAATGAAACAGCTGCAATAAAAACCAGCTTCAGCAATACAATAACACAGACAAAACCATGTGAGTTATTAAAATTGCTCCAAAAATTACATTAATCAGCAAAGCAAAATATTTCTATTACCTGGCTCAAGTTAAAACATTTCCTCCCTTAAAATGAGAGAGAAAAACACCTGCTTTGGAATAATCTCACAATACAGGAACACAGTACCCATTACTAGCAAAACCATTTCCAAATCTTCTTTAAAAAGCTTTTTTTTTTTTTCCTTGAAAACCAACCAAATGCAAGGAGGAGTAAATCCCCTGCAGGTTTTGCTGATTGCCACTGCCAGTTTTCAGCTTCCAAAGATTATACAAGGGACTGATGACAGCTTTTAATTGCTGCTTTAAAACCAGAATGAAGACAAACTTACCTCAAAGTTACTCAGCAATGCAGCATTTGCATCTTTTCTAAAAGGAAAAATGAAAAGAGTTAATTATGTCCCAAATGAAACAGTTTGAAGTTTTTCTTTGCTGAGTCACAGACACTAAAAGAACACAGAGTTTTTTTAAAAAAAATAAGTAAAAGCGCCAAGGCATCTTATTTTAGTGATTCTACAATTGCCATATCTGGAAAATATTTTTTTCCATACTGTCAGTAGAATTATGACATAAATATTGAATTATGACATAAATATTTACAGTTTGCCCCATAAATCATAAGCCACTTGTACAACACACTCCTTCCACTCAGCCACCCTATTTTACTCACTCACCCAATTTCACACACTCAAACCAAATTGCTTTGCTTCTTCCTTAGAAAAAAAGCCTCTGATTTTATTCAAATAAAGACTGATGGGAAATAATTCAGATTATACACACTATTTTCTTTATTAGTCAAGAGCACACCGTATTTTAGTACCATGGACATATGTGTGTGTATAGACACAAACAGGGCTTTAATTCATATGTGTTGTACTGAGTAAAAAAACCCCAATTTATTGCATTTTCTCTTTATTTATTCTTTCCATCTTTATGTGCCTATTCCTATATTAGAAGGGCAAGGCTGAGTTTCTCATTTTTCACTTTCTCAGTCGCAATTAAGCAAGAATCCTTATCCAAGGCCGGCAGGGTGACTGCAGATCCAAGCACATCATGACTTTATTCCTCCTGGATATTGTAAATTTATATATTTAAAGTAAAAACAGGGAGAAAAACTGCCACAGAACATCCTATATTCCCTGAACAACACATTCTGCTGAGCAGTCAGTAGCCACAACAACAGAAAGTTTCCATACAAAAGGAAAAAAAAGGCCTTTCTCAGGTCTGTGCAGCAGCTTAGGAAAAAGAAAAAAAAGAACAAAAAAGGTACAATGTGTTGTTAAGCACCGTGAATCGTCTGAATAGAACTGTCACGTTCATCACTTTCAAATGGTAAATGCATCCACAAACTTCCACAGGTTCTATCATTGTTTTTAAATGAAAAGGGACCTTCTAAAATACGCTGAGATGAACTTCAACTTCCATTTCGCTGACCCGAGTGAAACTTCAGCAAGTGAGCTCAGGCACGCATTAGTTTTTCATTCATGTTTTACAAACCATATATAGCTTTTGTTGTTAGGTAAATGCAAGTCTTCAGAATGTTTGCATTCAGCCGGGCCCTACAGAAATCCCCACGGATCAAAGACATTCTATAGGGAGAATTACATATGGAATTGTTCGGCTGAAAGGCTCGTATGGAATAAATACATCGCCATGCAAATGAGGCTGCGGAATCAAGCTGAGGGTAAGAATGAAATTATTTAAGACAACTGCTTTCCTTTTTTCATTCCAAACCGCTTTGCCATTCAGAAAAATACCTTTTTTTTTTTTCACTCCTGCCAATGAGTCAGTCTCAAATCTTCAACAATTCTGTTGTGCTGAAATACCAAAATTATAAACTGATAAACTTTTGCAGTAGTGATTCAAAGGAATCCACAGCAAGGTACTGTAAGGTATGTTCAAGCAGTCCTGTGTTTAAAGGAGTTCTGTGTATCAGTAGAAATAAAATTTCCTTCGGTCCTGACTCACAGCTACCAATTTTACAGTCAGGAAACAAGAAATTCTGAACAATGAATTGTAATGTATATTTTAAGCAGTCCGCTATACAGTTCACTTAATTTTTATGAGAGTAAGACTTCACCAGAAAGGAAAAAAAAAAAATTCATGGTAATGCCAAAAGTATGAATACTTTTTAGAGCTAATAAATTAATAAGAGAAGATCTTATAGTAGAGAAGATTTAATGATAACAAAGCATCCCTGGGTTACATGGCTGCAGGAGCTCCGTGACTTTGGGGGATACATCCCATGAGTGCCCCATTCATTAGATAAATGAAAATTAAATGAAAATTAGAAATTTAACCAGCTCCACAGAACTCGTGAGATTTTAACGCTTCAAAACAGGTCAAATCCTATAGTTTTGTGCCCGAAACACGTGGTAGGAAAGCACAAACCGCTGCCTGGTGTAACAGCTCTGAAATATCGACCAGCCAAAATTCCGACTCTCTTACTGTGTTTGCAATCGCTGGCACAAACCCCTCAGGTTTTTCCTTCTCCAGCATTTCCAGCTCCTGCACAGAGCTCACGGGAATAACTCTCCCCGAAAAGAAAAATTCCCATTTTGCCTCTCCCAGGGCAGAGGGAGCAGGAGGGGACAGGAGGGGATGAGAGCAGGATTCATGCCGAGCCACGCCGCCTTTCGCCCCAACAGCTGCTTCAGCTGGAGTTTTAAAGAAAATAAACCCCTCAGATATTGACCAGAATGCCTGAACTCACTGCTGGGGGCAATGAACCCCTCATGGATTTATTGCACCCTCACACCCCTCACGCACAGGCCCACATGGATGTGTCCCCCCCTCACACCACACACAGATATACCTATACAAACCCCAGGCCCATATAGATGTACCCCCACGCCTCATGGAGATATACCCCACACAAACCCCACAGAGATGCACCCCCGGCCCTGCAGGCCCGCTGTGCCCACGCAGGGTGGCTCCGAGGCCCGCCCGTGCCCTGCGTTCCCCCCTCAGGCCCTTCCTTACACCTCCATCTTGTCCTCCCCGGCGCGGCCTCCCCGAGGATCCTCCCGCTACCCCCGGGCACCCGCAGCCCAGCGGGACACGGCGGAGGAACAGCGGGGCGAGACCCGGTGGAGCTGAAGGAGGATGTGGCGGCCGGAACGGAAGCGGAAAAGGAAGGAGAAATAAGGAACTGAGAAAAAAAAGGAAAAGTAGCAGCTGCATTGGCCGGGGATCTAACCCGGGCCTCCCGCGTGGCAGGCGAGAATTCTACCACTGAACCACCAATGCCGGCGATGCGAAGAGTTTTCCCGTGGCTCTCTTTGTGTGTACATTAGACAGAAAATGGTATCAATTTTTGTCTGACAGATTCGCAATTAGCCCCTGTTAAGTGTGACAAAGGCAAAACAGTATCGCGGAAGTTCTTTCAAATCAAATCTTTAACCTTGTGCGGAGTACTGCGAGGCTGAGGTACTTGTGTAATGCTCCAACAGTCTTTCAAAGCGCTCGAATATGGATCCATCAAACTCGTCTATGTCTTTTCCAGCCGTCACCGTGAATCTTTCCCAGCTAAACCATGTGCTCTTAAATTTACCAAGAGCCCTTTTC
>NW_008239778.1:941239-945017 GCF_000691975.1 Corvus brachyrhynchos
CCCAGCTAAACCATGTGCTATTAAATTTACCAAGAGCCCTTTTCATCCTCAGTAAAACCAGTGACACTTCAAAGAGTGCAAACAGCTGAAAATCCTAGTGGCAACAGCAAGGAAAATTATCTGGCCAGGGAAGCATTAATTCCTTAATTTTGACATAATTTATTGGGGAAATTTTTGTATGCAAATACAACACCACTGACTCCCTAAGGAGTGTCATACAGATATATTTGCTTGCTTGCAGCAGGGATTTAAGAGCCTTTTAGGGATTTAGGGAACTGAATGGGTCACTTGTGCCCCCCAACCTCTGCCTTGCAATTCCAGCACAAACCCTACCAGCCACTTTTTTCTCCAGAATCAAACCAGACAAAATTCCACTCCCACTTTTAAGCCTTTTCTTCTCCTTGGGGTGTTGCAAATCCTAAATCAATTCAGAGTAACATAAGCAAACTTCAATGCTTTAGGAACAGTCTTCAGTGCCAGGGCAGTGGGCAAGGAGCAGCCCCCAGTTTTCCAGGAGCTTTCACCACCGGATATAAAAGTGCTGGGCAAATTTTAAAAGCCAACTGCAAAAGCTTTTCAGCCCTTTTAATTTGAAAACCCCTAAAAAAGTTTCAGTGGACACGTGTACCCCATCACACACGGATTGTAGTAAAGATAGGAATTCATTTATACTTCAGAATCATTTATTGTGGAGTCCTGTGGAATAAAAAAAAGCCAGGAGAGAGGTCTTCAAAGGCAGACTGAGAGCAGCTGGTGTGACTCAGTGCACAGGATGCAATGGATGCTGCCCTTTTTCATGTCAGGATTAACTGGCCTTGTAAGTTGGCCAAAACTGGCACAGCAAAAGCTCTGTGACTGCTCTGCCATATCCCAAACCCTGCACATGAAACCGCCTGAAAGAAGGGAAAGGATGTCGGTTTTCATGGGAAAACAGGGTATTTCCAGACAACCAAATTTTAGAGTTTTGTTACAGAAATCTGCTAACCCTTGTCTGCCTCTCACCACTCTCTTCAGATAAGGGTTCAGAACCTTCAGCACAATAATTTTATTTCTCCTTTACATCTCTTTGTACCTCTCCCCCAGCAGCAAATTATTATAATTATTTTCACCCTTTCCCCAAAATTTCACTTTCCTGACGCGTTTTTCCAATCAATGCTGCTTTTTCCAATCCACAATGAAGACACAGCTGGGGATGAATGAACATAACACAGACACCTCTTTCAACAGCTTTTTTTCCTAATAGAGATACTCCTCCTAAACATTTCCCAGTGGAGACAGGAAGCCTGGTAAGGCTGTAAATACAAATATGGGTCAGCTCCCCGTCCACTGACATCATGCAAGGCAGAGAGGGACTATCAAGAGAGAACCAGCTGGGCAGGAGGTGAGGTGAGGAGGTCACTTCAGCTTTAACTGCTGCTCTTTAGGTGTTAGACAGTTATGCTACACCATCCATAGGGAATGCAGACATGGGTTTTTCCAAATGTGCTTAGCATGTCAACATTTTAAGCATTGGCTTGTGATTGTTACCACTAAGGCTTGGGGAGAGAGGGGCCTCGGTATTAACTATTGAAAGCAGGGGGCCTAGGACTTGCTATTGACAGCAGATCTGCGGGGTATTTGTGTTCTTTGTCATGAAAGATGTTTACTGTGTTCAGCATTTCGCTCAGCACCCTATGGTGTCTATTTCTTTTCTTTTCTTTCTTTCTTTTTTTTTTTTTTTGCCTTTTACATTCAAAAATTCATTAAAAACAAAGTTGGGGGGTTTTTTGAACAAAAAATGTCAGCACGGTTCCACATCAACCGAGCTGACGGTGCGTTTGCCCGGCACGTTCAGCCCACGGAGCTGTTTTCTTTCTCCAAAGCAAAAAGACAGCTAAAAAAAAGGATGTTTTTAAAAGAAGGTGCACTGTAGCAGTTTCTGCCATCCTTTTCCTTCGCAGTCCTATTGTGAAAAGTGAACTTCCAGAGCCACCAAAGCTCCTTCGGTGCTGCACTCCCTCAAGCATTGCACCCTTCCAGCAAAAAAATGAAATCGTAGAGAAGGACTCTGATGGATTACAAAAGTACAAATAAAGTTCAGATTCTTTGAGAACATTAAAATATATTTAATTAAACTTCTCCGTACTGCAGAATTGGCAATTTACTCTCTAGTACTCATTGTCACCTCGAAAAGGGTGTAGCTGGGAATATTAATGTAGGAATGATTTGCCATCCTCTCTGCCAGAAAGGAAAATAAGTGGGAGGCTTTTCCCTCAGAATTTCCTCAGTTTTAACTGTGGGGTGAGAATTTTGAGGTTAATCTTTCTATTTCAGATAAAATACTGAAAGGAGATGATGGGCAGTGGAGAGACATCCAAACCAGAACAAATGGAGAAGATAGCAATGAGAATGCACTTCAGTTTGCATTAAAAAGTATATTTTGCATTGCTATTTCACTGCTTTTCCCTCAAAAAAGTTCAACTCTCCAGCTCCAAGCATCTTTATGAAATCTTCTTTCTTCAATGTTTGTTTTTAAGTTGAGGAATTCTGCTTGCATTTAGTTTTACTTCCAGTTTTGTTATAAAAATATTAGTCTACATTCTACATTGCTTATTATAAAGATGGTTATTGACTGCTTGGTCTAAAAATAAAGAGAGAATTCATCATTTCCTAGATACAAACTAGGGCAGGAGCTGAGCAGTGCACTCCAAGCCAATTAATCCCTGTGAAGTTTGCTAAATACACAGTGACACTGCTGACAGGTCCCATGTGGGTTTAATATCCCCTGTCACATGTAATATCAGACATGGGTTAGCAAAATCTTATTTATAAGATTCACTCCAGTTATAAATTCAGTGCTTAATGTTTTCACAACACGTTGGCAATCTCCTGTCAAAGCCCCGAGTAAGGACAAGGACGCTTTGAAAAGGTGAAGAAGACAAGAAAAGTGGTAAAAATGAGGGATTTCACAGTAGGAAGGAACAGGACTGCAAAAGGATCGAGCGCTGTTTCGGTGTCCTAGTGGAAAAAGGGGAAGGGGATGAGTTGTAGAACTGAGAGAACAGCAGAAAAGAACGAGAGGGTCAGTTAAAGGGAGGAAAATCCAACAGAAACGTGGATGAGAAAGTTGGAATATGTTTCCTGAGCTCTGTGAGAGGTTTGGACAATGCAGATGGAAAAATATTACACTGCAGGAGCTCACTTGGTAAGAGAAAGCAGCAAATATTCAGCTTTCTGTAGAGGGGCTGCAGAAAATACTCTGTCTGAGGAGTTAATGAGAAATCCGTGCTGAGCCACAGCTTCGCTGCTCTAAAAGCTCTCTTGTGCTTTAAATCAGTTACTTAATTCCAAGATATTTAGGGTGTGATGAGTTTAAGATACACGTTATTGCCATAAGTATAACTTCAAGCCCCACAGCCACTGCCTGAGGCTCTCAGGTGCCCCCACAACCTTGGGACAGCAGGGAACCCCCAAATCTGGGGCTGTAGCATCCTTACAGGTGGGATGAAAAGTCTCACCCATGCAGAGATGGGAAAGAACAAGAAGCTCCCATCTATTTTTTGTGTTTATTGGAGTGGCAATGGGGACAGAGCAGCGTATCAGTTATATTTATATTAAAGCCTGCTCATTAGAGGGGTGTGACACAGAGCGATGCGACTCCTTCAACCCAGCGATATTCCCAGGGGAGCATTCCAAGGATATTCCTGACCTGCCCACAGCGCAGGAGCTACGCCAGGTAAGAAGCAATACTCGAGCATCCCTCCTAAGCCTCCTCCTCTCCAAAGCACCCCCTGGCCCC
>NW_008239778.1:945266-947981 GCF_000691975.1 Corvus brachyrhynchos
CCCCCGGGGAGCTGGGGGCGCACCGGGCCCCGGGAGCGCCCAGGGAATGGGGCAGGGAGCGGGCACCGGGGCAGCTGAGCATCTCCGCGCTGTCCCGCAGGTTGCACCAGGTGCCAGGATCGCTGCACAAACGAGCAAAACGTCGTCCGAAATGGCAGCCGAGGTGAGGGGGAGCTTGGCTTTGCTGGTGGGGTGCTGCTCCGGGTCCTGCTCTGCTCCGTTTGGAACGGGTTGTGCAGGGACGTGGTGGGATCAGCATCCCTGGAAGGGTTCAGGAAAGGTGTCCGTGTGGTCCTTAGGGATGTGGGTTAGGGGTGCTCCTGGCAGTGTTGGACTCGCTGATCTTGGAGGACTTTTCCAACTTTAATGATTCTGGGATTGGTTTTCCCGGGTTTTAAATGGAGAAGGGGATAGCGAACAACTTTGCTGCAATAATCAACCGTCCCACCTCGGATCCTGGCAGCAAAAACGTACCTGGACACCCCTTCCCCATCCCAGCAGCACCATTCATTCCCTGTCCCCTCTGCCCATCACGGGGTGCCCAGCGAGGAGCTGCAAAACTTTAGGGTTTTCCCCTATTTCTCCCCCTCCCCCCGGCATCTCCTGCGGACAAACCCGCTTCAAACGCAGAGCTCCCGCACCCCGAGCCTGCATCCTGCCTCCGCAGGCTCCCTCCTGCTCTTCCCTCCGCCAATCCTTTGGGAAAAGGGCTGCTGATGTCCCGGTCCCTGCCCGCTGTCCATGGTAGCTCCGCCGGCCGCCCGGCGCCGCGTACTTGTCGAGCCCTTCTGGGGGTGTTTTGGGGTTTTCTCTTTCCTTTTCATCTCACGGGAACATTTGTAACACGAAAAGGCACCCAGGCCTCTCTTTCTGCAACCTGCGCCTTTGCCGGTTTTATCCTAATTTTACACCAAAGCTTGCGAGAACATGGAATCTGGAGCTGCTTCAAACGGTAACTTCAGACACTTTATAGTCGCAGGAGTGGTTTAGAGCATGTGGCTTGTGCTGGCCCACAGCTCTTTGTCAGAGGAACGTTTTCTTCTACTCTCCCTAAAAGAGTGGGATTATTTCATATTTCAACCAGCTCTCACTATATCCCTGACTCCTTTACCTTTTTTTTTTTTTTTTTTTTTTCAGGAGTCCATCAAAGGGTCAGAGATCAGCAACTGCCTTAAAAGAGAGTTCCATGCTGATCATGCACCACGTGCCCTGATATTCATTTTCAGAGAGTCCTGCAGGAGTCAGATATCTGGGAGGATCCCCAAGCCAGACCTGTAACCTCAAGGGCTAAATTCTGGTGACAGTGACATGCCCTAAAGTCCAGGGGTTTGCTGGTATAGACTGAGTAAAACCATTCCTGAGGTTGTCCTCAGTTTTAGTTTGATAAGGATGGAGATGGACACAAACTGATTTTTAGGGGATATATCCATAAATCTGTGTCTCTTACCTTCTTTACTTGCAGGGGGACAAAATGATGGCAGGAAGGTTTGTGGGGAGCACAGATCCCATCATGGAGATGCTCAGCGCTTCCATTACTGTTGATCAGAGACTGTCTGAAGTCGACATCCAGGGGAGCATGGCTTATGCCAAAGCCTTGGAGAAGGCTGGAATCCTGTCTAAAACTGAGCTGGAGAAGATCCTGAGTGGCCTGGAAAAGGTATTTCTTCCCTTCACAATCTCCCATGTGTGCTGGAATGAATCTTTCCTTACCTGACAGCATCTTGCTGTTTTAAAAAGCATCTTTAAATGTCCTTGTGTCCCATCCTCTTCAGACTGAGCAGTCACTAGGAATCATTTCAGTGGGAAGTAAGAACATCCTTTTCCTGCTGGCACGTGGAATTTTGAGTCTGGCTGCCCAGCTTGGTGGGAGACAATGCATAGCAGGTGTAGGGGGGGGGAAGAAGAGTCAGCAGAGAAGGGCTTTTATAAAATATCCATTGTTGTTGCTCACCCACCCTGGACAACAGTGGGTCTGTGCAATGTTTTATAGGAAAACCTTTGTGGATGATGCTGAAGAAATCACTGACATTTAGGCTCAATTTTTTCCTTGCAATGCTTAAATCCTCCATAACACTGCAGGATTATCTTGGATAGAGAGATGAATCCCAGCAACAGTATGGAATACCAGGATACAGCAAGCAGCCTGAATGCCAGAGACTTAACACGTGTGGGAATGGCAGGAGCTGGGATTTGCTGGGGACACTCACAGCCCCCACACAGCAGGGTAGCTGTGGTGGCTGACTGGTGTTTCTGGTGTTTGCAGATCTCTGAGGAATGGTCCAAAGGAGTCTTTGGTGTGATCCAGACTGATGAGGATATCCACACTGCCAACGAGCGCAGACTAAAGGTTTGGCTCCTCTAACCTCTTGGTCCTGATCCTCTGCCTGACACTGAGGGCTTGTGCCTCTGTCCCTCTGTGAAATTCCTTTAGAGCTCGTGGCACTGAACCCCTGGGGCACAGCCAAGGGTCCCCAAGCCCCTTTTTGTGGCACTGTACAAGCCCAGAACCCAAACCTGCCCTCCCCAGAACACATCCCATGGCTACTCCCTGGATCTTGGAGCTGAGTCCCTCCCAGGCAGGGAGATCTGCTCATGTGGATTGTCCTGCTTAGAGCACAGAGATCGTGACAGCAATCCTGCTCTTGTCCTCAGGAGCTGATTGGAGACGTAGCTGGGAAGTTGCACACTGGCAGAGGCAGGGATGAACAGGGCACG
>NW_008239778.1:948002-954667 GCF_000691975.1 Corvus brachyrhynchos
CTCTGTATTCCTCCCCCACTTCACTTCAGGAGACCTCAGACCAGAGTGGCCTCTGGAACTCTTCCTGGAGGGCAAGAAATGGTGACATTGCCACATAAATACAACCAAATGATGAGAAGATGATTTCCCTTCCCATCACACAGGACAAGGAGGGGTTTACCTTGCAGTCACTGCATTTGTCACATTCTGTGTGGCCTGACTGTGGCCAATCTCCCACAGGTTGTGACTGACCTGAAGCTGTTCATGAAGAATTCCCTCTCCATCATCTCCACGCACCTCCTGCAGCTCATTAAGACGCTGGTGGAACGCGCTGCCATGTGAGTCCTTTTCCACAGTCCCTGTTTTCCATAACTTTGGCCTTTTTGGGGCAGGAGACTCCTGGGTTTGTCCTTTGTCTGACCCCACTGGGCAGCAGCAAGGTCTCCTGTGCAGGGAGTTACAGCCAGGCAGTTTGGGGTAGCCCAGGGAGCACAACAGCCCCTTTTTCTCCAGAATTCACTTCACAGAAACTCTCCTCATCCCTCAGAGAAACCTTCTTTCATCCCTGGAAAAGGAGTTGAGGTGGGAGGTCCACACAAGGTTTTAGAAGGCACCAAACCCATCTGAAGGAGTGGGGAACACGTTTCAGGTTTTTCTGGCTGAGAAAAAGCTCAGCTGTGTTACCTCCCTGTTTAGCTCTGCTCCTGGCACTCCAAACCTGTGGTGGACTGGGGAATCCTTGCCTGCCACAGGGGGATTGCTGCTCCAGGCAATTTTCCAGGCAGCCCAGGGCAGATTCACCACACTGGAATAGCTAAACCCAGTGTGCTTGGCTTGAAAGATGACAGGGAGAAGAAGAGGTCGACCCTTCAGCATCTCATAGGCTGAAAACGCTCAGTTTGTGACCCTGCCAGGAGCCCTGGTGTGTTCCTGTCCCTGCCCTCCTGTCCCTGCTGCTCACCTCTCCCTCCTTTCCCTCCCAGAGAAATCGATGTGATCCTGCCTGGCTACACCCACCTGCAGAAAGCTCAGCCCATCCGATGGAGCCAGTTCTTGCTCAGGTGAGCACCTCCCACCCTCTCCACCCTCGGGGCCCTGCTCTGCTGAGGGGACAGCCAGGGGTGGTGACAAACCAGAGGGAACCTCACAAACTGGAACAGGAATTCCCTGTGTCCCTTCCACTCCAACCTCATGTTTAAGGGTAGATCCCAGGCTCCAGGCATGGCAGCACAGGGATTGGAAAAAAGAGACATTCCCTAATTTCATGGCTTTCTCCCTGTTGTCCTTCCCCAGCCATGCTGTTGCTCTGACCCGGGATTCTGAGCGCCTGGGAGAGATAAAGAAGAGGATCAATGTCTTGCCTTTGGGAAGGTAAGATCTACCCTTTTGGTGATCACCGGGCCTTGCTTTGCTCTGCAAAGTCTTCAGGGGTGCCTTCCCTGCTTCCCAGAGCTCAGCTTTGGATGGACAGGAAAGGCTTATTGCATGATTTCTGTTTCTTTCTTCCCTGGCAGTGGAGCTCTGGCTGGAAACCCTGTGGAAATCGATAGAGAGATGCTGCGCAGTGGTAAATGTTATCCTGGGACTGAGGGGCATGGGAGTACCTGTCACACCTGGGAGGGAGGGAATGGCACCATAATACCCCATCCTGGAGCCAGAGCCTTTAATTTTCCAGGATTTTTGCTGCAGAGAGACAGGCAGTGCCTGTGAGGTGGGAGGAGGAAGAGCTACACCTGCTGCACTCTGGCTGTCTGGGTTCATAAGAAAAACCCCACTAAACATGTTTGTGTTCCTGGGACTGCTCAAGGGCTCTCAGTCACCTCCTCTGGGGCAGCCTGGTGCATTCAGGCTCCTGTCAGGGCCAGTGTGACCTCCTGTGTCCATCCCCTTCCTTGCAGAGCTGGAATTTGCTTCCATCAGCCTGAACAGCATGGATGCCGTCAGCGAGAGGGACTTTGTGGGTAAGCACAGGCAAATCTTCCCAGCACTGTGGGAAGCAGCTCCTGACACCTTTCCAGTTAACTTAACAAGGGGCTGAAATCCAGCACTAGGAGCAAAGGCCCAGTCAGGGTTCTCTGAGTTTTCCAAGCACCTTTTCCCCCTCCTCATTTCCTGCCTTCCGTGCAGTGGAATTCCTCTCAGTTGCCACCCTGCTGATGATCCACCTCAGCAAGATGGCCGAGGATCTCATCATCTACAGCACCAGCGAGTTTGGCTTCCTGACCCTCTCTGATACCTACTGGTAGGTTTTTGGTCTCTCCTGGGGGATTCTCCTCAGCTCTCCCACCCTGGGAGGGTGAGGCAGTGGTTGGGGTCTCTCTGTGCATGAGGCTGACCCAGCATCAAGAGCTTTGCACAAAGGCACCCTCAGGGTGAATATTCCTCAGAAATGCTCACTTATTCCTGATTCCCATAAGTCAGCCAGGTCTGTGTTCAGCAACTGCTGGCAGAGAGAACTTCCTGCTGTGCTGGGAATGCTGCCAAAGCCCTTCCTTGCCTGGCTGGGATTGCAATCCCAACAGACTCCTTGTCTGCAGGGTGGCACAACCACAGCCCTCCCTCTGTGAAGTCACATCAATGCTTAGTCTGGCCTGCTGGTACCACCCTGGAGGAGCTTGGAGGGAGAGCCTCCTTTTAACTCTGTCTTTGAGGGGTGGGACTCTGTGGGAGCGTTGCAAAAGCAAAGGCTTTGCTGTGGGAAATACGAGAATCTTGGCACACTTCATTCATAGATTTCCTACACCCTAAACAGGAGTACAAGGAAAGGGGATTTAGAGGTTTATTTTGGAGGGCTGGATCAGGGATTTCAGCCAGAGGGTCTTGCTCACCATTGCACTCCACACACTTTCCCTTCAGCTCTGGCAGTAGTGTGATGCCTCAGAAGAAGAATCCTGACAGTCTGGAGCTGATCCGCAGCAAAGCCGGCCGAGTGTTCGGACGGGTGAGCCCCAAAAAGGAGGAAGAGGGAGGGAAAATTGCTCATATTGGGGCTGGAGAATCCTCCTTTTTCTTGCCTTTTCTTTTCTAAAGAGCTGTGTCCAGTGCGGGCTCTCGAAGTGGGCTCTGGACCTGCCCTGAGGCTGTGCTTTGCTCTGTTCCTCACTCCCTGCCTCTCCTGTTTCCCTCTGCAGCTGGCTGCAATTCTCATGGTCCTCAAAGGACTCCCGAGCACCTACAACAAGGACCTGCAGGTAAAGCCTTTGTTCCTTTCCACACCATCTCTCTGAGCAGACACAGCTGTCTCCTACTCTTGAGCTGTCCCACCACTCCATTTCTCTGCACAGCCCCTGGCTGGGTGCTGGGAAAGGGGCTGAGGCAGGGGATGCTGCAGGAGACACCCTGAATGCCATGGCAGGAGCCTCTGGGATCACATCCCTGCTCTGCTGCCTGGGCTGCTGAGCCTCTTGTGCTGCACCAGGCTGGCTCAGAGCCATTTCCATCGTTGTTCCAACACAGGAGGACAAGGAGGCCGTCTTTGATGTTGTAGACACCCTGAATGCTGTGCTCCAGGTTGCCACTGGAGTGATTTCCACCCTCCAGGTAAGGATTCACTATGGAACATGGAGCACATTCTGTGAGTAACACGGGGGACAGAGCTCCAGGCTGGTTCTAAAGTGAAAACTCTTCAGTACCTCACCCACACTGCTCATTTTGGTCCCTCTTAGAGCTGAAGTGCTCCAAGGAAGAGCTGATTATAGATAACATCTCCCTCTGTCCGTCCTTTCTGCAGATCAACAAGGAGAACATGGAGAAGGCACTGAGCCCTGAGATCCTGTCATCTGACCTGGCTCTCTACTTGGTTCATAAAGGAGTAAGTACCAGAGGGAGAGCTGGAGCTGGGATTTCTTTGGATACAGAGGAGCTGCTCAGTGAGGAGCTGGGATGAGGCCCCTCTGTTCTGTCCCAGGGTGATGAGCAGTCAACAACCACAAAAGCTGAAAACACATCCTTTACATGCATCTCAAGGGACTTCATAGTAATTTACCCCCAAATTACTTGATCATAATTTATTCCTAAATCCACCCAAGCAACCCCAGATTCAGCTTGCATTGCCCTAAAGGGAAAACAGGCCAGCCAAAAAAGGCAGCACATCCATTTTTCTAATGGAAAAGCAGCCCAGCTGCCTGGTCACTGACTGCCACCTCTGCTTCCCCCGGCAGATGCCCTTCAGACAAGCCCACATTGCTGCTGGCAAGGCCGTCCACCTCGCCGAGACCAAAGGCATCACCATCAACAATCTCAGCCTGGAGGACCTGAAGAGCATCAGGTTTGGATCTCTGTTATTTCACTTCCCTGCACAGGCAGGGAGCAGCCTCCCTGAGCAGCCTTCCCAAAAGTGCCTCAAAATCCTCCTGTCCTGAATATCAAGGGCTGCTCCTCCTGGGGCTGAAAACACTGGAGGGGGACAATATCAGCTCCATTCCACTCCATCAGGGCATGGGCAAGAGTTATTGGGAGGGGCTGGGAGACACTCCTGCCCTAAGCAGGAAGCCCCCAGAGGGGTTTGGCTCTGAAGTTCCTTGGAGTCCCCTTGGACTGTCAGCAGAAGGGCAGGAGGATGCCCTGTCCTCACTCCCTCAGCCTCTCCACAGACACTGGGCATATGGAACAGCCCAGAGCCCCCTGACAGCCCTCCCTGTGCCCCCAGCCCCCTGTTTGGCAGCGACGTGGCGCAGGTGTTCAGCGTGGTGAGCAGCGTGGAGCAGTACACGGCCGCGGGCGGCACCGCCAAGAGCAGCGTGTCCGCCCAGATCGAGCAGCTGCGGGAGCTGCTCAAGAGGCTCAAGGAACAGGCTTAGAGTGTGGGGAGAGATCCCGTGCCTGCAGCGTTGTGCCTGTGCCACTGGTCTGGAGTTAATAAACACTGGGGTGTCTGTAGTTCACTGAAATTCCTCTCTTGTGTCTTGATTCGTTGGGGCATGGTTGGGCTGAGCTCAGAATGTGGGCTCTTCCTTCCTTCTGGGTATGTGTCTCTTGGAGGGGAGGCTGGCAGACTGGGATTGTCCCTTTTCACTCAGCAAAGCTCCTTTTCCAGCCCAGCCTTGTGAAGCTGGAGTTTTGCTCAGCCCCTTCTCCCCGTGCTGAGGCAGCAGCACGTTGTTGACTCAGAGCTGCAGGTCTGGAACACACACAGGGAGTAGAAGTAACAAAGGTGTTGCCTCACCAAGTTTAGGGCAAGGGCTGCAGCACAGACAGGACACACTGCCAGCAGCTAAATCTCCAGCCAAAGTACCCCAGGAGACACAGAGTTCTTGCACCTCTGGAGCATTTGTGCTTTTAACACGTGGAAGAAGGATCAGCAACAGCAAAATTCCCTTTTTTCAACACTTCTCACTGCTCTCAGTCTCTCCTTATTCTGGCCCTAAACCAAATCCATTTTCCTGGCATTTAAACAGCACATTTCAGTTACCTTTCCACAAACCTCCTTTGTGTTTGCTCCTTTCCTTCCTGCTGTGTTCCTGTTTTGGCTCATGTCTCGCTCTCCAGACTGGTCACCTGTAGCCAGGAAATCACTTACGCACACTCAGCTGCCAGGCTAAAGGAACAGGAAAGCCACAGGTAACACCAACAGTCAACACCTGCAGAGTCAGAAGAACAGAAATTTCCTCATCTCCACCTCACAGTTGTTTTTTCTCCCATAAACTTTCCTGATCTGTGCCACTCCCCTTATTTTTCCTATTTGTATCTTCCTCTCCCTTCAGAGCCTCAGCTGAACAGATTTTTTCTTGCTCCCAGCAGCAAATGTCTGGCATTGTCCCTCACGGCTAGTGCTGGGTGACACGTGGCCAAAATGAAAGGAAAAGGGAAGTAGCAGATTACCACATTTTAGTCTCTTACTTAAATAAGTAGTTTACAGTCACTGGTACTTTCCACCCATCCACCCCTTTTCTTAGAATTGTGAAATAATTGAGATTAGAGGGGCCCGTGGAGGTGTCTGGAGCTCCACAGACATTTCAGAGTGTGGTCCATGGTGTCTCCAGACTTTCACCATCACCCTTCTCTGACTCGTTGGGATTTAGGTTTTGGTCTCAAACCCCGGCTCATTACAGGCCACAGGAAGGCACCTGAGCCAGGAATTCACTCAGGCTGATTATCAGCTGGGTCTCTCTGGATGTAAATCTAGTGCTCACCATTCTTCCAAACCCTCAGAAACCTCCTGTCAAAGCCTGGAGTATGGACATCCATAAAGGATGAACGTGAAAAAAAAGCATTAAAAGTGAGGGACTTCAGAAGAGGAAGGAATCTGGCAACAAAACGGTTCAAAGAGGTTTTCTAAGGGTAGACAGCGTGATGCTCTGTGCATCCTCAAACCTGAAAGCCTGAAAAAGAAATAATCATAATTGGAAATGTTTGAGAAGCGGTGAATTAATTGTTGGCTACCTACAGAGTCTGAGCCTTGCTCCGGATGGATACTGAAGGCACTACCCTGGAAATCCAGCTGCAAAAGGACCTTGCGGGGCAGCCAGAGGCAGCTGGATGTCACTGGCAGCGTCCTGGAGCATCCCCATGCACAGCCGTGCAATCCCAAGGACCTGGATTAGGCTCCTTCCCGCCTGAATTATGACAACGGGGCTGGTTAAAGGACAGAAAACCCCGAAGGGGACAAGAAAACGGGGACGCCACTCCTGAGCGTCCTGTAAAGCGCAGGGACAAGCCGTGCCACTGCACAGCAGGACCGGGAGCGG
>NW_008239778.1:954772-957213 GCF_000691975.1 Corvus brachyrhynchos
GGAGCTGAGATCGGGACAGCGATTGGAGCTGGGATTGGGACCGGGTTTGGAGCTGGAATCGGGACCGGAGCTGGGATAGGGAGTGGAGCTGGGATCAGGATCGGAACACAGCTGGGATCGGAACCGGAGCTGGGACCGGCACCGGGAGTGGAGCGGGGATCGAGACCGGAGCTGAGATCGGGACAGCGATTGGAGCTGGAATTGGGACCGGGTTTGGAGCTGGAATCGGGACCGGAGCTGGGATAGGGATTGGAGCTGGGATCAGGATCGGAACACAGCTGGGATCGGAACCGGAGCTGGGACCGGCACCGGGAGTGGAGCGGGGATCGAGACCGGAGCTGGAATTGGGATCGGGACCGGGACTGTGACCGGGATCGGGACCGGGACTAGAGCTGCCCCGCCGGTGGCCCCGCTGCGCACACGGCGCCGGCCGCGGCCCTGTTTGGCAGCGACGTGGCGCAGGTGTTCAGCGTGGTGAGCAGCGTGGAGCAGTACACGGCCGCGGGCGGCACCGCCAAGAGCAGCGTGTCCGCCCAGATCGAGCAGCTGCGGGAGCTGCTCAAGAGGCTCAAGGAACAGGCTTAGAGTGTGGGGAGAGATCCCGTGCCTGCAGCGTTGTGCCTGTGCCACTGGTCTGGAGTTAATAAACACTGGGGTGTCTGTAGTTCACTGAAATTCCTCTCTTGTGTCTTGATTCTTTGGGGCATGGTTGGGCTGAGCTCAGAATGTGGGCTCTTCCTTCCTTCTGGGTATGTGTCTCTTGGAGGGGAGGCTGGCAGACTGGGATTGTCCCTTTTCACTCAGCAAAGCTCCTTTTCCAGCCCAGCCTTGTGAAGCTGGAGTTTTGCTCAGCCCCTTCTCCCCGTGCTGAGGCAGCAGCACGTTGTTGACTCAGAGCTGCAGGTCTGGAACACACACAGGGAGTAGAAGTAACAAAGGTGTTGCCTCACCAAGTTTAGGGCAAGGGCTGCAGCACAGACAGGACACACTGCCAGCAGCTAAATCTCCAGCCAAAGTACCCCAGGAGACACAGAGTTCTTGCACCTCTGGAGCATTTGTGCTTTTAACACGTGGAAGAAGGATCAGCAACAGCAAAATTCCCTTTTTTCAACACTTCTCACTGCTCTCAGTCTCTCCTTATTCTGGCCCTAAACCAAATCCATTTTCCTGGCATTTAAACAGCACATTTCAGTTACCTTTCCACAAACCTCCTTTGTGTTTGCTCCTTTCCTTCCTGCTGTGTTCCTGTTTTGGCTCATGTCTCGCTCTCCAGACTGGTCACCTGTAGCCAGGAAATCACTTACGCACACTCAGCTGCCAGGCTAAAGGAACAGGAAAGCCACAGGTAACACCAACAGTCAACACCTGCAGAGTCAGAAGAACAGAAATTTCCTCATCTCCACCTCACAGTTGTTTTTTCTCCCATAAACTTTCCTGATCTGTGCCACTCCCCTTATTTTTCCTATTTGTATCTTCCTCTCCCTTCAGAGCCTCAGCTGAACAGATTTTTTCTTGCTCCCAGCAGCAAATGTCTGGCATTGTCCCTCACGGCTAGTGCTGGGTGACACGTGGCCAAAATGAAAGGAAAAGGGAAGTAGCAGATTACCACATTTTAGTCTCTTACTTAAATAAGTAGTTTACAGTCACTGGTACTTTCCACCCATCCACCCCTTTTCTTAGAATTGTGAAATAATTGAGATTAGAGGGGCCCGTGGAGGTGTCTGGAGCTCCACAGACATTTCAGAGTGTGGTCCATGGTGTCTCCAGACTTTCACCATCACCCTTCTCTGACTCGTTGGGATTTAGGTTTTGGTCTCAAACCCCGGCTCATTACAGGCCACAGGAAGGCACCTGAGCCAGGAATTCACTCAGGCTGATTATCAGCTGGGTCTCTCTGGATGTAAATCTAGTGCTCACCATTCTTCCAAACCCTCAGAAACCTCCTGTCAAAGCCTGGAGTATGGACATCCATAAAGGATGAACGTGAAAAAAAAGCATTAAAAGTGAGGGACTTCAGAAGAGGAAGGAATCTGGCAACAAAACGGTTCAAAGAGGTTTTCTAAGGGTAGACAGCGTGATGCTCTGTGCATCCTCAAACCTGAAAGCCTGAAAAAGAAATAATCATAATTGGAAATGTTTGAGAAGCGGTGAATTAATTGTTGGCTACCTACAGAGTCTGAGCCTTGCTCCGGATGGATACTGAAGGCACTACCCTGGAAATCCAGCTGCAAAAGGACCTTGCGGGGCAGCCAGAGGCAGCTGGATGTCACTGGCAGCGTCCTGGAGCATCCCCATGCACAGCCGTGCAATCCCAAGGACCTGGATTAGGCTCCTTCCCGCCTGAATTATGACAACGGGGCTGGTTAAAGGACAGAAAACCCCGAAGGGGACAAGAAAACGGGGACGCCACTCCTGAGCGTCCTGTAAAGCGCAGGGACAAG
>NW_008239778.1:957729-964929 GCF_000691975.1 Corvus brachyrhynchos
CAGCAGCCGAGGTGAGCGCGGACTTTGCTTCCCCGGGGGCTGTCCGGGGGTGCTCAGCCGAGCGGAGCTGTCTCGGAGCCTCCGCGTTCTTGCCTCTGGCTCCCTGGGAAAGGCCGATGCCCCGTGCCTGGGACTCGGGCTCAGGCACAGGCACCTCCCAGCAGCTTGTGTAAACACTGCTCGGCACAAAAGCTGCGTTTTCAGTTTCCTTCCCTGCCGAGACGTGACCAGGCATCCTGGCGAGTCTCACTTTCTGCTTTCCAAGTCGGTGCTCCACGTTCCAGGCAGTGCCCATCACTTCCAGGCTGGAAGCCACTGCTCCAAACAGTTCTGGAGCATCCTAAAATTAATCTTGCAGCTTTGATTTCCCGATTGTAAATGTGTATTTGCAGTGTTTTTGCTGACACACTTCTTGCTTTGATGGAAAACTTTAAGTACTGAAGTTGTACCTGGATATTCCTGTTCCCCACTCAAGTGCTGAGCCTCTGGAATAGCCTTTAATTTAGCATTAATTTTGCTCCTGGGGGCACCAAATGAGTGCTGAGGAGCTCTAACACTTCTTTTTAGATTCTGATTCCTCTCTCTGCCTTCCTTCAGCTTTCTAACAAAGCTGCCTTCCACACATGGCTGCCCCTTATCTCTGCAGGCACTCTCCTGTTGTCCTTTCAGGCTCAGGGACATGGAGACAGTCACCAGGGAAAACATCTTTAAGGTTACTCAACAGTGTTTTGTCTGACTGGTAAAGCCCTGGCACAGATCAGCTTCCAGCTGTCCTGCCAGCTCTTGCTGTCCATGGTAGTTATAGTGACCAGCATGAGAAGAAACTTGTTGGGGTGTTTAAAAAGTAGATTAGTAATTATTATCCACTCTGCAGTGCTGCTCTATTTTGTCCCTTCCTTCAGGAGTCCTTCAATTCCTTTCTGTGCCTGGTAGCACTGGAGAGTTGCTTTTGAAATCTTGGGTTTCAGTGTAAGTCTGGCAGAATTAAAACTTCAGGGGTTGTCTTACCTAGGCAAGCAAAAAGCTCCTGAGCAGGTGACACAGCTCAGGTGAGGCCACCCAGGCTCTGAGTCACTGCTGGAGAAGCTCCCACATGACACACGCCCTGCTGTGGGGCACAGCTGGAGCCCTGCACAAGCCTTTGGTCACCCACTGAAATGGGTGACACATTCCAGGGGGTGAGGTCACCACAGGAATCCTGGTTTGGGTGGGAAAACCCCACTTTTGTTTCTGTGCTGGCCCCCATAAATGCATCACTGGATGTTATATCCTGCATAGGATTTATCTGAAGTTATTAGGCCACTTTAATTCACTGTTTTCTCTCTCAGGGGAATAAACTTTGGGGTGGAAGATTCAGTGGAAGCACAGATCCAATCATGGAGATGCTCAATGCTTCCATTAGCTATGACCAGAGACTGTCTGAAGTCGACATCCAGGGGAGCATGGCTTATGCCAAAGCCTTGGAGAAGTCTGGGATCCTGTCTAAAACGGAGCTGGAGAAGATCCTGAGTGGCCTGGAAAAGGTATTTCTTTCCTTTTCAAACTGTCAGGTGAATGATTCTCTCCTGACCTGAGAGCAGCCTCCTTGGATTTAATCACCATCGTGGCTGACTGGTTCTTCTGGTGTTTGCAGATCTCTGAGGAATGGTCCAAAGGAGTATTTGTGCTGAAACAAACTGATGAGGATATCCACACTGCCAACGAGCGCAGACTAAAGGTTTGGCTCCTCTAACCTCTTGGTCCTGATCCTCTGCCTGACACTGAGGGCTTGTGCCTCTGTCCCTCTGTGAAATTCCTTTAGAGCTCGTGGCACTGAACCCCTGGGGCACAGCCAAGGGTCCCCAAGCCCCTTTTTGTGGCACTGTACAAGCCCAGAACCCAAACCTGCCCTCCCCAGAACACATCCCATGGCTACTCCCTGGATCTTGGAGCTGAGTCCCTCCCAGGCAGGGAGATCTGCTCATGTGGATTGTCCTGCTTAGAGCACAGAGATCGTGACAGCAATCCTGCTCTTGTCCTCAGGAGCTGATTGGAGACGTAGCTGGGAAGATCAGGTACAGACAGAACCTTTTTTTCTTCCTCTGTATTCCTCCTCCTCAGTTCTTTAATTGAATATTTTTATGCAATCCTTCTCATGCCCTGGCACACTCTAGCCTGTATTCCCTTTAAATTAATGATGGCTTTAAACTAATGATGCTGCAGTGGCTCATCCATCCAGGGGAGTGGGATGTGCGGCTGCTTCCTGGTGGTAAAAGGCCACAAAATTCCACTGACATCTCTGAAAAGCTCCAGAACCACTGATTCTGCTCGCTGGGAGCCACACATCATTCAGGATCAGTGCTCCTCAGGATGATCAACTTTTGTTGGTTGGGAATTTTCTGCTTCAAACTTGACAATACCTGAGAAGTCCACTGAAAAAAATGGATTTTGGTTTTGTCTGTGGAAAGCAACAGCAGCTTTCACAAATCAGTGACCAGGGATGCATTCCATATGAGGAGGATTTCCCTTCCCATCACCCAGAACTAGGAGGGGATAACAGTGCCAGGGAGTTCTCCTGAGCATTATTTGGTCACTAAATCTGTCCCATTGTGCTTGGCCTGGCTGTGGCCAATCTCCCACAGGTTGTGACTGACCTGAAGCTGTTCATGAAGAATTCCCTCTCCGTCATCTCCACGCACCTCCTGCGGCTCACTGAGACGCTGGTGGAACGCGCTGCCACGTGAGTCCTTTTCCACAGTCCCTGTTTTCCATAACTTTGGCCTTTTTGGGAGCAGGAGATTTTTAGGCTTGTCCTTTGACAGTGCAGCAGCAGGGTCTCCTGTGCAGGGAGTTACAGACCTGTCTCTGCCCTCCTGTCCCTGCTGCTCACCTCTCCCTCCTTTCCCTCCCAGAGAAATCGATGTGATCCTGCCTGGCTACACCCACCTGCAGAAAGCTCAGCCCATCCGATGGAGCCAGTTCTTGCTCAGGTGAGCACCTCCCACCCTCTCCACCCTCGGGGCCCTGCTCTGCTGAGGGGACAGCCAGGGGTGGTGACAAACCAGAGGGAACCTCACAAACTGGAACAGGAATTCCCTGTGTGGCTCTGACCAGCTGGGAATCTAAGCATGGATTGGGCAACTCCCCGTTCTCCATCCTTTGGCCATTCTCACCTCCTGAGGTGCAATATTGTCCAGCTTCATCTCCAAGTTTCATCTCTCCTGTCCTTCCCCAGCCATGCTGTTGCTCTGACCCGGGATTCCGAGCGCCTGGGAGAGGTGAAGAGGAGGATCAATGTCTTGCCTTTGGGAAGGTAAAATTTATTTTTTATTGTGATCCTCAGTCCTCATTTTGCTCTGAGATAAGGCCAAGAGGCAGATCTGTCCATCCCCTGAAACACTGGGGTTTCTATTCCATAGACACTGCAGCCCAGCTTCCCTGTCCAAAGGTTCTCACCATAAATATATTGTTCTATCCCTTGGAAATCAAGGATTACAAGGCTTCCATCAAGCAAACCTTCCTCCTTGAAGAGAAATTCTGGTTTACTCCAGAGTTCAGAATTTGATGAGCCTCAGAGCACACTGTGACACCAAAGTGAACTGGGGGAGGGAAATCTTCAGAGAGGTGTCACCACTAGAGCTCAGCTTTGGTTGGATAGCAGTTTGGATATCATGGGTGACTTCTGGTTCTTTCTTCCCTGGCAGTGGAGCTCTGGCTGGGAACCCTCTGGGAATCGACAGAGAGCTGCTCTGCAGTGGTAAATGTTATCCTGGTGTTGAGGAACAGGAATACTCAAAATATCTGGGCCTCTGGGACGCATCAGCACATTGTCCTGATGTTATTTTGGATGTGTTGCAGCACTTTAACAAGGGGGTGGAGGGTAATGAATATAAAAAGTCACTTGCACTGAGGCAGCCTGGTGCATTCAGGCTCCTGTCAGGGCCAGTGTGACCTCCTGCATCCATCCCCTTCCTTGCAGAGCTGGAATTTGCTTCCATCAGCCTGAACAGCATGGATGCCGTCAGCGAGAGGGACTTTGTGGGTAAGCACAGGCAAATCTTCCCAGCACTGTGGGAAGCAGCTCCTGACACCTTTCCAGTTAACTTAACAAGGGGCTGAAATCCAGCACTAGGAGCAAAGGCCCAGTCAGGGTTCTCTGAGTTTTCCAAGCACCTTTTCCCCCTCCTCATTTCCTGCCTTCCGTGCAGTGGAATTCCTCTCAGTTGCCACCCTGCTGATGATCCACCTCAGCAAGATGGCCGAGGATCTCATCATCTACAGCACCAGCGAGTTTGGCTTCCTGACCCTCTCTGATGCCTACAGGTAGGTCTCAACCCTGGGCAGAGCTCCTCCCTCAGCCTCTCCTCCTCAGCTCTCCCACCCTGGGAGGGTGAGGCAGTGGTTGGGGTCTCTCTGTGCATGAGGCTGACCCAGCATCAAGAGCTTTGCACAAAGGCACCCTCAGGTGCCTATTCATCCTCAGGGTGAATATTCCTCAGAAATGCTCATTTATTTGTCATTCTGGTAACTTAACCACATTTGCATTCATCAGCAACTCCTGTCCAGCAACTGCTGGCAGAGAGAACTTCCTGCTGTGCTGGGAATGCTGCCAAAGCCCTTCCTTGCCTGGCTGGGATTGCAATCCCAACAGACTCCTTGTCTGCAGGGTGGCACAACCACAGCCCTCCCTCTGTGAAGTCACATCAATGCTTAGTCTGGCCTGCTGGTACCACCCTGGAGGAGCTTGGAGGGAGAGCCTCCTTTTAACTCTGTCTTTGAGGGGTGGGACTCTGTGGGAGCTTTAGACAAGTTGCAAAATCAAAGAGAAACTCAGCAGTTCACTGATTTCCTACACCTGAAACAGGACTATGATGAAGGGGGACCTACGTGTTGCTTTTGGAGGGCTGGGTCAGTGATGATTTGTGTGTATGGATGGGAGTTTTGCTCACCAGTGCACTCCACTCATCTCCCATCCAGCACTGGCAGCAGCCTGATGCCTCAGAAGAAGAATCCTGACAGTCTGGAGCTGATCCGCAGCAAAGCCGGCCGAGTGTTCGGACGGGTGAGCCCCAAAAAGGAGGAAGAGGGAGGGAAAATTGCTCATATTGGGGCTGGAGAATCCTCCTTTTTCTTGCCTTTTCTTTCCTAAAGAGCTGTGCCCAGTGTGGGAAGAGCTGTGGCCAGTGTGGGCTCTGGACCTGCCCTGAGGCTGTGCTTTGCTCTGTTCCTCACTCCCTGCCTCTCCTGTTTCCCTCTGCAGCTGGCTGCAATGCTCATGGTCCTCAAAGGACTCCCAAGCACCTACAACAAGGACCTGCAGGTAAAGCCTTTGTTCCTTTCCACACCATCTCTCCTGCTGGCTGCAAGAGTCAGGAGAGCTGGGCTGCTGAGCCTGGTGGGTTTTTGTTCTGTACCAGCTTGACTCAGAGCCATTTCCATCGCTGTTCCAACACAGGAGGACAAGGAGGCCGTCTTTGATGTCGTAGACACCCTGAATGCTGTGCTCCAGGTTGCCACTGGAGTGATTTCCACCCTCCAAGTAAGGCTTTTTCTTCATCCTCTCAGTATTGAACATGATTGTGGTGCACATTCTGTGAGTAACTCAGGGAGCAGAGCTCCAGACTGTTCCCAAATAAAATCACTTCAGTGCCTCACCCACATTGCTCATTTTGGTCCCCTCTGTCAGCTGCTCAGGGGGTCAGAGCATCCTTTTAGAGCTCCAGATGAATTCCCCTCACTCTGAGCACTAACATGCCCCAAGGAGGAGCTGATGGTAACGTGTCCCTGGGATCCTCCTCCTGCAGATCAACAAGGAGAACATGGAGAGGGCGCTGAGCCCGGAGATGTTGGCTACTGACCTGGCTCTTTACCTGGTTCGGAAGGGAGTAAGTGCCAGAGGGAGACCTGGAGCTGGGATTTCTTTGGATGCAGAGGAGGAACTGAGCTGAGTCCCCTCTGCTCTGTCCCCTTCCCACTGCAGATGCCCTTCAGACAAGCCCACGTGGCCTCTGGCAAAGCCGTCCAGCTGGCTGAGACCAAAGGCATCACCATCAACCACCTCAGCCTGGAGGACCTGCAGAACATCAGGTTTGTATCTCTGTTACTTCAGCTCCCCAAAGTGCCCCAAAACCCTCTGCAGCAGCCCAGAGCCCCCTGACAGCCCTCCCTGTGCCCCCAGCCCCCTGTTTGGCAGCGACGTGGCGCAGGTGTTCAGCGTGGTGAGCAGCGTGGAGCAGTACACGGCCGCGGGCGGCACCGCCAAGAGCAGCGTGTCCGCCCAGATCGAGCAGCTGCGGGAGCTGCTCAAGAGGCTCAAGGAACAGGCTTAGAGTGTGGGGAGAGATCCCGTGCCTGCAGCGTTGTGCCTGTGCCACTGGTCTGGAGTTAATAAACACTGGGGTGTCTGTAGTTCACTGAAATTCCTCTCTTGTGTCTTGATACTTCAACAGCTCATCCTCCTTCCTATCCCCAAGAAGGCACCTGGCACACCTTTTTGCCATTTCCAGTAACTTTTTACCCTCACACTTCAAAGAGTGACTCTGAAAATAAATAGAAGTAAGTAAGCAGGCAACAAATAAATAACCAGAATTAAGTAAGCAATAATAATAAGGTGTGCCAGGGGAGGTTTAGGTTGGACATCAGGAGGAATTCCCCCACAGAAAAGGCGATAAACATCAGAACAGGCTGTGCAGGGAGGTGGAATCACTGTCCCTGGACGTGTTTAAGGGAAGAGTGGATGTGGCACTCAGTGCCCTGGTCTGGGTGATAAGAGTGGCATTGGGTCACAGGTTGGACTCGGTGACCTCGTAGGTCTTTTACAACCTAAATGATTCTGTGATTGATTGATAAAATAAATAAATAAATAAATATGTAAACAAGCAAGTCAGTAAATGAGAAATAAGTAAAAGTAGGCAATAAATATATTAAAACCCCTAAGTAATAAATACGGAGGAGAGAGGAGAGGAGAGAGAAGGGAAAAGGAAAGGGAAAGGGAAAGGGAAAAGGAAAGGGAAAAGGAAAGAGAAGGAAAAATGAAAGGAGAAATCACTCGCCACCTGAGTAAATTCACCAGTCCTCCTGACTCGTGGAGGCGCCTTTACGGCAGGACAATCGTAGCTTTGTCCGGAGGTGACCGTGGGACAGAACCTGATCCCTGACACCCTCTGCGGCAGCTCATCCCGCCCGGGCAGGACGGGGACCGGGACCGTGACAGGGATCGGG
>NW_008239778.1:965622-969241 GCF_000691975.1 Corvus brachyrhynchos
GGCACAGGGTGCGCTTTTCCCCCTCCGAACCGGGCTCCGGCCCGCTGCGGGGGCACCGCTCCTTTCTTCCTCTCTCCCTGCCTCCCTTCCCCACCGGGCTGGCGGGGCTGCTGCTCTTTGCCCCATGGTGATGGCTGTGCCCAGGTTATTCTTGAGGCAGTTCCTAATTAGCAGCTCCTGATGATCCCCCTGATGATCCCGCCGGTGCTGCTCCAAAGGCAGACAGCGTTTGAGTGAAGGCCCGCTGCGGGGGCACCGCTCCTTTCTTCCTCTCTCCCTGCCTCCCTTCCCCACCGGGCTGGCGGGGCTGCTGCTCTTTGCCCCATGGTGATGGCTGTGCCCAGGTTATTCTTGAGGCAGTTCCTAATTAGCAGCTCCTGATGATCCCCCTGATGATCCCGCCGGTGCTGCTCCAAAGGCAGACAGCGTTTGAGTGAACCCCATTCACCTCCAGGTGCTGCCGGAGCCTTGCACAGCGGGGAGCTTCCAGCAGCACAGAATCAGCAAAAACGTGCCTGGAAAAGGCACTGGGAACTGTTTATTCCAAAGTTTCAGAGTGCTGGCTGACAAGTTTTGGTGTGACTGAGAGCTGCCTGGAAATTAGCTACATTACCTGAGAGAAAAGAGTTATGAATTTTATGCATAAAATGGATAAGTCGTTCATTATTTCTATTTTTAGCCTTTTGGCCGATTTTGTTGCTGAACTGTGGAAGGAGAGAAGAGCTGAAGGTCACTGTGCTGCTGGAAGTTTTGCCAGAGGAGAGAAATCCTGAAATACCAAAGGGAAACTTAGATGAGTGTGCTCAACCTGCTTTAGACCTCAGAGAATCTCCCTGAAGGGGACCCAGCTCCTGGCCAGCCTAGGCAAGGGTTGTCCTGCATCAGATACTAGAAAATCCTTTTCCCAATCCAAGGATTTCCCCACTAGGATCTTGTGACGAGGGCACTGAGCTCTCTGCAGTGCCAGTGCTGAGTCAGCCATGCACATGATGCCCACCCTGGGTGCCCAGACCTTCCTCATTCTGTTTCCTGAGGCTTCCTCAGGAAAGGAGAAGCTGCAGAACTCCTTTGTGCAACATCCCGAGTGCAGAAAGTGCTGAAAATGAGCAGCTCTGTTTGGCAACAGCATCTGGATTCTTCAATATTCAATGTCCTGTGACACTACCTCCCTCTAATCTTTATATTGGAATAAGCAACTGAATGGATTCTGTTGTAATCCCAAGGAATTTCTTGCTTTCAGGTGGTGAGAAAGGCTGAACTCATCCTAAACAGTCTCCACAGGGAGAAAAATATCCTAAAATATCCATTCCTGCCCAAAATATCCACTACTGTTGCTACCCTTTTACTACAGCTCTTAGCAAACAGCACCACAAACCCCACATTGCTCAGGAGAAAATTCCCAGCTGAAACAACAACCTGGGCTTGGGGTTTTTTCCCCTCACTTCTCTGATTCCATGATGCCAGAGCCGTTAATGAAAGCATTTCATTGCACAGCAGGAGAGGAAAAGAAAGGAGCAGCTCCCTCCTGTAGGAGCAGGCAGGTTCCTGTGCCTGGTGCTAATTAGGGCTTGTATAGGAGCTTTGGGAGATGCCACCAGTTTTTAAACAGCTTTTCCCACGTATTTCCCCTTGGCAAAGGGATTGTAAAGCTGTCACTGGAAGGGGACACCTCCAGCAGTAAAAATCTTCTTTTTAAACGCTCTGTTCCTTGCTTTTCCATGCAACTCCTGCCAGAGTGGCCCTGTGATTGACATGCCAGTGCCTGCCAGCTTCAACGACATCACCCAGGACCCCAGCCTGGAGAATTACATCGGCTGGGTGTGGTACGAGAAGGAGGTGCTGCTCCCCCTGCGCTGGCTGCAGGGTGATCCCGCCCCCAGGGTGGTGCTGCGCTTTGGAAGTGCCCATTACTACTCCATCGTGGTAGGTGCCTGGGGGGGATTGGCCCCGTGCTTCCAAAATTAGGGTGGACTAAAGTCAGTTTTATGGTTTGTTCAGCAAATGCGTCCCTGCCTCGATTTTGCAGCTCTTTGCTGTTTTCTTAACCTGTTTTCCCCCAGCAAGAATGAATTCCAATTTCTCTTCTCTGATCCTGCAATTTCGGGATTAGTAACTGAACATTTCCCGATTAATGGATCTGCCCCAAACTGTGTCCCTCTGTGACACTTTATGTGAGCCAGACCTAGCTCCCAGCAAAGGGAGATCCCTCAAAGACCCTTCTAGGATCAAGAGCCCGGGTGTTCCTTGTAACTGGGCTTCCCTTCTCCGTGCTCTGCTCGCCACAAATCCCAATAAACCATTTTTTGGGGTCTTTCCTTGCAGTGGGTGAATGGGGTGCAGGTGGTGGAGCACGAAGGGGGGCACCTGCCCTTTGAGGCTGACATCAGCAGCGTGGTGCAGGGCAGCCCAGGAACCCTCTGCCGCATCACTGTCGCTCTCAACAACACCCTGACCCCCCACACGCTGCCCCCAGGCTCCATCCAGTACATGACTGACAAAACAAGGTGAGCTGCTGGGTGTTTTACTGCTGGGCTGATCCCAGGGGTGGGAGAGGAGTTTATTCAGCTGCTGGTTCATAAAACTCTTCATGGGGTCGACTTTATGGTGAAAAGAGCAACGAGGAGTTTAAGCTTTGGTGTGGCGAGGAATTGCATCTGTTCTGTGCACAGGGAGCTCAGGTTGGATGATCTGTCAAGTTGAATGAAGGGCAGGTTTGAGGAACTTGGATTCAGCTGGAAGCTGCAAGCACCAGCTCTCCTGAAGGATCAAAATCTTGGGGCATCAGATGTTTGTCAGCTGCAGAACCCTTCAGTGTAGCAGCTGAGATACAGATCCAGCCTGTTGTAAAGACTATTTTACATGATTATTTTGCACTGCCAGCATCCACATGCTGCCTTCAGCTGTGCAATGAAGTGTAATGCAGCCATTTCTCCTGTCTCACTCACTCAGGTACCCCAAGAACTATTTTGTGCAGAACATCAGGTTTGATTTCTTTAATTATGCCGGAATCCACCGCCCAGTTGTGCTTTACACCACTCCTGCTGCCTACATAGATGACATCACTGTGACAACCACTTCATCAGACAGTGTTGGTAGGTCCAGAGCAATTACAGCAGCTCCCTCAGACTCCAGATGGAGGTGACAAGGGGGGAAAAATCCTGCACAAGTTTGATTGAGTTTGTTTTCTAGTGGCTTTTTCTTGAGCCTGATTGTCTTTGGTTTCCTCTGAGCCAGCCATGGTGCAGTATCAGGTGTCAGTGGTTGGCAGCACAGCCAATTCCTTGTTGCTGAGTTTGCGTGACCAAGAGGGGAAAGTGGTTGCTACAGGTGATGGCCCAGTGGGAGAGCTCAAAGTCCTCAACCCAAACCTCTGGTGGCCCTACCTGATGCACGAGAACCCTGGATACCTGTACTCCTTAGAGGTAAAGTGGCATTTCCTCCTCTGTGGGTGTGTGTTTAATAGGGTTAAGGCACTGCCATATGGCCCATCCTCTGTCCTCTCCTCTCACGGGTCCTGTGCGTGTGACCAGAGTGGCACCGCTAATTAGGCCGTAATCAAATCAAGCTTTGGCAGCTTCCTGGCTGCTGAAGGGAAGGGTCTGGGAGAGAGAAGGGCATT
>NW_008239778.1:969273-972967 GCF_000691975.1 Corvus brachyrhynchos
CATCCCCTCTGAGGAGATGATGAGTTCGACAGCTGGAGCCTGGGAGATTCTTTGAGAGTTAAGGATCAGTAGCGATGTTCAGGTGGAGGAATCGGGGAGGATGAGCTGCTCGGAGTTTCCAGGGGCTCAGGTTCACACCTGGGGGCAGGTGATATGTCAGTCATTGCCTGGCATCAAGGTGCAGGGCACAGAAATGGTCTGTGGTGATGCCATGGGGAAAAGACACTGAAACTCCTGGGATGAGCAAGTGCCAAAAGGGTCATGCAGGGGCCCATTCTTTATCCTTCAACTTCCACAGCTTGGATTTCTATTTTTTGTTTAGTCATACCTGTCTCCCTGCCGAGCAGCAGCAGTGAGGGACAGGCTGTGCGCTGAGGCAGGGCTAGGAAGGGGATGTGGGGCCAAAATCTCCCTCACAGATAGGGGAGGGAGCACTGGGCATCCTCATGAGGATCCCTTCCATTCCTCCCTGGACATGCAGGTGAAGATGCAGGCACAGGTGGGTGAGGCGCTGCTGGAGGACGTGTACACGCTCCCGGTCGGCATCCGCACCGTCCACGTCACCAGCACCCAGTTCCTCATCAATGGCAGGCCCTTCTACTTCCATGGGGTCAACAAGCACGAGGATGCAGATGTAAGTGTGGCACCCATGGCAGGGACACCCAGTGACACCTCAGCTCACACTGCTGAGGTGGCACCTGCACTGCCTCCCCTCCCCTCTCCAAGGGGTTGTTCCTCACACTCTCCTCCCAGGCTAAGCACTAAGGGGACACCATGCCCAGTGCTGCCATGGTCCTGACATCCCTCAGGGTACATGGGTGTGCTGGTGGAGACACTGAAGCATCTCCCAGCCACAGCTTCCAGCCAGACATGCTGACAGTCAGTCTGCTGTGAGGGTGGGGTGGCCCTGGCACAGGTCACCCAAAGAAGCTGTGGCTGCCCCATCCCTGGAAGTGCCCAAGGCCAGGTTGGACGGGGCTTGGAGCAACCTGGGACTGTGGAAGGTGTCCTTGCCCACGCCAGGGGGTGGAATGAGATGAGCTTTAAGGTCCCCTCCAACCCAAACCCCTCTGACTGTGACAGTGGCTGTTGGGTTCCCCACCCTGGGCAGCACCGGCCTCAGGCAGCTCCGGGGCTTGGGCTGGATCAAGCAGGGAAGCCGTGTTCACAAAGGGTGATTCCTCTCTCCCCCCAGATCCGTGGCAAAGGCCTTGACTGGCCCCTGATTGTAAAGGACTTCAACTTGCTGCGCTGGCTGGGGGCCAACTCATTCCGCACCAGCCACTACCCCTACGCCGAGGAGATCATGGACCTGTGCGACGCCTATGGCATCGTGGTCATCGACGAGAGCCCGGGGGTGGGCATCAAACTGCTGTAAGAACTGCCCAGCACACCCTGCCCCTCGCTCATCTGCTCCTCTCTGAGCTGTTTCCAAGTGTCCCATTACCCTTTTTACACTTTTGTCCCCAGAGTGTCCCACCCGTTGTCCCGATAATGAGAGTACTTTGCTCTGTTTGGAAATCTCCCAGTTGCGCCACCAGTGCCTTGTGATGTTGGGCAACCAGAGGGCATTTTGCCACATGGCTCCATTAACGAGCCCAAACCACGGCCCTGAACTGTGCAGCAAACTTTGGGGAAATAGGGCAGAAGCCATCTTCAGCATCAAGGCTCTGCTCTGCCCAGAGGCTGAGTTTGCACAGGGCAAGGCAGATGGGATGGATTTTACACCCTCACCTCCTTCTGTCTTCCAGTGAGAGCTTTGGGAACAAGTCCCTGCAGCATCACCTGGCTGTGATGGAGGAGCTGATCCGCAGGGATAAGAACAGGCCCTCAGTGGTGATGTGGTCAGTGGCCAATGAGCCGGCGTCGGAGCTGCCCCCAGCCGCTCACTATTTCAAGTAAGGGCATCTGCTTGTCATCTCGTGGCACATGATTCCTCTTCTTCCTTTGGGATGGCACAGAGAAGTAATAAAGGGGGGGAAGGCATTTTTTGGGAACCCTGGCACTGTACCTGCAGATGCAAACTGAAATGTAACTCCTGCATGTGTCGAACTGATGCTCAGAACTGCTCAACTGTCTCAGACCTGTTGGTTTTGAACACTAAGACTCCACAAAATCACCAGGAGTCCACTTGGTTTGAGCAGCTCTTCTTGAGCTAAGCAAAATCAGACCTGGTGGGAACAGGATATTCCTTGTTACCACTGGAAGATGAGTGCTGAATCCTTTGAGAATCACAGCAAAGCTGTAAAATAACTGGCCTTTCATTCTGAAGACAAGGTTCTGCAGTTAAAGCTGCTTATTTGTTCTGTGGCTCCTCACTTCAAAGCTACTGCTTTGAGTCCCTGCAGACCCCTTGGTTTTGTTTCTCAAGAGATTTAAGCTTTGGATAGCCCAGAGGCAGCTCTGTAACGGGCAGCAGGCTGTCCCTGGGAGCTGTAGGTGCATTGACAACTGTGAAGTTTCATTCTTCAGAATGTTCCAGCACCCTCCTGTAATGTCAAGAGCTTGACTCTCCCATTCTGTCCCATCTCTCTCACTCAGGGCTTCCTCAAAACCATCCAACCTCTGCCTGCTGTGCCACAGGGCCTCAGGAATGCATCCCAGGAGTTGTTCAGAAACTTCCTATTGTCCCTTTCACAGTTTTGTCCTCAAACTCAGCTGTCCCTTCAACGTCTAAGCTGCTGGCACCACCAACAAACGGATGTGCCTGTGCTTGGTGTGCTTCCACTCTGCTCTTTTATCAGGTGGCATAGCAACCGCTTGGTGACAGATACTCTCTTTAATTCAAACACTGTCTGCTAAATCAAAATCAGCTGTGTCTGGGGGGGTGGAAGGATAGAGAGCCTGGGGAGAGGGGGCTGTGCTTCTCCATGCTGTTGTTGAACTCTTGCTTTACTGTTTGCAAACAGGACAGTGATAGCTCACACTAAAGCTCTCGACCCCTCCAGACCAGTCACCTTTGTGACAGATGCTAATTACGCTCTTGATCATGGTGTAAGTTTGCTTTATTTTCTAGCTTTTTGTTTTTTAAAACTCATACATTAAATTTCCTCCTCTTGTCACTTGTTTTATATTCCTTTCCCTGCACCTCCCTAAATTTAATGGAGATATTTAGCAGGGAAAGACAAAAGAAAAGTTACATTTTTGTTTCTAGTAAAAATCACCTTATCCTGTAGTTGTAGTCCAGCTGAAAAAACAAAAAGGGTCTATAAGAGAGAACAATTCTTTGTGTGCAGGATTATGCCCCTGGATTCCATTAATATTGCCATGCTTTGTTATGCCATTGATTGTGTTTACTAATGCTCAGAATTTTCACTTGCAATTAAGCCAAAGCTTAAACCTCTTTAAAATGCTCACAACCCTTGTGGAAGTCTAAAGGAAGGAAGCTTTGCTTTAATTCCTGCCTTAAACTGCTGTAGATCTTCTTTGGCAGATGTCTGTTTGTGTCCAATAATCTAAAAGCTCCTCCAGCTCCATAATTAAAAGCCTTAGAGCTGTCTAAATAACCAAAAGGCACTTTCCTTGGATTTCTGGGCCTTTCATAGCCTGGACCAAGGATTTTTAACACCTGTATTTGTTTCCAGGGTAGATCCTGGGCACTACTGTACAATAATCACTTCTAGGAGGTGAGTTGGTGCTACCACACATCCCTGCTCCAGGTTATACTTTGGCTTTCATTTAAACTGTCCTCTAA
>NW_008239778.1:973051-992760 GCF_000691975.1 Corvus brachyrhynchos
CCAGGAGGAATCTGCTTTTGGATACCCCATTCCCACTCTGCCCAACTCGAGCAGCACAGGCAAACCAACCCAAAGAACAGATGTCTCATACACTGATGTGATATTAGAACTTTTTTTTTTTCTTTTTATTACAAAACATGTTAAGAGAACATTGAACAAGTTACATACAACATCACTTTATCTTGAGGGGGCTTTGTGCCCTTTTATCACACTGTCCATGTGGTAGAAATGGCAAATAACTTGCAGAATGCTTTAGTCTTAGTATTGCACCATTGATGCACAAAATTTAGTTGCTAGTCAAAATATTTGACCACTCACTTGATAATCACATTCCAATACTCAAAAAAAAAAAAAAAAAAGTACATCTAAATGTACCAGCAAGCCAGAGACATCTTGGAAACAAAAAAACTTCTAACAAACCTGAGAATGAAATGTGTTGATCTTGTCTAACTCTTTGCTGTGACTTCCTAATCTGTAAGGAAAATGCCAACTTAATGTTGTTAGCTTATTAAATTTATCCTGCTTTTTTTTTTCTGGGGAAGATATGATGTTTGGAGGGTCTGAGTGATGGGGGAAACACTTCATTCTACGTGTAATAAACCTGGATTCCATTAAATGAACCCAAAGGAGGATTTAAGTTTGCAAGAGAAGGTTGAAGTCTATGCCAAAACACTCTCACCTTGTGTCCTGCAGGCTCCCTACGTGGATGTGATTTGTGTGAACAGCTACTTCTCCTGGTATCACGACCCAGGCCACCTGGAAGTGATTCCACTCCAACTCACAGCCCAGTTTGAGAACTGGTATAAAACCTACCAAAAACCCATTATCCAGAGTGAATATGGAGCAGACTCAGTGCCTGGACTTCATAGCGTGAGTGTTGTGGTGTTCCCCAGATGGAAAAAGCTCTTAGAGGGCAACAAAATTTAACTGAGAGAGGGTGGCACCACTGGGCCTGGCTTTGTTGTGAGATGCTTCAGCTGGGAGTGTCCAAAAGGCTCCAGGATTGTGACCCTGCTCCACCAAAATCAGTGAGCTTTGCCTAAAGAGGACTCCAAAATCTGTCCTTTGGCAGTGGTAGGAGATGCTTCAATGAAAGCAAACCCTGGAGAATGGATGTTTGTGGTGCTGTCCCGTGCAGGAGGGGGAGGCACTCCTGTCCCTTTGTGGCAAAGGCCACCACAGGAATTCCCCCTGGGAATACCTGGAATTTTGTGTTTGCTAATTGTCACAACAGCCACTGTTAATGCAGCAGCAATCAGAAGACCAAGCAACCAGAGAGTTTCTCTTCAGGAATAGTTTCTCAGTAAGTGGGAATGCCTTTGCTGGGATTAACTGTCCCCTCATCCTGTTGTCCCTGGCTGTAGGATCCCCCCCTGATGTTCACTGAGGAGTACCAGAAGGCCATGCTCAGGGAGTACCACGCAGTGTTTGACAAGAAGAGGAAGGAGTACGTGATTGGGGAGCTCATCTGGAATTTTGCTGATTTCATGACCAGTCAAGGTAAGCTTTTATTTATATTCTACACAACTCTCCATCCTCCCTGGGAGTTTAGTGGTTTATGCCACACCAAATATTGTGCTGGAGGGTAGGATAAAAGGCCCTCTGTTTACCAGGACAGAGCACAGCTGGTTTTGTCACAAAATCCAGCATGACCAGAGCCAAGAGAGAAGGTCCTGTCTGTACTGAGTTCATCCTTTTCTCCTGCCTGTCCCACCTCAGAGATGCTCCCAGGAACATGAGACAATGCACAAGGGAAGCTTGTGAGAGACCCAGATTGCCACCCTCAATTCAGAGCTTCAGTCAGTGGTTAGGGACATCTCACTTGCTTCTTGTGTCACCTACAACTGCCCTGGGAACAGAGCACCTTAAATAACCTAAATTAACTTGGTAGAGGAGCAGATGCCACACTGGCACACAGCTGTCTTACCATGACACTCCACCCATTATTAATAGCTAAGTGCAGTCACAAAGGAAGGGAAATTCCTTAATTTACAGTGCAGTCACACAGAAATTCAACAATCCCAACTCAGATCTGGGAAGGAACCTGTTCTGTTTGTGCCACCTGCAGTGAGTTGGGGTGGTGAGCAGTGTTAGGAAGCAACACCACTAAAATACTCTGCAGAGCACCAGGACAGGTATTAGAAAGCTCAGTGATGGCAGTGGTCAGAAAAGCAGCATCAGCTTCAAACAGGACTGAGAAAATGTAGACAAGGTTACACACAGATGCAGTTCCAGTCTCTCTACTTGTTTCAATCCTTTTTTCTACTCTCCTATGAAAATTAAAACAGGCAGGAAAAGGATCTAGACACGACAAAGGACAGTAAATAGTCATCACCATTTCCTCCATCCAATCTGAAGGTGGAGCCAATCTATTGTAGATACAGTACTGATCAATGGGCACACCCCAGTTAAGTGTCACAGCTCACCAGCTGTAAATACAAGGAATTGCAGCTGGATTGCTCTGTCACATCCATGAATCCTGCCAAGGCTCCCTGTTGTACCTGACTGTGTGGAAAGAAAGTGCATAGGTCTCTCCCACCTGGCCTGATTTAGTGCCTACATTGTAACAGCTCAGAGCAGGGCCTGAAAGAGCTCATTTTATGTATTTTATAACCTCTCTGCAGGGACCACACGAGTTTTGGGGAACAAGAAAGGAATCTTCACCCGCCAACGCCAGCCCAAAGCAGCTGCATTTGTTCTTAGAGACAGATACTGGAAGATTGCAAATGAATCAAGCTGTCTTCCTCCTGTAATAACATCACATTCCCTCTTTCTAAAATGAAAACAAGGATTATGTTGAACTTGTTATTAAATTTCTGTTTAAATAAGTTTTATGCCTGACTCAAGTCTTGCAAGTCCAATGCGATTTCTAGTCCACCTGAAGAAGTTACTGTGATGCAAAGCAGATCAGAAACTTTTGTTCCCTCTGCTCAGCCATGTCTGTAGGCTTCCTGTTTCCAGGTAGGAAAACAAATACTCACTTTCAAGGAGCTGAAGTTAAGAGATCCTGACTGAGGTATCTGTTTATGGCAAAAAAATTACAAATATTACATGATACAAATCAATACTGAACTTAAAAATCTAAGTAACTCTAAATGAACATCACATCCCACTAATGCAGATGAGGTTTTCCAGTTAAACTCCCCTAACAGTTAACACTACTGAGATCCCAGCAAACTGTGCACAGGATTGCAGAGGAGCACAGTTTGTGCAGCTGCTCTGGCCTGACAGGATGGGTGTGTGAGAAATCCTGAGCATTCCCAGCAGGCAGGAAGGGCATGAACCACCCAACATACTCCAACACACAGTTTGGAATTCCTATTCCAGCAGCAAGGTGGGATATGTTAGAGAGGGAGGGACTACATCAACTCAGCTTTAAATCTATTTATTTTACAGTACCAAAACTGCCACTATTAGACATGAACTGTGCCTAACAGTGCCACTGTCAGAGCCCTTCCAGCGTGGAAGGGCTTCCTTCATATTAAATGTCACCACAGGAAGAGCAGCCCAGAGGGAAATTCTGCTCTGAACCTTTCAGAGAGTGGCCTGAAGCCCTCTGGGGTAGGGCCAGGTGTAGATTCAGGTGCTGCTTCAGTGATCTCCCTTTAGGGCTGCACACCAGCCTCAGGCCAGGCTAAAAAACAGGCTTTAGACTGTCAGGGATCACACCACCACATAGAAAAACTCAGAATATTTAGTCTGCAAACTTGCCAGTGATGTCCCAAAAGCAGCCATCTCGAGGAGCAGAGCAACAAAATCAGAGGCTGCCCAATGCATTTGGCAAGTTAAAATCATGGAGTTTGATTACTGGAATTCACAAATTCTGGGTGAAACTGTTGCCATGACTCCCTGTTCTGCAGCTGGCTCTGGTGTGAGTGTCTCAGGGAAGTGACCAAAATCTGACCATATAAAGAAAATATTTGCTTTTCTGTTGTGTGGTGGCCAAATTCTGTTCCCTTTAGAGGTGGTAGACCAAGGAACCAACACCACCTTCCACCCTGCCCCAGCAGAATAAGGACACAGATGTTCACTGCAGACTCCACAACAATTTTTCTTGTCTTTTGAAGGGAAAAGAAAGAACACACTACAGAATTCCTCACACTGTGCTAGGCCTAGATTTTCTCTAGAACTAAACCCCCAGAATATAAAACTCTATGCACAGTTAAAAGACACTTGTTCAAACACACCATGGTGTAAACAATTACCATATTTAAGCCCACTAGCAGTGTTTGAAAGTCATTTCAACTTCTCCATCTCTAGACATCATCCTTTAAAAACTCATTTTCTTCCCCAATTTCAACAGACCTGACCAAAACGCAGATGAGGATTTGACATCGTTCACTCCTTACAAACCAGGGCTCAGCTCAGCCCCCCAAAATCTGAGCACACATTGGAGGGTTAATTCCTGCTTGTTCTCAACAGCTCAGTGCAATCACAAACCCAACCCTGCACAGCAGCTCCCTCCCCAAATCCAGGGACACATCCAGCAGTTCCCAGGTATTTTGTGGTCTGTGGGACTGGCTTTGAGTGGCCCCACAGACCCAATAAAGCAGAAAGTGATAAAAATCACAATGCTGGGGGATCTTTTTTGCTTAAAGAACTGTAAACAGTGAAAGCCTCAAGTCAATGCTGCTCAGCCTTTACACACAACGCTCAGCCAGACACAAAGCTGCAGGAATTCTACTGGGAAAACTGGGACCTGGGGGGGATCAAGTGCTTTAACTGTTCTACTGCTAAGCACACACAATGTCTTGGGGAAAAAAACCACACGACTTAGTACGATTTCTAGAAACAGAATTACAGTACTGACATTAAAAACAGTTTCTAAGGCTCAGACTGAGTCCAAAAAGGCCTCTGGTTGGGTTCATTCAAGCTCTTATGTTTGGACTGCATGAATGCAGCATAAGAATGATTGCAGCAAGACATCCACAGGTAATTCCTACATTTATTTTTGTTGTTTTGTTTTGTTTTTTATACCAAAAAAGTTATGTGCAACAAATAGAATTCGTACATATTTACATGTTTTTTTTACCTGTTAGCAAAATTGTATCCTAAACCTCCAATAGAGAATCTCTCAGCCTGTATTGAGAAAAGGAGCATCTGCCCAATGACTGCATTTTAAATGGGTGTTTGGAGTTTAAAGCACTGGGAATAAATAGTTGATGGAACATACTATACAGAACAAACACCTAATATTTAGGCCATGCTTAATACAGTTGTATGGTAACAGAATACTTCATCTTTTCTAGACCAGTTTAAACAACATTGGCAGAACCAAAGCCAGCCAATCTCTGACTTTAGCCCACATAAATTAGGAGCAGAGTGCTGCCTGAAGCACCTCACCAACCTCCTGGAACAACTGAGAGACTCTGTACAGCAGCAGATAAATGCAAACTACAGCATTCAGAAACCTCCTCACCAGAGATTTGTTATCACTTCAGATCTCGAAGGTGGTCAGGAATGTTTTACAGGAAGAAATTTCCAAGAATATTCATTTCCTCCATGAGACTCAAATGCTTTGTTGGCCTTAAAGAGTAGCAAGTACCTTACAGTAAGAGGATTTCAGGAATGTTTAATTCCTAAGCAGGTTTTGGGATGAGGGTTTTTTTGCCTTTCCAGTCCGCCCCTCGCCATGGAACTTCCAACTCAGAATATTCTGTGATCCCAAGGGAATTCTGGGATTCTGAGAGAGCCAAAGAGGGGCAGGAAGAGCCCAAATTCAGAACCACTGTTTGGATACTGTGAATTTTATCCCCTCCATTCTAGTGAGTGTTGAAACCCCAAGGAGGATCTCTGTAACACCCCCCTGTCCACTGCCAGCCCAAGTACCATTTACCTGCCTTTACCCAAACTCCTGCATCCTTGAGAATTTTTAGGATTTGCCTTTGGATTTGTAAGGGTGAAACCAGGATCAAGCACACATTTGCCACCACGTTTTGGCTGGGATAGGCAGGGGGGCACAGCTGCACTCCTGATTTACATCACAACCCATTTTACTGGAAGAAAGATGCTGTTTCTATCATTGGGAGCAACAAGGAAAGAGTCCAAAGAACTGGAAGCAGAAAGGTCCAAATTTCTCCTGCTAAGATTATTCTGCCCTTTATTCAGGCCAACTGCATTTCTGAAGCACAAGAGAGAAATAGAAGAAATCAGGGCCATTTCTAGCAAATCACTTCCAGTAAAAAGTAACTGCAAGGAAAGCACACGAGACAAGAGAGTTTGCAATTAAGGATCAGATTTGCAAGTTCGTGCACAAGTGTAGCTGCAAATTCTCCCAGAGCCCGAGCTCCAGCTCCATTTGATCCCTACGTGCACACAAACAAGGACTGCAGACACCACTGCTGAAAATCTGGCCCTAAACATTTTTACTAAAACTGAATGAACAGACTATGCCCACACAAACAAGCACAAGACACAGTGAAGTTAAGTCAACACCAATACTTTCAGCTGATGGGGCTTTTTTTCCTCTTTTTTTCCCAAAAATTGGACCAAGTACTCACGGATTAGACTTGTCTCCATGGCTGCTTGCTCTGAGATAGGAGCAACTTTCAGGCAGCACATGTTCACCTCTTCCTCAGATGAAAAAAAAGATGCCTTTAGTGTAGATCACAGGAATGCATCAAAATAAAATCTATACAACACATTAAACACTGATACTGCCTCAAGGCTTGGGAGAGAACAAAGCCAAGCCTTGAGGGACCAATTCAACGTCATTCATTCCCCTTGATATCAAAGCAGAAGGCATTTGAGAGACAGAACTAAACAGCAAGACAAGCTTTAACTATACTCTTGTCAATACAAAACTCATTTAATGAATTGTTGGCTAAAACTGTCAGACGAGGGACAAATCATTTAGTGTTACATGCAACAGATGTTACTCATACCACAGAACTCTATACAGAAAAGCAGTTTCCACCTACATCCTTGGTACAAACCAGAGAATTGCTTCAGTAGTAATTGAAATATTGTTTTTGTGAATTCAATCTCAAAACTTGCTTTGCTCTACGGAAACACTGCTCGTTTCACAGTCGAGTTTCTCCTTAGTGTTTAAAATCCACTTACAATGGAAGTGTCTCTCTGACATTCATGTTTGAGAAAGAAAATGCTAAAAGTAGTTAAATTAGTTCTTTAAATAAATGGGTATGCAGTTGGAATTCTTCATATTTCGAACTGACAAGGGCAAGAAGCAGCACAGCACCAATTACAGAAAGTAGCTGAACCCACACATCTCAGTGTCACACAGTCTGAAACACAAGTATTTCATTTTCCAAATCACATCGACCTTTTAAATTAAACTGAAAACAATACTGCTACCAGTCCTCAGTCTAAAAACTAAAACCAGATCTCTTAATACTCTTCTATCCCCAGCAAGTTTGCTGGGAATTTTGTTTGTTCATTTTTAAAGCAAGGACACTTCTGCCTGCCAAGTTCAACACAAAGTATTTGGTTTAAGATTTGAAGACAGAAGGCACTTTTAACATTCAGCCTTAGAATACTGAGTGCAGAAACAACGTGTACAATTTTGTTCCTTTTGTTTAAATCCGAAATTTATTCCCCCCCCCCCCCATTAGTTCTTAGAAAGAGCAATGATAGCACTATATCACATTTCATTTTCAGGAGCACATTGACTTACTTATCCCATTAAACAGGTTGCCCTTCCAAGAGATCTTATGTGTGTGTGTCAGGCCTAAAGTTCATTTCCCAATATAGCACAAACCAAAGATCCTGACCAAGATCAATTAAGGAACTGCTTTTTCAGTGCACTGCTTGGTTATCCTGCTCACTCAGTGGTTTCCACTGCAAATTGCAATTACTGCAGCATTCATAGAACATCAAACATTAGTAACACTGGCTGGCTGACCACAGCTTAAAATGAAACAGCTCTGCATGGAAATGGAGTCCTTTCAAAGAACACTTAATACACCAATCCCCAACCTGCAAATCAGCTTTTCATTGACCACATGAAGCTATTTTCGTTCTGTACAGAAATTAATGAGGTTGTCGTTTAATCAACATACTTCAGGTTTCAGCTTTAATTCCATTTTTGTTACTGTAGACAAAAAAAAAAAAAAAAAAAAAAAAAAAAAAAAAAAAAAGGAAAAAAAAACCAAGAAAAAATGGAACCAACCCCAAGCATCATTCTTGTGAAAGCACAACAGTGAGAGCAGCAACTCCATGTTCTTTAGAGGTCACTTCTTCCCTCGTGTCAGTCGACTCCGAGCTGAACCCTCTGACAGCTCCTAACCAAACCCATGGGACAGTGAGTTCTCCAGGGATGAAACCAAGAGTTCTAATTTTATTTACAGCATAAGTCCTAGTCAAATCTAAGTCCATCAGCTAAAAAAAAAGAAAAAAGAAAAAAAAGAAAAAAAGAAAAAAAAAAAAAATACACATACTGTAAACATGGCAACATTAAATATGGTGATGCTAGTCTAGAGTATTTCATTTCATGATCACATCTTGTTATACCTGAATTTATATACAGGATATTTTATAGCAAGTGTTACCCACTTCACAAGTGGAAGGGGAAGAGAGAGAGAGAGAGTCTAGGTTTTGCTGTGGCTAAAACTCCTTCAAAGTAAAGTTAAAGCTTGTCTTTGATTGTTATAGAGCTTTCTTTCATAACCACATTTAAACTGAAGATTAGCACAGAGAAATTATTTGGGGGCCCCTTGAAATTTATAATTCAAAATTTCCGTTATGATTCTCGGGGGGGGGTGGGGGGGAGGTGGAAGGGTCTGATATGGAGAATAAAAAAAATAAAAACTCCTTCAAAGTAAAGTTAAAGCTTGTCTTTGATTGTTATAGAGCTTTCTTTCATAACCACATTTAAACTGAAGATTAGCACAGAGAAATTATCTGGGGGCCCCTTGAAATTTATAATTCAAAATTTCCGTTATGATTCTCGGGGGGGGGTGGGGGGGAGGTGGAAGTGTCTGATATGGAGAATAAAAAAATTACTGCAAAATAAACTTAATGGAAGTTGGGTCTTCAGACTGTCAGTCAAAAGTTCCAACAGGGGTTATTCCTGTTTGGGTTGGAGTTGCCTCTTCCAGGCCTCGTTCAAATAAACTAGTCGTTTGTAGTTGATGATAAAGAGAATGAAGTTCAGCAAATATGTGAGCACGCAGACAATGCAAAATTCCTTCAGCACGAAGTACAGAATGTATGCCAAGTACAGTGACCCTACTACAGACACTATGGAGGATGTCATGAGGATTAGAGCTGCTACTGCACTTGCTGTCATACCTGCAACAAGAGAGAGAAAGTTACTCATGCCTCTCCACACAGAGCAAAACTGAATTCAAACTCAGCCACTCAGCAACAGTTACACAGAACTCTGTTTAAAACACCACAGTTGAGAAGTGGATATTTGGAGGGGAGCATCTAAGGCTCTGTCCGACAGCCCTGTGATAAGGAGTGTGTGTAGTATGAACCATCCTCATATTCCTGAGTTATAGGAAAATTATTGGTCAAGTTATTTCTGTCGAGATTAACAACTTTATAGCAAACCAGAGAGTTACCAATAAATAGATATACATTACATTTCATGCACTTTTTTGCCTGCTCTCTCCATTACTCCTGCAAAACCTGCTCATTCCATTTTTATTCCCTCTCTTTTCCACCATGCAATCCAATGCCAAATATACTGGAGTGAAAATACCAGCACAGAAACTGTCTTCACACTTGTAATATTAATAGCATATCAGGAGAAAATGCAATTATTCTTGATATCAGTTGGGTTTTTAAGCCCTTTGGACTCATGTATCATTAGAGTGGTGCTAAAAAAACCCAAGATATAAAATTGGAAGCATTTATCTGCTTTCTTGCAGATTGTGCAATGCATATTGCTCTCCTCCTTCATCACCACAGCCCTGCTTTATACTTTAGGCTCTGAAGTGAAAGAATACTTACCAAGTAGCATTTGTAGTATATAAAACACGAGGCCAAAAACACTGTTTGACTGATTTATTGCACTGTCCTTTCCAAAGATGGAACCCAAGAGACCGAATCCTCGACCCCATCTGTAAAACAGGGAAACTCATTAACTCTTATTTGGGCACCTATTGTTTTACACAAGATTTTCAGTTCAGAGCTGCTGGGAAAAGCAAAGGACACGCATCCTGCCATGAGCTGTGTGGAATTCTGGAAAACCAAGCAGCTTGCAACAGGGGGAGCACTGGGCACAGCTTTATCCCACACCTTGCTGAATAAAGCTGTTTGACGCACCAAGAACTACCGAGTTCACACAGCTGCAATTTCACTGAACAGCACCTCTGCTTCCCAGGGCTGTAGTTTGGAGCTGTTTTGTCAAATAAACACCTCCTTCCCCCACTGACAGCTTTAGCAGCTCTCTGCATCACAGTAAATTGGACACAAGGTCACTACAAAGCCAAGGGAAGATGGTACAAGTGGTAAGGATTTGTTCCAGCTCTGCCAGAGCTCACCTCGCTGGATCAGAGCAGGAGAATCAGGACATAAATTTGTATCTCAGCTGCTCCTCAGTCTAACAGCTCAGGAGGAACCCAAATCTGTCAAGCACACAAGCTGAGGATGGCACCATCACAAGATCCCCAGCCCTCGTTTGTTGGAGCTCTTGCACACTGTGACACTTTGAACCAACACCTGAATCCACCACAAAGTGACTTTCAACTTTCTAGTGATAAGGCAGAAAGCAGCACAAGCCCTACAAAACTGCTGCTGGAGGAAGGAGGATGAAAGATTAAATTAGCAAATGTATTTGTGCCAGAAACCATTAATTCGATGCCCCAAGGCAGATCATGCCATTATTTGTAAAAGCAAAGTGACGACCCTATTTATTAGTGTTACTTGAAAAGATGAAGTTATTTTACTACTCCAGTTAACAGGTAATTTAACTCACAAGAGCACATTGGAATATCTGCCAGCAGATTTTTGGAGCACCAAGCCAAGCACCACACAATTGCTTCACATTAACCAGGTTAACTGAGCAAGGTAAAAAGTGCCATTCCTCATTCTGCTGCAGCAGAAAACTCCAAGGAAAATGCAGTTTTCAGGAAGTTTCTTGTCCTAGAGGCAGTGGCCCTGCTGGACCAAGATACTGCTCAGGTTTGTCCCTGCACGTGGCAGGAAGGTTGCTGATGTAACTCACTACACCTGGGACCTGCCACCACCACATCACAAAGCAGTCTTCTCACAGAAAGAGGTACTGCAATAAGGACAATTTAATATCATCTCCAAAATACTTTCTAGTCTCACAGCCATCTGTGCTAAACGCATTTAAACTCATAATTTTAATTGCAGACTAAGTCTGAATTCACTATTAATACTCTTGTGCTCTTCTCCCCAAGAAACCCAGCAGGTCCCAATTCCTAGAAAGCAGATTTACTGTATAAACAGTCAAAAATTAAACATACTTTCAGCTAGTTTGGTCTCAAATCTTTTAAAAGTGGAACTTCTGTGACAAAATTAAGCTTCAAGGCAGCACAGACAGTGCTTTTCCAAGGGACAGAGTCTCAGCATCCCAGAGCTGCCAGACATGGAGTTGCAGGGAAGAGCAGTGCAGAACTGCCTGGCTCCCTGCTCTCATCCCAGGACAACTCTGAGGCTATGGGATTACAAAGAATTACAAAGAATCTCAGTTATGACAAATTTTCCTCCCACACCTTGAATGCTATCTGGATTTTAAGTGAGAACTGTTAATTTTTTAGCCTTCCTTTGATAAGATGGTCACAGCACATGCAACAATTGTCTTGTGCTGTCCAATTTGCAAAGGCCAAATTAAAGAGCCACACAGATATATTAAAGGAATTATCATTTTTACATTTAATAGTCTATATTTATTTTTCTGTATTACTACATTTACAGATGCTTCAGCTTGCCATCCACAGGTTCAGTTTCTTGTTCTGGTCTCCAAGTGAGAATTCTTTGCAGGGTGACATTAAAGTGATTTGAACACACTCAGGCTTTCCTGCACAACCCAAACTGTGCAAAGGTTCAGCATCATCCTAACTCCAAATAACTGCGGGATGCTGAATCCCTCCCCTGTGTGAGTGCTCTCACCTCTGATGCTCAGCACATCCTGTGGTGTCTGAGAGCAAACTCGAGCTTAAAATATCAGAAATTTCCTTTTACAGAAGCTGACCCTGCAGTTATTCTGCAAGAGAATAAAATGTTGCTGGTGGAAGGATAACGAGTTCCAGCCCTTCCTGAGAGTCAGAGTCCCGGAGTGATCTGTGCAGAGCTGCAAGGTCAGAGCACAGGGAAAGCTTTTTCCACATGCAAGAGTTCATTAAGTGTCTTGTTGGCCTTGTAGCAGCTTTGAGGACATCAAGTATTAAATTTCAGCCCATGCAGTCCAGGTCTAATCTCACATCTTATTCCACACACTTGGAGACAGCTAAGCAGCTTGGGGTTTAACATGGAGCACTTTTCCCCAGCCTTATAAGGTTTGGAGTGGGAGCAAGTGTTCTGCATCAAACTGAAAAGCAAAGTATTTAAACTTGATATATTTACTTTGTATACTCCCTTTCCCATCTCATTTCCCTACTGAAAAGTCTAAATCGTGTCCTAATTTTATTAAGGTTGTAAAACCCACAATGAACCAGGAACTTTTGCAAGTGGAGGAAGGATAAACAGTGAGTAGATAATGTTCCTTTTCACACCCAACTCAGGTGTGAATTGCCTGATTTATGAGAACTTTGAAAGTCTAAAATAATATGGCAAACAAATAGCAAGAATAAAGTCCTAACAGCACGATAAGCTTCAAAAAATAAACACAGAAGTCTTTCATGTAATCTGCCTTTTACAAAAAAACCTAATTTACAAGAAGTGTTATTAACTCGCATCAATTTTTTTTTGGATACAGAATGCTAAACAAAACGACCTGCAGTAATTACAGAGCTGCTTGCACAGCAAGATAAAAGCACAGCCCAATTTCACCAAGTTTTTCCTGGTACTGACTGGTGGCTCCCATCCCTGAGGATCAGGAGTTCCGCGCTGAGATCCAGGTCGAAGTCACTCGAGGTGACTCAGAGCACTCTGACAAACACATGAGCCAAACCCACTTTCACCACACCCAAGTTTCACTCCTATTAAAAAATAAAAAGCAATCTGAACTAACTACAAGGAACAGACCTTTAAGACATCTTTGTAACTTAATTTCCCTCCCTATCTGCATGTACAACTCTGAATGTTCTTTAAAAAGTTAAATAATGATTCAAGAAATAAAGTGTTTCATCTACTTTCCCAACATCTAAAATGGAGCACTACAGTGATTTTCAGTCCAATGTGCACTATCTTATTTTAAGTTATTATCCACCCTCTAAACAATGTCCCTTTTGGTTTGAGGTACTTCTCAAAGCTCAGCACTGTTGCATTTTTAGAAGTTTAAAGCGGTATTTGTGTGCAATTGCTACTTCTTAACAGGAAGAATAAAAGAACTGAGGTCACTGTAATCCACAAGTGACAGACCTCCAATAAAATCTTACACTTTTAAATAATTTAAAACTCTTTTGCACAATTATGAACATCCTCTGTGTTCCAGAGCAGCATATTAGGGGACACACTTGAAACATTTTAGCATAATTTAGCAGAGAAAATGCTAAAAGGGAACCCAAGAACCTCATTTAGTCCCCCAGCATCTCAAGTATTTTAGAAGACAAGCAAACAACCTTCCAGTTTAACAAGTTAAAAGCTATGAGTTATCAGCATTGGCTCAAAAAGCAGCAGAATTCCAAGCCTGCCAAACACACCAAGTCAAACAAACAAAACAAAAAGTGTCTATTTAGCCAGGAGCTGGATTAGGGTCCCATGCAGTCCCGGTAAGAAATGCTGGAGTGTTTTTGTAGCCAAGCCCCAGCTCTGACAGTTACCTGCAGATGTTTTAAACAGTTTTGCCATAGACATCATTCCCCGAGATGCTTTCCTTGGCCTCCCACTAAGGATCAGCTTAAACTTCTGAACTGGGGTTTCACCTGCACCAACACTTGGCAGCCACCCCTGAAGCCTTCCAGGATGGACCAGATGCTTTGTGAGCACTTTTGACCTCAACAACCACCCCTGGTGATGACCAGAACCACATCCCCTCAATTTCACCTGGTAACCCCCTTAGTTTTTATGCCCAGAACTGAACTAACCCCTGGAAATTCATTTGAACATGGAAAGAACTGTACTGGATGAGGGCAGGCCCAGCAGCAGATGCCTTGAACAAAGCACACAATTCCCAGGTCACATTCCAGTGTCCTTAAGGAATGTTAGAAAATTCAATCAAATCCTTCAGGGAACCAGATTATTCCAAGGCATGTCTGATCCAACATCTCTGCATTTGTGCAGCAGCAGCTTTGCCAACACAATTCTCTCTCTCAGGTGTTGGGTTTGGTGCAATGAAAAGGGCAAACAATTTTAAAAATTCTGTACTCAGAAAACTGCAAGAAAAGAACTCAAGTTAGGGGGTTTTTCTGGGTAGCAGGAGGTTACTAAAAGCCTCTCATTTCAGGATTATTTATCATCCCATGAGCATTATTTTGTTATCAACAGCAAGAACCCCTTACCACTTTGTAACCCCAAGGAAACAATAAATCTGATTTTCTAAAAAGAAAAAAAAGGCTTCACTTGACAAGTGATGGGCACATTTCCTTAAGCACCACTGGACTCCTGAGATAAGTTCTGGACCAGAGTGAAAGTTCTCAGAGGGGAGCAGAGCTCACACCCTGCTTTCAGTGAAAAGCTCATATAAAGGTCAAAGGATCTGGAGCATGTTAAGAAACTTTGGTTGCAACTTCTTTCCAGCTTCACTAGAGGATTTTGGATTAAACCTAATTGATGGTTTCAAGGCCATTCAAACAGTTTTAATAAATGAAATAAAAGCCTTCAATTAGAAGCCACAAGAAAGAAGATTAAAAATTGCCATTTGTAAATCTGCCAGGAGTGCTCCAAAATGTTGATACACTTAATTTCACGTTGAAATCTATCAGCAGTATTTAGCATAACCAAATGAGATTTTGTTCTATATATCCTCCAGCTCTACTTCAGAAACAGTCTGTGAAAAATCTGTGTCTAGATCAGCAAAATCTTAAGCAGACAGTGGATAATTATTTCATAGCAGCATTTACAGAGGTACTGGCTATTCAAGCTACAAGCCAACAGCACTGATTCCTTCTACATAATCTTTTCTATTAAGCTACCATAAAGGAAGCCCAAGTTTGAATTAAAGGCACTTTGTTAAATTTACTTTGCACCAGGCAAAAGAATTCTTAGCCCTATTGTGAATTCCAGACAAGCTGGAAATTATATATATATGAAAAGCAAAAATAAACATGTTTGTGTGAGCACTGTAAGGATGGAAAATAAGATTCCCATAGCAAGGGCACTGCTGTGTATTGTAAATGATGTGCCTCAGTCACTAAGGGTTGTAGCAGTATTAAATCATCCAATTTCTACTAGAAAGATGGGGAAAAAAACCCCACTTGAGTTATCAGCTTCTGCCGCTTTAAGAGCAACTTTAAAACTCAAAGCTGGTTTCTACCAGCATTCCTGAAACACCTTCCCTCTGCTGCACATGGAATAAGCTCTGAATCCTCCCTGCCCACACCCTAAGCCTCTGCTCCCTGCCTCCCCATGCTGTGCCAGTCCTGGCTCCTGTTTGCACAGTGCCAGCCCAGCTGGGGACAAGGGACAGAGAACCTTGGCTCCCAGGGCAGGGTTTCCCTTCAGCAGAGGAGTGACTGTGGGTCTCCCTCCCTTCCCCTGTGGCGCTGAATTTGTCTCCTCCAATTTCTCCCTGCCCAATTCCAAACCAGAGATCTTCCAAGCTTCCCTCAGACAGCAAACCCAGTGAATCCAGAATCACTGAAGAAGCCCTGTTACACCTCCTAACACCTTGTATCAGTCACTAACACTGGCAGCTGAAAACCTCAAACATACCTGAATATTTATCTGCAGGTACAGCAATAAAAAAAATCCTGGGATATCAGGAATTTATTATTATTAATATAAATGATGACTGCTACATAGTGTTCTTCACCTGGAATTAAGCAAACTTGACAGACAAGTTTACAGAACTGCTCCACAACAGAGCTCAGTGGGAACCTGGTTAAACATCAGGTTAGGGAGGTCTGGGAAGTTTTCTCCATGTGCCATTTCCTTGGACAATGGGGTTGTTCTTGTCAACTTGATAAAGATGCACCAGAACAGTTCTAGCAAGGTGTGCTCTGTGAAAAACCAGCACGGGGCAGTTTTATCCGCAGTTCTTAGAGCAATTCACACCCACTCTGCAGAGGAATGAGCTCTACACCAGCACAATCTCCACAGCTCTGACGGCAAAGCAAGCAAACAGAACACGAGAGGTGTAAATTCACTGTTTAAAGTGATTTCTGAATGTGAGCAGAACCACACAATAATGCTACACCTGTCACAGGCCACCCTTTCAGACCTGCCCACAACACACACCAAATGTAACAGGCATTTTCAGGAACTACCAGGTGAGTATTTTGGTGCATCCACTAGAAAACACAAGGTGGACAGGCAGCTTGGTCTTGAGGAAGGTGTCCCTGCCCATGGCACGGGAGCTGGAACAAGATGAACTTGAAGGTCCCTCCCAACCCAAACCATTCTGTCACATCAGACTTCTTCAGAACTTTTCAGAGTGCCTCAAACACAAGACACCAATCCAAGACCTTGCCCACGAGCATAAAGTTCACAACAGGGAATTCCTAAAATATCAATTCCATCCAGATTCTCAAAATGCTATTTTGACTCTAGAACTACTTCAACAATCAGCTAAAGATCAATACTGACTATTGCCAAACCTCTTCACTGACGCAGCTGCAAATATTGCTACAGATACACACGACACGTGCCCTTTGCTCGTCTGTGCTGCTGTCTTGAGGCTCTGTCACAGTGGGTACAGCATTAATTAATGCATGCCAGGCTACAAAACCTCCTTCAAAACCACTAATTTGCCCTGCAGGAACCTCCAATTCACCAAGACAGAAAGCAGAAATGTATTAGAAGACCCCAAAAGCTCTCAGAGCATGCAAAAGACCAAAGCCAAAGGCTCTGGGTCTCTGCATTACTACTTAAAGGTCACATTTTATTTCAAGCTGTAGCATGACCTGTATGACTTGAAATGTGTTTTATTACTTTAATTCCCTCTGTGAAACTACAGCAAGACCAAAAATATTTTTCAGGAACTGCTATTAGTCTGTTTCATTATAAATAAAGCCATTCTTGCCACTTAATTATTCTCAAATATAAGACAGCAATTAATTTCAAATAAATGCAGCCACTGCCAAAGGAAATGTTAGGTATTGCCCTAACACCTGCCCTTATTAGCCACTCCTTAACAGTTTTTATTTTTAAACTATTTCATGAACTTTCTCCTTGATAAAAACTTGAAATATGCTGACCATTCATGTTTTGGGTAAGGGATACTGGGAAGGTATCTCTCCAACATAATCTTCTGCATGAGTCAGGCTCTGATAGGAGATTTTCTGTGCTCCTCCCTCTGCATGCTGGCAGTCTTTACATTTCTGTTCTTCTTTTTGTGCCAATCCCAGATCTGGCTTAAAAGCAAGACTTGGAAATACCAACAGCTGGTGAAAAAAACTCCGCCCAAAATACCAGAAAGTCAGCTCAGGAAGGAATAAATGGATTTATTCTAATTATTCTATGCATTTAAAATTAATCCTACCAGCATTAAGTGCTTTTTAAAGTTCAGCCCACTCTTGGAGTCAAAACTCAAGATGTGAAGATTGTAACATTCCAATTCCATCAGCAAATCCAGCTTAAATAAAAAGTCACACAATCCAATGAACCATCTAAAAGCCAAGGTAGAAACAGAAGTTTCTCACCCAGTTAACTCTGCAGAGTTAACTGTAATAATTAGCTAATCAATTAATTTCTGATTGTCAGTGTGACAGCTTAATGAGCAAAGAAAAGTGAAAGTTAAATCTGAAAAAGCTGGAACACAAGATTGAAACTCTACTACCCCAGTGGAATCTAAAGTGTGGTTACAAGTTCCTTTCAGAAATCAAGTTCCTGAGAAACTTTGGAGATGTGGGAACAAAGAACATTCACTTGGAGAAAGTGAGAGAGAATGATGGATGGGGAGCTGTGGCAACATGGAAAATAAGATTAATTTATTTCCAAGTTTAATGCCTTGCCCTCCGGCCTTACTTTTAAAGCAAAACTCCCCCTCTGTGTCCTGCACAGCCTGGAAAGCAAATTCTTCTCCAAATATGGCTTCACTGAACAGAACTTGCACGTTCCTTTTCCACAAACTCCTTTTACCACCTGCTCCAATGATCACGAGCTCTCCTGGCATTTGCAATGCTTCACTCCAGGCATGATTCTCCTAGCAACTGCTGGGAGATTTTAGTGCATTTTATCCCTAACTCTTCACATTATCATATAGAATTTCTACAGTAAAGGATTTCCAGGTCTTACTCAACGTGTCAGCTGCAGCATTGCTAATGAATGCTGCAATTACTGAGCATGATTCCATAATTAGAAATAATTCCAATTATATCTTTAGGTGATTTCCTTCTCCCCAGCCTTCAGTAAACACAGGTCGAAACTGTGACATCAAGTTCCCTGTCACAACAGCAGCATCTGTGCAACATCAAAAAGCTGTTGGAGGACCAATTCTATACAAAACCAGGCTACTCAATACTTAAATCTCTGTTGTTCTCTTTTTACCCCTGTATGTGTAATCAAAGTTAAATTACTCATAAGACTCACGTGGTTTAATCTCAATAGTCCAAGCACAATTTAATTTATACCATTTTAATTTATCTGGTGAGTTTATTGAAGTCTCCTCCCTAGTTAGATCCAAACTTTGCATTTCAGGACACTCCCCAACCAGAGATATGAACAAGCACCTTCACAAACTAAAGATGACCTGAGACAGACAGAAAAGCAGAGTTAAAGCCTTCACTCAATCACAATATCAGGTGGCCAGAGATACAGATCTCTGTCACATAATCCCACTTCTATCAGCACAGAAGAGGTTTTAAGAATAAGAGTTCCCTGGATGTTTTGCCTCAACAATTTCACAGCCAGAGTATGGGAACATTCTCTCAAACTGCCTTGTTATGATGATACAGCAAGTACCTCTATAAAAACTGTTACAGCTTTTGCACAGGTTGCAGTGAGAGGGGGAAAAAGTAAATCTCAAGTACTCATTCAGCTGAAGACACTAACACGATAATAACAAAATTCTCCTTAAAAAAAAAAAAAGTATTCAATACATAGACTTGCTCAATAACCAAATTTATACACTGACTCTCCTAACAGAAATAAGAGCCCTTGGCCTTTAGAAAACAACTGCTAAACTGGCTGGATGTCTGCAAAGTAAGTCAGGATTTGGACTGGGCTTTTGCTGCAGAGGCATCCAAGCCTCCCTTGAATGAAGCACTTCCTCTGTATCACAAAAGCATCTCCTGTGCTGCCAGGAGACATCCCAGTGAAAACGCAATACAAATACTGCAATTAAAACTAACAAAGCACACCACCTGCAACTGGACTTGTTTATGTTATCCATAACCACTACTCACAGCGACAGCACTTCACTCTAAGGAGCCTTTACCACTAAAACGCCTGTCACTCCACCTAATTACCATTGATTACAACACAGCAATTGCGGGTGCCTCACCCTCCAGCCCGCAGTGATCCCGAAAAACCCCGCTCCCACAGCGGCCCTGCAGCGATGGGGCTGCCCCAAACCGGGA
>NW_008239778.1:993357-996169 GCF_000691975.1 Corvus brachyrhynchos
CGCTTTTCCTCACGTTTTTTTTCCCTCAGATTTGGGACGCGGGAGAAACTGGGCAGTTCCGGAAAATGCGAAAAAAAAAAAAAAAGAATCTTAGCGGCTGACCTGAGCCTCGGGGATGATGTGTCACTTCACCGGAGCTAAGGTGATGTGAGCCTCAGCCCCGTTCTCCAGGTGTTTTTCCGTGATTTTTGGACAGAATGAGCCGAACTCCCGCATCCTGCAGACACAGAGAGCCCATCTGGTGTGCAGAGGGCCTGTTACACTCCCCAAAGTTCAGCACGAGATTTCCTGGGGTGTGCAATTTGGATAAACGATACAAGACGCGTATCAGAAGTTTGTTTTTCCTAGCGCACACCACAGCCTGGTGCTCCACTTGGCTCGGGAACAGCTGCTGATGGATTCCCCCAGGGCTCGGGAGATTACACCTTGCACTTGAGCAATGGGATTTCATTACTTGTTTCCCAGATCTGGGATCGCATTCCGTCACTCTGGGTCACAATAAAAACGGACACAACCCAAAATCAGGGCTGGATCTTCTCTCTTTCACAGAAGAAGCATCGACACCTGCCTGGTGCTTAAAGAATCACTTAATCCCTGTGGTGTACCCACACAAAAGTCATGGCAGCTGGAAAAAAACAATCTTTGTTCGCTGTAAACATCACCACAACCACCGTTATTGCTGATTTTCGGGATGGCCACCGGCTACTCGTTCTCTTGCCCTTCCCAAAATCCTTGTGCGTTGTGGGCATCAGCAGATGCGAGGGTGAGCCGGTACAAAAGGGAGCTCTGGAGTCTTCCCAAGGAAAGCAGGAGAACAAAGCACAATGGCAGCATTCATCCCGCCGGCAGTGCCATCCTGCCCTCATTGTTCTGCAAAACAAAACAAATCCAAGAGGGACGCGGCGGCAAAATGACTTCAAGCGTCAAGAATCCCTCTGCCAGCAAAAGAAAAAAAAAAAAAAAAGAAAAAAGAGAAAAGGGAAAATTGAAAACTATTAATTAAAAAGCATTGAGAAAAGCACTCATTAAGAAACGAGTTGCTTGAACTCTAGAAAAGCGAAATTATAACTCCTGCTTTCTATGCCGTGATTTGCTTTCAGTGGGAACAAGGGACAATGGGAAAGGAGTGGAGATGACCGAGATGGAAGAGGGTGACCAAAAAAGAAATAACAGATGTACTAAAGCACGAGGAAAAGAAAGCACCCTCTCCCATACATTTATAGCCCGGCCCTTAAATAAGATGAGGTTTAGTCAAAGCTTTTCTTTTTGATAAAGCGAATGGACACGTGCGATGTGTGTCCCTGGAAGCAGCAGCGGTGGAGGAGCGGGGCTGAGCTCTGCCCTGCCAAACTCCGGAGCCATCTGTGGGCATTCCGGGCCAACCGCAGGGGAGAAGGTGCCAGCTCTGCAGTGAATTACTGCCTGTCTGGAGTGCTCCACTCATAAAGCTTCGCAAAAACCCCAAACCCAAACCAGGGGAGCGGCCAAGATGGAGAGAGGCCAAGAACCAGGGAGAAGAAGCTCTGAGAGACGAGCTCCTGCAGCAAGACCAGCAGTGTGAGCTGACACAGATGTCCCTGTTCTGAACGTGATTTATCATTTATATTTATCTCCTAATAACTCTCACATCAGCAACTGCTTTTCTGAGCTGTACTTCTGCTCTATAAACTCACAATATTAGCACTTCTTTCACAACAGTTACATCCCCTGATGTAAAAGATGTTGAAATGCCTGGTCTTTCACCTCCTTTGTAAGTGAAGAAACTGTGAACAAGCAATTTTTTTGTCATGAATTATCCCAACTATTGACTGTGGTATCCCATATTATTGCTGCTGTGTATAGAAACAGCTTGATTAATACAAGAGTTAATAAATTCATTAAAAAATTCATTTCTCCAAGTAGACAGTGTCTCTAAAGCAAGGAGACAGCCCCTGGGTGGGGATGAGGGGGCAGGAGGGACCCTTGCTTCTTTTTTTGGGGTGAAAATCGCAGAATCACAGAATGGTTGGGGTTGGAAGGGACTTCTGGAGATCATCCAAGGCAGGGTCACCTGGAGCAGGTGGCACAGGAACACATCCAGGTGGGTTTGGAATGTCTCCAGAGAGGGATACTGCAGGTTCCAGAGCTCTTTCTCCTCAACGTAAAGTTCTTTCTCATGTTGAGGTGAAACTTGTTGTGTTTTAGTTTACGGCCATTACTCCTCGTCCTGTTGCTGGGCATCACCAAAAAGAATCTGGGATGGCCCTCTGGCACCCCTTGGAGATATTTCTATGGAATGATGGGATCATTCAGGGATCAGTCCTCTCTGCCCCAGACTGAAATCTAAAATGTGAAACTCCGCTGAAAGGCTCAATTCCGAAGGGCTTCTGGAGGCTCCTTCTCCACAGAGAACATTTCTCTGAAGGCTGGAACACTTTCATTGCGATTTAGGTGTTTATTTTGACGAAAAGTCCCACACAGACTGGGGTCTATCGCGATTTGGGTGTTTATTGTGACTGAGGATCCTACAAGGAGTGGGTTTATCGCGATTTAAGTGTTTATTGTGACCGAGAACCCTGCACGTGCGTATTTATCCCAATTTAGGGGTTTATTGTGGCTGAAGGTGCCGCAGACGCAGGTTGATCGCTATTTATTGTGACCGATGGCTCCCCAGGCGCGGGTTTAACTGCAGTTTAGGTGCTTATTTACTTACAGTTTATTTATTGTAGGTGCTTATTTACTTACAGTTTATTTATTGTAGGTGTTTATTTATTTACAGTTTATTTATTATAGGTGTTTATTTATTTACAGTTTATTTATTGTGTTTATTTAT
>NW_008239778.1:996314-996772 GCF_000691975.1 Corvus brachyrhynchos
CCCGCGGCGGCCGGGCCGCCATTGTGCAGGCGGGTGACGCACTGGGGTGGTGGCAGTGCCCGGCTGGTTTGAACTGAGGTGGCTTTGGGTTAGTTGGACGGCTGGGGGGGACGGAAGTGTGGCTGCTCGGCTGCAGGGCCTGGACATCAACGCCTTGTTAATCAACCGCTTTTGGGTCGTATTTTATTTTTCCCCAAACAGTACAGCCCTATGCGAGCTGGGGAATGGCCAGGCTTTAAAACAGGCGGAAAGAAGCGTGTAATCCTGACCCTGTCTTGCATAAGCCGCTCACCAGAACACGGAGTTCATGCATTCAGAGCGTAGCAGGGGTGTGTGTGATCCCAGCGTGATCCTTGGGGCCACGAGTTGCACTGGCGGTCCCTGTGTGTCCCTCCCAGCTCGGGACTTTCTGTGCTGGAACGGTGAACTCCTGGCCCTGCAGCCACGGGGCTCCTGCC
>NW_008239778.1:996941-999502 GCF_000691975.1 Corvus brachyrhynchos
AGATGGCCACCACTGCTGCCGGGGTGGCCGTGGGCTCGGCCGTGGGACACACCATCGGGCACGCCATCACCGGAGGATTTAGTGGAGGGGGCAGCTCCGAAGCTGCCAGGCCTGATATCACTTACCAGGTGAGGGGAAGCACAGCTGGACACCGACTGATGGGCACAGTTGATTTGGAAGATCAGTTCCACGTGGGCTGAGGGAGTTGCTAGAGCCTTAAACACCACATGAATCATAGCTGGGGTACTTAAAGTCTTTATATAGTCTATAGACTATATATATATATAAATAAAACCATATATAGTCTGTAGCTATGGACTGAATCTCCAAGGTAACTCACCATGAATAATCTTAAAAAGAGTTCAGAGGGATTCAAGAGTGATTTGTGCTGGTGGCAGGATATCAGTGTTATTTTCTACTGTATTATTCCTCTGATTCAGGCAAGACTTCCATGTTCCAGGTCTGATGTTGGTGAGACCTTTGATACACTCAGAGTTACCTGAGTGTATCAAAACCACTCAAGTGTTTGTAACTTCAAAAACTGCTCGGAATGTGGCATTCCACTCCTGGAAAGTTACTTTGTTTTTCAGCCCTTTACTTGTTTTCCGTTTAAAAATCATGAAGATTTTGACTAAAATGCAGGAAAGATATCTCGGCAAGCAGTGTGGGGATGGTTTGGCTTCATTGGAAGGGTCCTTACAGAGCTGTTTGGTTTTTCAGGAGCCCCAGGCTGCTCAGGCTGCCCAGCAGCAGCAGTATGCTCCTTGCCAGTACGAGATTAAACAATTCCTGGAGTGTGCTCAGAACCAGACTGACCTCAAGCTGTGCGAGGGCTTCAGTGAGGTGCTCAAGCAGTGCAGGGTTGCCAATGGTAAGTACACAGTGCTGACAGGCAACTGTTACATGGGATAATTGGTAAAATTATCATGGAATGATGTCCTGGGGTTTTGATCCATCTGGTGAAGGGTGGGGAGTGATGAAGGTGCTCTTAAGTCAGGTAAAGCAGCTGCTGTTCTGTTGGGCTTCATGCTGGAGGTGATGGGGTGGAGAGAGGGTGAACTCCTGATGCTTTTGTGCTGGTGCATGGATTGAAGATGACTGGAAAAGTAGCAGCAGCACATTTGGGGAATTAGCAGAGCTCTAAGGACAACAGAACCATCCTGTCCTGGAAGGAAGGAGGTGGCTGTGCACCAGTGCTGATGTCTGCAGCTCAGCATATCCCAGAAAATGTATGAGGGAAGGGGGGAACACCCTGACAAATCTGTCTTATGGCAAGGAAAACCACCTTTCCATTCAAGGATCCAGAACTTACTGAGATAACTCCTTTCCTTTCAGGTTTGGCCTAAGCCTGCTTGAGGCTGCTGAAGATCATCTTGCAAGAACTGACCTACGAATGAAAACAAAAAGCTTCAGTAATAAAATTTAAAGCTGTCTGGTATCTTGTTAGTCCATATATTCACACTCTCATCCCTGTGGCTTGACTTCTGCCATAGCTGCCTCCGATGTGATACAACTTCACAGCCGCAATTTAATTTAGCACAAAATGGAAGAGTGAATAATAAAGCAGAATGAGCGAACGAGGGTTTAACTGATTTTGCTGATTGTTGTGTTGAACGTGTGTAATGTGGTCTATAAATAAACTCTCTCTAGAAGTCCCTTGCTTTAGTTGAGTGCTGGAGTTGAGCTTAAAGGGTGAGGAGGTGAGAATTGATTTTGGCAGGGTGTTTTGCAGCTCTTTCATCCTGTGATGGGGCTGAACCCTGAGAGGATGGTCCTGTGGCCTTTCCCTCCTTCCTGGCTCAGGCAGGTGACAAAGCCACTGCTGCTACATGAAAATAATAATCACTATTTAAAAAGTATTTACTGATGCAAAGTGCAAACCCTCCTTTTTCCATCGGAGGGAGCAGCCACATCGTGCCTTGCTGAAATCCTTGGGGCTGATAGAGTAAACACCCTCCTCGACATCACTGGAAAAGCCTGGATAAGCTGTGCCCCCACCAGGAAGTGTGGTGGGGAATAACCCTGCCCTGAAAAGCGCAATTCCTGTTAAAAATGCTTTCCTAGCTTGACCTGTTTTTCCTGAAGTGCTGTTCTGCTGTTGGATGTTCTGCCTGTTCCTAAAGCCCTTCATCTCGTGCCTGCAGTTCCTGGAAATGAAAGTATTAGATCAGTGTTCAAAATGGAGAAGAGTCACCTCACACAGGGGCGATGAGGGCAGAACTGCCTGTCCTGGTGACATGAGCAGCTTCGCTTCTGCTGATGAAACTCCCATCTCATTTCTGCGGTGTTTCAACGTCCTGGTGAAACTGAAATAAAACCAGTGCGGGGTTTGGGCCAATCTGGGACAAGAGGAAATGGCCTTAAGATTCGGTTAGATACTAGAAAAAACGATTTCACTGTTTGGATGGTCAGGCACTGGAACAGGTTTCCTGGAGAAGTTGTGGAGTCACCATCCCTGGAGGTGTCCAAGAAGCGTCCGGACCTGGCGCTGGGTGATGACCGAGCGGCTCACTGGTGGCAGTGCTAGGACCGGCTGCTCTTAAAGCTCTCTCCTTCCCTTC
>NW_008239778.1:1000190-1000859 GCF_000691975.1 Corvus brachyrhynchos
TTAGAGCCCTGCACCGGCTGCTTATATAATTCAGGGTGTTTTAAACAAACTCCCGGGCTCTTCCCTGCCGGGAGAAGGCAGCACGCAGATTCCAGGCTTCTCCCGGCAGTGCTCCGTGGATGCGCCCCAGTCTCCAGCCCTTCCCCACAACACCAACCCCCAGGACCTGGATTTTCAGCTTCAAAAATAATCAAAGGTTTTCGTTACCCCCCCATCTCAAAGATACTTTATTTCCCCCACTTCCTGATCCTGCCTCTCGTTTATTTCGGCTTGGTTTGGCATTACTCACAGTATTTCCAGCAGCTAAAATTTTGTAAATTAAAGCAAACTCATGGCTGTTTAGAAACGCTCCAGCCCGTGTTAAACATCCCTGGCAGCAGCAGCCAAAACACTGCATTGGTCCTTAAAACCAGGTCAGGACAGATACACATTGCTAATGAGATTTAAGTGTACTTAGAGCTGCCAGTGCCCTGGCAGAGTTACTGAGAGGAGGGCAAAGGAAAGCCCACAGAACCGGGGATCTCCTGGCCACCTCTGTCCCTTCCTTCAGCAACAAACTGTCACTCCAAAGGGACAATTTTGCTGCGTGGGCTTGTAAGAGCTGCTTTCCACCCTAAGTGCTTGGACTCTGTGTATGGGCACAAACCAAGCTGTGTAGACCACCCCCCC
>NW_008239778.1:1000977-1005691 GCF_000691975.1 Corvus brachyrhynchos
GGCTGAGGGAGCTCTTTCACCTGCTGTCCTCATGCTGGCTCAGCTCTCACTGTTCCCAGTCCCTCTGTCCCCACCTGCACCCTGACCCATCCAGCCCCTCTTGCTGCTTCACTGACCCTCACCACCTCTTTTTCCTCTTCAGTCCCTTTCCATTCCCTTGAAACACGATTTTCCCCTCCTTATTCTCAGCCAAAGACAACTTTGTCATGTTAAAAATAACAAGGGGAAAAAAAAGAAAAAAAAAGGCAGGTTCTAGCCCTCGAGGTGGTGTTGGTGTGGGGTGGTGTTTCTGGAGGCTGCTGCTGTGAGCTGGGTGCAGGGAAGGGATGAGGTTTTGAGGTGCTGCAGCATTTTTTCCCCAAAGCCTTGGCCCCAGCCAGGCTGGTTCTGCCCCTGGGGACAGTGAGGCTATGGGGAAATCCAGTGGGATTTCTCCTGTTCCCAGTGGGATCTCCACAGCGTGCCAAGGACAGAGCATGGCTTTTCCAAGCAGCAAAATACCCACTTTGGTTTTTGGTCCAGGATCATCCTCCTCCTTCCTCCTCAATGTTCTTTCTTCTGTAAGGGATCAAGGATCCCAGCCCTGGGAGCAGTGAGAGCTCATCCTCACTCTTTTTTCCTTGCAGCTCCTTTCTGCCCTCAGACAAGCCCAGGGTGCTGCCTGACAGGAGCCAGAGATGACCAAGGAAGAAGATCTACCAGACTGGAACTCATCCAAGGAGTTTTATGAAAAATATGAGCCGAAGGAGATTTTGGGCAGGTAAAGCTTTTATTTTTGGCAAGCAGCTTGTTTTGGTTCCACGTCCTCCAGTGCCAGATAGGAACAGTGTTCCCTGGGAATCTGATACAAACAGGGCCCACAGCAGCATGGGGCTAAAAATAGCATGGAACAGCACTTTCCATCAGCTCAAAACCTTCTGTCCCACCGAGACAGGGTGACAGAGCGAGACCCGCTCGTGCATGAAAATCCCAGGCTGCCCAGGTGCCGGTGGCTGGGCAGGCAGGGATGGAACCCCCCTTTTCTCCCTGTTGTCCCTGGCAGGGGGGTGAGCAGCGTGGTCCGGCGGTGCATCCACAAAACCACGAGGCAGGAATACGCCGTGAAGATCATCGACATCACGGCAGGGAACATCTCCCCCAAGGAGGTGCAGGAGCTGCGGGAAGCCACCACCAAGGAGATCGACATCCTCCGCAAGGTCTCGGGCCACCCCAACGTCAGTAAGTCAGGCCCTGAGCATCCAGTCAAGGGGAGTTTCTGCCCAGTTTGTTCCTCAGGGTGTCCCCAGGAAGGGTTTTTGGGGTGAAATCCCTGGGTGATGTAGGGCACCTGTTCAGAGCGTTGTTTGCTCTCCCTCCACACGCACCCCGGCAGTGCCCCCCATGTTGTCTCCCAACCACAGCACTAGTGAAGATCAACTCCTCATTAACTCAATTAGCAGTTTAATCAGTGGTTTTTGGTCCATTGCTGTGCTCACAGCCCCTGTGCTTTATTCCAGTCCAGCTGAAGGACAGCTATGAATCCAGCACCTTCTTCTTCTTGGTGTTTGACCTGTAAGTACCAGCTGGCTCAGCACTCCGGGCCCACTCCCTCTCTGCAGATTGGTCCCAGCTTTTTATGGCCCAAAAATGGCAAAGTGGGGGGACAACCAGCTCTTAAGGTAGAATGAAGCCTCAACTACTGCAAGCTCATTGCAGTCCTGCTGCCAGCACTGTTTCCCCTCTGTCAGCGGCTCAGTGCTGCTCGGGTTTCCCTATAACCTTTGGTGGGAGCTGTCATGCATCCCTGAGGGTTATTTATATGCTCAGTGGGACCAGGCTGTCTGCAAAGCCACAATTCCTAATGCCAGGGCAGTGCAATGGATGTCAGAGCAGTGGGATGGCACTGGCAGACCCCCATCCCTGCCCCATCTTTGATGGTTGGACTTGCTGATCTTAAAGATCTTTTCCAACCTTAACAATTCTGTGTTTCTATCCAAAACTTGCCCTCTCCAGGCACAGCCTTTTCTCCTCCTGCCTGATACTTTACTGAAATATATAAAGGCATTTTTACCCCTTTTTCTGAAAGTTATTTTGGGCCTTTAAGGGGCACAGACCCCTGGGTGATCCTCCCCAGGGACTCAGAGATGGTTTGCTGTTTCAGCTCAGCCTCTGCCTCACTCTGTTTCCCCTCCCTTGTGCAGGATGAAGAGAGGGGAGCTCTTTGACTACCTCACTGAGAAAGTCACCTTGAGCGAGAAAGAAACCAGGTAAGGCCGGATGCAGAGGGGTGAAGATCACCTTGCAAGAGCAGAGCGTGTGTTTGAGACACCCTGGGCTGTGTCCCTATGCTCAGGGCTGAGAGCACTGTCCCTGTCCCCATCCCTGGGACTGTGGTGCCAGTGGATATTTGGGAGAGGGAATGAGCTGTCCCCCATCCTCAGGAAGATCATGCGAGCGCTGCTGGAAGTGATCCAGTACCTGCACTCCATCAACATTGTCCATCGGGACCTGAAGCCGGAGAACATCCTGCTGGATGATGACATGAACATCAAGCTGACAGATTTTGGCTTCTCCTGCCAGCTGCACGAGAATGAGAAGCTCAAAGGTAGGGGGCTGGTGAGGTGGGGGGATGCTGGGCTGGCCCCTGGTCACCCCACTGTTGCAGTGCCCCTGGCGAGTTCTTCCAGCCCCACTCTCTCCCTGTCTTACCTGTGGGTACAAATCGGTGCTGTTTGGCTGATTTTGCTGTCCTCACAGACAAGTTCTGCCTGCACACAGCCTCCTCTCTCCTTGCCATGAAAAAGCTGCTGCTCTTTAGGAAAACCATCCTAGTCATTCCACTTCTTTTTTCCTCCAGTTGATCCCCACTACCCCATCCACTTACAGCCCAGCATTATTTCCCCCAACTCCTACATGCAAAGAGCCACACATCCAACAACAGATATCCCCTCCCACAAGCATCCATATAATTTTCTTTACTCACTTTTTAGCCACTATAATTCACCAAAGTCACCACTGAGATGCACACAAGTTGCAATTCCTCCCTGTGACACCATCCCTGCAAAGATCCCACCTGGGGGTGGGTAGGGATGGCACCTGCATGGCTCAGGGGATGCTCTGCCCTGTGTCCCTGTCCCCACAGAGATCTGTGGCACTCCTGGCTACCTGGCCCCCGAGATCCTGCAGTGCTCCATGGATGATGAGCACCAAGGCTACGGGAAGGAGGTCGATATGTGAGTGAGAAGCTGAGTGTTTGGAAAGAATGAAATGATGCACCAAAAGCTTGGTGGATACCCCTCACTGGTGGCTGTGAGGGGCTGTCAGGGTCACCAGGGGGCTCTGGCACAGAGCAGGGGGAGAAGCAGCCTGGGGACAAGCCCATCTCCGCACTTTACCCCATTGTGGGAAGGAAGGCAACACTTTCTGTTCATAGAAGTCAGCTTGGGCTGGGCTCCGAGACATGGGGCTTTTAAACACACCTTGTGCAGCCCCTGAGAGAGCAGCCAGCTCAGGGCAGCCCACCAGAGCTCTGCAGGGCTTTTGCCACCACCTCTGGTGGCTTCAGGCTCAGGGGTCTGCAGTGGTCAGAGCTGTGACCGACCACTCAAAACACACTGGGGCATTACATCCCCTTTTCAGTTTGAGCCAGGACACCTGGCACCTGCATGGCCTGAGTTATTCCCTAGGGCATCCAGCCTGGCTGCCATCACCAAGCCCCACTCCCTTCCCTAAAAAAACTCTGCAAGGGTCAAATACTCCATCTCAAGGCATCCTCCTACAGCATCCAGGGAGCAACTCCCCATCAGCTCAGCTCAATCCCCCCCTCCAGCAGCGAGCTCAGCCCCTGTCCCCAGGCACATGCAGGGCAGTTCTCTGCTGGTTTTCCAGGGGTACAAAGGCAGGTGTGGCCACCCCTGGGGTGCAGATGCAGCTGGGTGCCCCTGGGCTGGCGCAGGGGTGCTGGAGGGTCTGTGTGGGCTGCCCACAGGTGGAGCACCGGGGTGATCATGTACACCCTGCTGGCCGGCTCGCCGCCCTTCTGGCACCGCAAGCAGATGCTGATGCTGCGCATGATCATGAACGGCGATTACCAGTTCGGCTCCCCGGAGTGGGACGACCGCTCTGACACCGTCAAGGACCTGGTAGGTGCTTGGGTTGGGAAAACTTGGGAGTGGAGGGGGTGTTGCAGATCCCTGGGATACCCCAAATTGAGCCGGTGGCCTGTGCAGATCTCGCGGTTCCTGGTGGTGGACCCGCGGCAGCGGTACACGGCGGGCCAGGCGCTGGCACACCCCTTCTTCCAGCAGTACGACGTGGAGGAGGTCCGGCACTTCAGCCCCTTCCGGAAATTCAAGGTGGGGATGAGGCTGGGAGCTGCAGGAACCAGCGGTGGGATGGGTTTTCCAGCTGAGCTGGGAGAAACTGGGAGTTGGGCAAGGCTGATGGGGCTGGGGTTTGGGAAGGTGCGGCAGCCTGGGTGCAGGCTCACAGGAAGGATTCAAGGGAGAAGGGAGAAACTGCCTCTCACCTCCAAAAAAAACATTCAAAGAGCTGGAGTGTTTAGCCTGGAGAAGAGAAGGCTCCAGGGAGCCCTCGGAGCCCCTTCCAGTGCCTAAAGAGGCTCCAAGACAGCTGGAGAGGGACTTTGGAGAAGGGATGGAGTGACAGGGCAAGGGGGAACAGCTTCACAGTGCCAGAGGGCAGGGTTAGATGGGGTATTGGGAAGAAATTCTTG
>NW_008239778.1:1005786-1011958 GCF_000691975.1 Corvus brachyrhynchos
GAGGGCAGGGTTAGATGGGATATTGGGAAGAAATTCTTGGCTGTGAGGGTGGTGAGGCCCTGGCACAGGGTGCCCAGAGAAGCTCTGGCTGCCCCATTCCTGGAAGTATTCAAGGCCAGGTTGGATGGGGCTTGGAGCAACCTGGGATAGGGGAAGGCGTCCCTGCCCATGGCAGGGGGTGGAGTAAAATGGGCTTTAAGTTCCCTTCTAACCCAAACCATGCTTTGATTCTGTGATTCCCTGGCATGAACCCCTGCCCTTTGCCAGCCCCACAGGAACTAAACTGTGCCAGGCACTGAGCTCCTGCCTGACTCCCCCACATGGGAGTGGGGCAGTGGGGATGTGCTGGGGGTGCTCCGGCCCCGTTGTGGGAATCCCCCTGAATGCCAGGCTGTTCCCTGTGCCACAGGTGATCTGCCTGACAGTCCTGGCCTCGGTGAGGATCTACTACCAGTACCGGCTGGTGAAGTCAGTGACCAGGGAGCTGGTGGTCAGGGACCCCTACGCCCTCAAGCCCGTCCGCAAGCTCATCGACGCCTGTGCCTTCCGCACCTACCGCCACTGGGTGAAGAAGGGGGAGGCCCAGAACAGAGCTGCCCTCTTTGAGAACACCTGCAAGGCCATCCTGCTCACCCTGGCAGCCGATGAGGGGCTGTTCTGATCACCACTACCCCAGCCCCTGGCTCACAGTAGGCGAGTAAAATCTTTGAAAACAAACTGGTGATTTCTGGGGTTTTTAAATTTTCTTTCACCGGGCTCAGGACTGGTGCAAATGCAAACCCAGCAAATAATTTGCTCCTGGGGTATGTCCCACTGGAAGAATGGGTTTGGAGAAGCCACCTTTTAACAGAACCATAACCAGCTGCAGCTCCCGATGGGGAAGGCTCAGCCCTCAGGCACCTCCAGTGCCTGTTTTGGGACAGTCAGAGGTGGACATGAGTGCCCTGAGCAGTGTCCTTGCCCACCCTTGTCCTCAGGGCTCCTGATCCCATCAGGTTTGGTGCAGAGCTCGTGCACAGAGCGTTTGTGCTGGTTTTAAGTCCTGGGAGAGGTGGGGCACTGGTTTGTGTCATCTGTCACACACATCATTTTGTCACTGCTCAAAGGCCAGTGAAGGTGCTTTGTTTTACTTCTGGGAAGGCTCAGCAGGTGCTACGAAGCTGGAACTTCCTGAGGGAATGGGGATTGATTATGAATCCCCCTTCCACGGATGTGCCCTCATAATCTCCCCCTAGCAGCCCTGCACTGGTGGTCATGGGGGCCTGTGGGTGTCCCTTCACTGGGGCTGGAGATCAGAGCAGCTCTGGCCCAGTCCCACACATGCACACCTCTGCTTACTTTACATGGACAACAAAAGGAGAGCTGGAATATCTCCCACACCAAAAGGAGACAAACCTCACTTCCTGCCATCCCAGTTGCTGGTCCCACCCAGACATCCCAGCACTGAAAAGGTTCAAAGTTATTGTGAATTTTAAAAACAATCAGGGTTTAATGGAAGTGACAGCTGGGGGTTACTGTTCATCTCCACAGGAGAAAATGCCTCAGGTGTTCACAGTGAGCCCTCAGAGCTCGGGTTTGGTGTGGCTTTTCCAGGCTGTGACGGGCGGGATGTCGGCAGCGCAGCGGAAGCTGAGGTTGTCAGAGGCTGAGTCTGGTGTGTTCCCCATCCTCACAGGGAAAAAGAGACCCAAAATTAGGGATCTTTCCTAGTTAACACACATCCCCAATACATTACAACCCTCGCAACCCTAATGTGTTGCTTACAACCCTAATGTGACCTGGTAGAACAGCCTAGAAACATCTTCCACTTCCCCTGAATAACTTAGAGAAAAGCATTTAATTATAAATATCTGCTGTAAAACACACATGATTTGAGAAGCAATTAGGAATGGATTTACAGCAGAGGAGTTTTTAGCCATATTTGTAGTGTGCTCTGCCAACTGCTTCTCAAAAAAGTTGTGTAGGAACAAACAAATATCTTTTAAAATAAAACCAACCCAGAGAAAATCCTTGTGCAGCGACATCTGGGCTTTGGCCAGACCTACCTGGTGGTGACACGAGCTCTGTGGTTTGCAGAGCCATCTGCAGTGTCAATCCACGAGGCCCCTCTCAGCACCTGCATGTTCTGAGCCCTGGATGCCCGTCCTGGAGCTGGGAATTCCGACGCCGTCCATTCCCAGGTGTTTCCCAGCAGGTCATAGAGCCCTGAGATGGTTTTGTGTCAGAATTAGGAGAGCAGGTTTGCAAAGGTTGCCAATTTGGTGCATGGGAGGGGCCACAGCATTCAAAGCATTGTTCAAGAGCGTGGTTTAATGGTGAGGCTGAGGAAATTCCTCACTGTGTTTCAAACTTCAGTGTGTCTCATCATTTTGCATGTGCATGAGGGCATAGCAGCCAAACAAAGTCCCTGGGATTTTTGTTACATCCCACTGAGTTGCAAAACAGCTGAGTTGTAATTAAAAGGAGGTGTTTTGGTCCCTGAAGTGCAGCAGCTGCACCTCAGCCAACTCCAGCACCAACCATCAATGCTTCTCCTGGGCTCACTCTACCCAAATGCTGACACAATCCCACACATCTGAAACTCTGCCCCAGCTCCAGGATTTGATAATTAACGTTACTTTAGGAAGCAGATGCCATCCCCAAAGCAGGAGGAGGGTGCTGCTGTACCGTAGCTGTTCTGGGCAGGGAAGGCTGTCACCGGGGAGACGCCGTGGTAGCCGTCCTCAGCCTTGTCGCCCCGAGGGAAGTCACCCTGGGGGAACAGAGATCACTCACAGCAAAGAACCACCCCACAAACAACACCCAGTCCTGCTCCTCACAGGGCTGTGCTGCACTAAAATTAGGCAAATAACTCTCTGGTGTAAATTGATGCTGGTCAAGAGAGATCAACTACCTGAAGTTGTCCCAAGTTCCCTTTTCAAACAAATTTATGCATGAATTTTTAGAAGCAGTAAAATCCTGCTTTCCCAGGGAAGATGGGCTGAGCCTGCTCCCTCTGAAGGTATTTTTACAACCCACCAGGAGCTCAGTTTCAGTACCCACAGCGTTCCCCAGGGCACCCTCACTCAGTGGCTGAGTGAAACCCCACGCTGAGGAGAGCCCAGTGTGGATGGGATGATTTTTAGGATCTTACCTGCCACAAGTTTGTACGGTTTGGCTGGAACTTGTTTCCCCAAGGATACATCCTTTCTGCCAGGGAGGAAAAGACACCTGTCAGCTCTGGGTCGCTCCAATCTGTAACCAGGCTTTTATGATTGTCCTTTTCTGCTCAGCTTGAGATTTATTTTATTAAAATTATATATTTTATTATCATATTTATTATAATTAGGTTTATTAATTATTAATATTATTACACTCTCAGGCCAAAACAGGTGGTTCAAACCCCCCTAAATTAACCCCTGAAAGCCTGGATGGAAGTTTGGATCTGGTGGAACTAACACCACTCCATGCCTGGTTTGGGAAAAGCTCAGGGCTTGTGGTACATACGCTCCAGTCCTCCCCTGGCAGCAAATTCCCACTCCTCCTCCGACGGGAGCCTCTTCCCTTTCCAGGCACAGAAGGCCTGAGCATCGTTCCAGCTCACGTGCAGCACTGGGTAATCCAGCCTGTCCTTTATGCTGGAGCCAGGGCCTGAGGGCTGGGAGGGATTTAAGCAGATTTGAATTAATTTTATAAAATTTTCCTTACAAAGGGAATAAGGGGTAAAAGAGATGAGGGGATGGAAGATGTTTTTTCACCCATTTCTGGTCATTAAGATTCAGCACATGCCACACACACAAGCTCCCAGCATGGGGAGGAGTCACCACACCAGGATTTTACCACATCAGGATTTACTCACCTGTCTCCAAAAAGCCTTCTCGATGGGCAGCCACCATGGGGCTGACTGGGGAAAGAAATGACACCAGATTAAAGGTGAGCTGGTGACACCTGGCCTGGTGACACCGTCCCACAGCAGGGTGTGTTAGTCTGGGAAATGCTGCAGCTTGAGCTGGGTTATCACAGACATTTGGATGGTGCTTTCCCACAGAGCAGAGGCATCTGCTTTTAGAAGTGAAAATAGATCAAGAGGCTCATGCTGTTCAGTTTTTCTATTTTAAAGTTGGATTACTGAAGTACTTTGAAAGACATTTTACTTCCTCCCAGCTCCTCGGAGTCCAGACTGACAGACCAGGGGCTGACAGTGCTCACAGAGGAGCACATGAATCAACCCCAGCTCAATCCTGCTGAGGTTCAAAAGCAAAACAACCCCAGACTAGAGAAAAACCTCTGAGAACAGCCAGGCTCTGCAAAGAGGCAGCTGCTCCTCAGTGGAAAAGCAATACCAAACTCATCACAGGATTCTGATTTACCTCCAGTTTTTGGGTGACTTTTTTTTTCAGCTCTTCAGATACGAAATCCTCAAAGACAAAGCTCCAGCCAAATGCTTCTGCTTCTGTTTTGTATTTCTTTTCTCTAACAAACTCCCTGGTATAAATATAACATGCTCTGGGTAAGAGTTCTTCAACTCTTTGCCCCACAAATCTGCACGTGCAACAAATTCAGAGCAAGGCAAAAGGCACAAAACTTACAGACCCCCCCAGCTCCAGATGGTTTGATTTAGATTTAACAGATAAAACAGTCCAGTGTGCATCTTTGCAAAGATTTGATATTTTTATGTTACCTGTGCATCTAAACTCAGCCTGCACTCAGGTCTTCCATAATTGCAGAGATTAAAAAAACGCTTTAAAAGTCAATAAAACCTGTGGCTGCTGTTAGTGGAAGAGGAGAAGAGAGGAAGAAAAGTGGAAGAAGAGAGGAAGAAAAGTGGAAGAAGAGAGGCAAAAAATAGGGAGAGGAGAGGGAAAGGAGGAGGAGAAGAAAAAGAGAAGAAGAAGAGAGGAGGAGGGGAAGAGGAGGAGAAAAAGGAGGAGGAGGAGATGAAAAAGAGAAGAAGAAAAAAGGAAATAAAATGAACGATACTTGCAAGCTACACTGCTAAGATGGCTCAGCTTGCACCTGTAGGGATGATTTACTATTGACAGACACGGTTTTTTTCTCTAATAAGCACCCAAGCATTGGCTTTCAGACCCCAGGAACACCTGGCACCCACACCTACCCCTGCCGCCTCCCCACAGCCACCCGAGGCACCGCGGGCTCACCTGAAATCCCTGTTGGTGACCGGGTGTTTGTCGAGAGCAAACGGCTTCACTGTCACCTCCCTGACGGGCCCCTCCTCGCTCCTCCTCTCCAGGGAGCTGGATCCCATCTGGAACGTCCCTCCGGGCAGCTGCACCATGCTCCCATCCTCTCCGAGCGCTAAAAAGGGAGAGATTCAGTACAAGTTTGATTTTTACACGAGTGAGGCGCAGCTACTGCCGGGATGTCCCTGCGTGTGCTGGAGGGGGTGACAGCGACTGGTCAAAGCATCTAAAGTCCCATTTTCGGGAAGGGAGCGGGTCCCCTGGGAAGGGATGATCAGGATGCTCGGTGCAGGGGGATACCGCGGGGATTTTGGGGGCTCTCACCGCGCTGAGCCCCCAGCACCCCGCAGCACAGCAGGAGCAGCCCCGCCGCCGTCCCCATCCCGGAGCCGCGGAGGAACCGCGGGGCCCGACCCGGAGGTGCTGCGGGCTCGGGAAGCGCTTCCGGGACATCCGCGCTGTAGGGCAAGCGGATTTCTGTCACACCCCGGCTGCACACGGGGGTGAAAACTGCCTGGCAGCAACCCTTCCCCACAACGGGGGCTTTTTTTTGGTGTTTCTGGGGTTTTTTTAAGGTTTCGTTTATGGTCATTCCACAGTCGCGTGTGACAGAGGAAGGAGACTCCTTTTAACACAAAGCACCGCTGGGATTAGGAAAATCATTCCAGCTGGCAGGTGCCTGTTCCCCTCCCACAAACCCACTGAAAGCTGGGTCTAGACCTGCTCTGGCACTCGTTGTCCATAAATACTTCAATGCAGAAACACCAGTGTTAAAAATCCATCTTAAAAGTCCTCAAGACAAGGGTGACAATCTTGAACGGGTCCTTCAACCCACTTCAAACCATTCTGCAGTCAGTGAACTCAGTTTTATCCACAAGAACAAAACTATTAATTTACTGCCTTAATCCATCTTTTAAAAGTTTATTTACTGAACAGATTCCAGGCCTGATGCCACCCTGTTCCCACAGCAGACTTTTGAGCAGTGGTTTAAA
>NW_008239778.1:1011970-1017872 GCF_000691975.1 Corvus brachyrhynchos
ATGCAGCCCCCCACTGCAGAATGTTCAGGAGGGGGTGAAGGTTAAAGAACAGACACCCAAAGCACAGAACAGAACAGTTTATTGGGTAAAAATGGAAAGCCACACAGTTCAGTGAAATAAAAATAAGTAACTCCTTTTTAGAGCCAAATCTTTGATTGAGTTGCTAAGATTTTGAGTGGCCGTGTTACCAAAGGGGCTGCCCCTCATGGCAGAGCGACTTCTGGTGCTGGGACATCCACCACAGCCAAGGTCAGGGCCCTGGGGTGGATTCCTTGGAGAAATTCCACAGGGCACTGCTGGAGCTGCCTCTGGCCCAAGAGCAGCTCCAGCTCAGCCTTTCAGAGAGGACATCCCAGCTCGCATGATTTCATCCACCAAGAGAATGTTGCTGGCAATCACCGTGCTAGAAACAGGAAAGAAATATTGTTACAATTGCCAAACTCAGCTTCATTTTCGTGTTTCAAGACATCTTCTTGTACATGGGATCCCCAGTTTTACATCACTTAAACACACCCAGAGTAATGTTTGAAGTGAAACACTCTCAGCCTTACCATGAATGAAGCAGCTGCTTTTTGACATTGTAATTATCCCAGATTCCAGCTGCTGCAGCCACCCCTGGCTCCCCTGCCACACAAGTGAATTAGCCTTTAAATAACCAGCTCACACAGAGACTTTCTGCTGGCTGACATCTGACATCAGCCACTGTATCCAACAGTGTTACCATGTGCTTTATCCTCTAAAAACCCCAAACCACAATGCACTGAACTACAACAGCCTGACTGCCAAGGCTTCTGGGCAGCTTTTTGTGAATAAAGGTCAAACTTTCTGCATTCAGAGCACTTTGTTCTTCACAGAGCTGAGCCAGGTTCTACCTGGAGCATCACACTGTGGCTGAGGGAGTCCTTACCAGTGTTGAGATCAACCCCAGTGAGCTGCCCCGACTCCACGTGTTCAGCCTGGACCTTCACCAGCGTCTCCTGGGGATCATATCCCGAGTTCTGAGCAAGCACCTGACGCAGAACAGAGAGATTGGCTTCATTTTGCTAATTACAGAGCTCTCCAGCAGAAAAAGCAGTGAGTCTGTGTGTGCTTTAAAGCCACTTCATCACCCAGGAACTCCTTATACCTTAGGAATGATGAGCAGAGCATCAGCAAAAGCCTGAACTCCGAGCTGGGCTCTTCCTTTCACACTGGGTTTGTGTTTCACAAGAGCATTGGCTACTGCCACCTCCAGTGCCCCTGCTCCTGGCACCACACATCCTGCAAGGGAAAAGCACCTATTTCAGTTCAAACAGCTCATTTTTAGTGCAGTTTGATCTCTTCCCTCCACATCTTACACTTCAACAGGCAAGTACTTACACAGGTATCAACCACTTGCAAACACAGGGTTGCAGAACTGTAAAATCACTTAACATTCAGCTTGGGCTTGGATTGGAGCAGGAACCAAGGAAGCTGATAGATAATTTCCTAATTTTGGGATGATTTCTACAGGTCCTTAACATGATTAATAGGGAGGGGACTCACCATCCTCGATGGCATTTTTCACAGCCCGCAGCCCATCCCTCACTGCATCCTTGATCTGGGTGAGCGTGTGCTTGTTGGGGCCCCTGATGAGCAGGGTCACGGAGCGGGGGTTCTCACACTTCTCAATGAAGGTGTATTTCTCCTCTCCCTGTGGAAAACAGGGTTATGTTCACCTGTCAGCCACTTGCTTCAGCAATGTGGACACAAATCAATGAACTGGATGCTTCCAGGCTCGGTTTTGCACTGACAGCACTTAGGAAAAGCAGCAGAACTTTATTTCCATGAGGTTTTAATTCAATACTCTCTTAAATTCACTCTCTCCAAACACTTGGTCACTCACCAGGGTGTACTCATAGACAAGCCCTGCGTGTCCCAGGCAGTCAGGAGTGAGATCCTCCACAGAATTCATGGCAGTGCCACCACAGGCCAGGGTCAATCTGACAGAGAACAGGTACAAGCTCAGTTTCATGTTCAATAAAACCCAAAGTCACTGACAATAAGTGCAGTATTTCAGCATGCAGATACCAGGCTTGGAACAGTTTGGTTTTGTTCATGGAAGAGCTCTTTAAAAAATAAGCTTGTAGGATTAAGTCTCCTCTGTAGATGTCTGCATTGAAAGCATCCTGAGAGCTCAAAATGCCCTGAGTTACACCAGGAAGAGCTGCCCAGACTGAAGTGGAATTCTTAGTCCAAGCCCTCAAAGGTGGATTTAAGCCAGGCTTGACTCACTGTCTCAGTTATTGTACCCTCTCCTCTCCCCAAAACTGACCTTTCCATGTTCCTCCTTTTAGCTCTCCTCAAAGCTACAATTCCTTCTTTGGCAAGTGCATCCAGGGAAAATGGGTCAATTCCCTGGAAACAAAGAAAGTGACCATCAGCATAAGGACAAAGCTAAAAACACCTTCTCTCAGTGTGACACTAATAAGTTCTTCCTCGAGGCTTAAAGAAGATCTCAAGTAGGAACTGTACATTACATTCAGAAATACCAGCCTAAATTTAGCTAATTCTGTCTCGATAACTGTACCAGGTGAGTCACACAGCACTTGGTTTGCCAAGGAAATTAGTTTCCAAATTGAATTTTAGTTATTCTCTTCATCTCACCTTCTGGTTGATCACAACAAATCCTTTGTCTGAGTCACCACAGACTTTTCTTTTCAACTCTATGATTTTGTTGACTCTGTCTTCAATGAACTTTCTTTCTGCTTTCACCAACTTCTCCCTCTCTTCAGCACTTTTGTAGAAGAATCCAGAGCTCACCTCTCTGAAGGGGGAAAAAACCCACAAAAAAGCAGTGAGAAAACTTCCTCTCTGCTGTAGAAATAAACTTAAGGAATGAGCCTTTCAGCAACATTCTAAAGAAACCAACCCAAACCAAACCAGTCCCCCCAACCCACACTGCTGTTGCTGCTCTCTAGTTCAGAGCTTTTCCACTTCAAAAAATAAGGCAGACACTTGAAACTGAGAGGACTCTGAAGTGTATTTATGTGTTTGTTGTAGAATATAAAATTATGCCCAAGAAAACAGGGATTTTCAGCCTTTCTGTGATCACACAACAAAATAAAAACCACTGTGAAGCTCTGCCTCTCAGAGCCATTTTTTCACCCATCGCCTTTCCCAAGAGGGCTGCAGAAGGAGCTTCACCTTTCACCTTCACAGACCTTTTGGTTGGTATTTAAGCACAACTCAAATAAAAATCCTTAGGACATGAGCATTTGCTGTGTACTCACGTTTTCTCATACTCCAGAGACACATTGCAGGTAAGAACAAAAGCATCTTCCACTCTTTTCTTCATGTCAGGGTGGCGAGCTCCATGATCCAGAACCAGCCCTCTGATCAGCCTGTGAGATTAAAACCATTTTTGTGTCAATGAATGTATGTAAATATATAATTTCATGGAGTGCAGGCTGGTCAGAGAATGGACCTGGTCCAACCCAAACTGCCCGGGCACTGCCTGTGCTGGCAGTGAACAAGGATTATGTATTCCCCTTCCAAGGGCATGCCCATTCCCATAAAAAAAGCACACCAGGCACAGTGGAAAAAAAGGAATTTGCTCTGGCATGGTGTCTGACTGCATCAGCTACTGAGGAAAGCTAGTGCAGAATTCACCCATGCACTGAGGGAAATGGAAAGCCTATGGAATATCCAATCCACAATTCAGTTTCCATTTAGTAAATGCTGCTTTGTATTTAACAGATGCCAACCTAAAGCATCATCAAGCCCCAGCCACTAAGAAAAAAGAGCATTTCTCCAACATCGTTAGGCCAGTGTTGCTTTTTGCTATTCAATAATTTCATCAAGGAATCAAGTTCAGTGACTGAGCAACTTCTGCCAAGATATTTAAGGCTGAAATCTGTATTTCTGCCTTTCTTCTCAGCAACTCCTCCAGTGGCAGCTTTAGGATACCCTAAAGAGAAACCAGAACTCCCCAGGCTGCTCAAACCTCAGCTCAAGGACCCTCCTGACTTACGTTGTGTCTGTTTCTGATTTGTGCTTCATCTCCATGATTTCCACCATGTACAGGTCAATGGGCTCACCTGGTTTTCTGACTGTCAGAACAGAATCTACCACAGCCTGCAACACAGGGGAGGGGAAATGTCCCAAAATGACCATTAGTGCAAGTTCACATCTTTCACACTTCAAATCATCATCCCAGCACTTTAAAAGCTGGATCTCTTCACACAAAGAGGCAGAGGTGACAGGGACACTCACCTCTGTCAGGATGTCAGCAAGCTCAGCATGGACTTTAGTCCGGAGGGATGTCCTGGCAACATCTATGAGGGTCTCCCTGTCCATCTCCTTGGACACTTTGACCTGCTCCAAAACCTCAAGTGCTTTTTCCTTGGCAATCTCAAACCCTTCTGCAACTATTCTAGGGTGCAAACCCTAAGGCAAGGAAAGAGAAATTATTGGACAGTGGGAGACAAAATAGTCCTTTTTCCACACCCATGGTTGCAAGATTCCACGTAATGGCAAAGCACAGGGAATGTGCTACACAGGCAAGGTGTTCTGTCCTTCTGAATACATATAAAAGGAATGCAAATCCTTCCAACGCAGAGGAAAAGTACAGATTAATTTAGCACAGAACTGAAACTAAGGGAACTACAAAGCACACTTGGGTGTTCGCTGTGCAGGATCAATGTCCACCTGCCCTCAGGGAGGAGCTCCTTTTTAACACACAAGAAGTGTTTTGACTCACACAAAACAAAGTAAGAGCAGCTATCACACAAAACCTTGAAAGCTACAGTAGCCACAATAAGTGGGGTTGATTTTGAACAAGTTTTAAGTCCTCTCCTCCAGCTTTTCCCCGTTTTTACATCTTCTCATTTTAAGCAGAACAATATATGTATGTTTCACTCCTATTAAAACATTAAACAAACAAACAAACAAAAGCTGAAGGGTCTCAGTGAAGCTTTTAACTTGCACACCTACAAAAGAACACTGCATACACACCTCAGAAATATAAAGATCTGCCTGCTTTAGGAGCTCTCCAATGATGAGGACATTTGAGGTGGTGCCATCTCCAGTGATGTCATCCTGTGCTGTTGCTACTTTTGCTATCAAGGAGGCCGTGGGGTGTTGGATTTGCTAGACAAAAAATAAGAAGCTGAGCAGTTAAGTTTCACTGCGGTGTACAGCAAACAAAAATCCGAGATCAGCTAAGAAAAAACTGGAGGTGATGTTTTAATGGTTTATGGCAATTCAACAGGTTTGAACAAAAACCAACAATCACTCTGACAGTAAAGTGATTGAATTAATCCATATAACAGTTTTCCCCTCAGATTATGCATCTATACACAAAAATATTGAGTGCTCAAAGCCAAACCAGTCTTCAGCTCACTGTGAGCTTGACAGAGAAGGGATGCACCATCACAACCAGGCTGGCACTAAATCCATTGTGTCTGGAGTGAATTTATTTATCTCTGCATGATCAGTGCTGTACATACCCTAACTGGTTTGCTACTCCTCTGGCTGGTTATTTTACTCATTTTATGGTGCCATTTATATTTTTACCATTATTTTCTTTACAGTATTGCCTTAAGCTGCGCTTACTTCTTTATCCTCCTCCCAAGAGACATTTTGCTTTCAATGGATAAAGGTGGCGCAGTGGGGGGACGCGATCCTCCCTCACCCGAAGGCGCTCGTCCCTCCCTAAATCCCCCCTGCGAGGATCAGCCCCAGCTCACCATTTCCTGCAGCAGCACGTTGCCATCTTTGGTCAGCTTGATGTCTCCGGACCCCGACACGAGCCTGCGGGCGGCACCGGGCGGGTGAGCAGCGCCCCGGCCCAACACACGTGTGGGGCCCGCTCCTTGCCCATTCATCCATCCACCCATCCATCCCCGGCCCCAAAACACGTGCGCGGCCGCGGGCCCGGACC
>NW_008239778.1:1018312-1024369 GCF_000691975.1 Corvus brachyrhynchos
AGTCCCGCCCCCGCCCCGCCGCTAAGGCGTGTGCGCGGCGCCCCTCCCAGAGCGGGCCGTGAGGGGAGCGCGGGGCGGGTGCGGAGGTCCCTGAACGGGCAGGGGTGATGGGTGCTTAACCCGCTCTCTCATGTCACGGACACCCCCAGCAGCTTCGCAGAACCGCGAGAATAATAATTAAACCCGGTGATTTCACATTAGACCGATAGAATTAATAGTTAAGTGGACTGGATTAATAATCAATGGTTCTTGGTTAAATTCGGGGTTGAGGTTAATCAAAACTCGTCTTCTTATAACATACAAGCTGATGTGTGGACACTGGGGCCTCCATAGCCCCCAGTGCACACCCTCTGCCTGGGGCTTTCCTGGACTAAATCCCTCCCAGGGGTTCTAAGGATGGGGATGATCCCTCCCAAGGCTGCGCAGAGGTTTCCCTGTGGAATAAAACCAGAAATATTGTCAAGGCAAGCTTGATGGGTGCTGAAACGTGTGGCCTGTCAGGGCTCACTCCTGGAGACACTGGAATATTTGTGTCTTTGGACTCTGAGACAGAGGACAAGTGAGTTTCCCTGGAGAGGAGCTTGAGAAGAAGCTCCTGCCATGGTCCCTCACATCCCTGTGGGCACTGATTGCACCAGGTTTGAATCCCAAATTGCTCCATCTGGGCTTGTACCCTCAAACACCCATTGGAGCACATGGCAACACCCGGTGTGACACAACCCTCTTCTTCTTTCAAGTATTGCATGAGGAAGGGGCCCAGCCCCAGAATAATCCTTAGGCAGTTCCCGGGGTTCTGCAGCCCAGCTGCTCCAGAGGGTGCTGACCACAGGGACAGCTGGAACTGAGGCCAGGATTTTGTCAGTATTTGGTACAGGGAAGGCAGAGACCCTTCCAGGGAAGACAAAGACTTCAGCACTCGCTCGCCAGGCATGAGGATGCCCAGAGAAGCCGAAAGTGTCCAAGGTCAGGTTGGATGGGACTTGGAGCAACCTGGGATAGTGGAAGGTGCCCCCCATGGCAGGGGGCTGGAACAAGATGATCTTTAAGTTCCTTTCCAACCCAAACCTGTGAATTTTTTGAAATCTCTCCCTGTCCATCCCGCTTTTTGTAGCAGGGAGCTCTGGATGCAGCCCTGGATTGCTTCAGCAATGCAATGAGCTGGACATGTTTCCACACCACCTCCGGGAGTAAAGTCTGAGCCTGCTGTTGGGTCCAGTTTTGCTGCACAGGAGTTTTGGGGGAGCTTGCTGGAAAAAGTCAGTGTCAGGTGTCAGGGCAGCCTGGCTGGGTTTGGCTGCAGGCTGTGGCACCTGCTTTGGGTGAGGATCTCATGTTCCTGGGCAAAATGCCACGCTGCGCATGAGAAGAGGACTCCCTGTCCCTGGAAGGGACAGCTGCTGCTATCCTTGGGATTCTGGTTTTTAAACTTTTAGATGGAGTTGGTGTTTGGCCATAACAACCCAAGTTTGGAGCCCTTTTGTTTAGCTGAGCAGTGTCTTGTGAAGTATTTTGATGCTGACTCCAGTGGAGTGGCTGGGCTTTCTCCTTTGTTATTGCAGTCATTAGGAATAAATACTAAACGTTGCAAAATGCAGGGAATCACACTTGGCCTTTCAATATTGGCTCTGGAACTCTGTTAAAATGTTGTCTTCACTTTGTTGGGATGCTGAAACCATAACAAAACAAAACACCCAACCTGGGCCCAGAGGTTGCAGTGCAAATATCTGAGAGGCAATGTCCAGTTAAAACATCTGGATCCCCAGCTCTGCCCTGGATTCTGTAACTCCCAGCTCACAAACAAATATTTGGTTGCTCTTGATTCTCTGATTTGTTGTTTTTTTGCCTGTTCCTCTCAGGGTTGTTCTCAGTAGAGGGCAGCCTTGTCAAACCCATACCAGCAGGCTTGTTATATTTTATGTTTTCCTTGATGATGCCTATGGAAAGGCAGGAATTATCCATCCTCAAACACCTGTGTTGTGTGGGGCTGGCAGCGATGTGGTTCAGGTTTGGGTTTGTGAGGGGAATTATTGCTGCAGGAAAATACAGGGGAAATTTAGTCTGAATTTTAGATTTTTTTTTTTAGGAGGGAAACAAAAAAATAAGGGAAAAGCTGTTTTCAAAGACATCCTAATCCCCCATGCAGGTGGTCTCTGCTTTTTTTTTTTTTTTTGTACAAATGGAGAGGTTCTGTAGTGATGTACAAGAGCTGGGCGCTGCGTTTGCATCAACAAGTTTGTATTTTCACTGCTGAGCATCCTCCTACAGCTCCCAGGCAGAGCTCTCTGTGTTTCTTTGCTGGCTCACATTCCTCAGGATAGTTATTTTGTGCTGTAGGAACATTTCTCACGAGCATCTTCCCATTAAATTCCCGTTTTGCAGCATTTTTCAGCCATCAAGACAAGCTTTTCTTCCTTTTTCAGTCTTAGCTGTTGAATTGTTCTGTGTATTTGTTTTTTATGTGTAATAAAAATAAAGGGCGAATCCTTACCAGATTTAAATTGCCCTATGAATTCAATGGATTACACCAGGTTAGAATCAAAATATTTAACTAAATTAAAGCCAACATGTCCATTAAACTAAGCCAAATAAAGGCAATATCCTTCATGAAATATTCAGCAGCAATTCTCTTAGTCAAGCCAGGCACTGCTTATCTTGGCAAAAACCCCTCTGAGATTCTCAGTAAAAGCCATTTTCTTTCATCTTTATCAAGATGGGTTTTCCTTTAACCTTATTCACAGAAATGATTTCTAAATCTGCTTTAACCAACATCCTGTCCTGCCACGATAAAGCTGACAAACAGCACCAGGCTGCTGATCCCTGGCACCAGTTTGGCAGCAGAGGGGCTTGGTCCCATCTTTTCCTGACTCAAGAAGTTACTGAGAGATGATCCTGTGAACATTTGGTCGTGTACTAAGAAATTCTGAAAAAACATAAAGGGAGGAGGGGCACAAAAGGTGATCAGTTTTAATTAATAAATGGAATTTTGAGGGGTGACACTGCCAGGATGGCAAAAGAGGTCATGCACAGAATGTGACTGGAGCATCCAGCGATGCAGAACAGACGGGCAGCAGTCACAGGACTCCTGGCACAAGTGAACAGAAGTAGCTAAATCAGCTAAATCAGGTTTTCTTGACCTTGAACCAAACAACTTCTGGGCTGGCACTCTTCCATTTTCTAACCCACAGCAGTGTGCGAGGGAAGCTCTTCCGTGGGATGCCAAAACACAAGCACGGGCAGGTTTGGCAATTTTTCCATAGCTTTTGACAACACTGCTTTTGGGGAAACAACACAGAGCCTTTTCCCACGCCGTTTTCCCTTTGCTTCCGAGCTTTTGCCGGCTTTGGATGTGATTTGCCTGTGTAACTTTGCTCAGGGATGCATTAACAGCTTGAGCCAACAGGCGATATTGCAATCTCAACTCACAGACCCTCCCTTCTCTCTCGAAAACAGCGTCCCTTCCTCGCCTCTGATTTCTGAGAGGACAAACTCCCGACTGCTGCCTGCCGGAGCTTTCCCCGGGCTCATCCCCGTGCTCGGCCCCGCGCTCCCCGTGCCCACGGCGGGGTGTCTGCTGCCTTCCCTGGCAGCGAACAGCTGCCCTGCTCTGCTCCATGTGTCCAACCACCTCAAACAAACCCCCCGGGCTGGCTTACTCAGCGCTTTATCAGGGGCTGAGCGGCAAAATGCGGCTCTCGTCCAGCGCAGCCCGTGTGTGGGGTTTGTGTGACTGAAGGGCTCAGCTGATCCCTCCCTGTCTGGCGCAGCCAAGAGGTTCCCAGCGGCAGCAGCAGCCACGGCCAGTTCAGTTCTGTAAGTCACCGGGATCGTGCTTTTCTCGCAGGTCGGAAGGGGTTGGCGTTCGGCTCGCAGATCCATAACACCGTGGGTTTTTTCCAGCACAGAAAATAAGGAGGATCTTGTGCCTGTGCTGCCCGGCACCAGTGTGGTACCTGTTTTATAACAGCAACGTGAATGAATGATGCAATCGGGCACGGGGGGAGCAGCAGCATTTTGGCAGGACAGGCGAGAGGGGATTGGAGAGTTGGGAGGTGGATGTCAACATCCAACAGGTTCCTTCTGCTCCTTTTCACCTGCTTTTCACGAGGTGCTTAAATGAGTTCACTGTGAGGCACTGCTGTGCAGATAATCGTGTGGAGCTGCAAGCAGTTCATCTCTTGACTTGCAGACAGCTTTGTGCCTCTGCCTTTACAAACTGGACAGAAGGCTAAAGAAAAACCAGAAATGAAATAGAAAACCCAGGAGGTTGACGAAAAACCTAAAAAAAGGAAGAAAAGCCAGGAGATTAAGGACTGAATCTTCCTATTCTCACCCTGCAAACCACAAAAAGCTATGGGTGGATGGGTTGAACTTCTAAAACTTATATAAAACACAAACACAATTTGCTTAAATATAATTAATCTGCTTAAATGTATCAGCTTTCCTCTAAAGCTTTCAAAATATTGCTAATTCTGAGGATGAAAGCTCAGCACAGAAAAGCTGTGGCACTGTATTATTCCCATTTCACAGACACAGGGCTAGAAACAATGAGGATTAAGTGGTTTGTTTAAACTCATACCATGGAAACACTCCTGGGAATGTTCTTAGAAGCTGTAGGAGGAAAAGGTCCTGAAAAAAGTTTCAAGAACTATTTTCTCCAAATCCTTTGCTCTGAGCAGCAGTTTCCCTTCAAGGCAACAGAAACAGTTTAATGTGGTTGAACTTCTGTTAGTGTTCAATACAATGTTAAATGGGGAAGTGAATGAGAAATTGTTTGCAAACAAGGATATTCCTGAGTGCTGGGTAATACTTCATTAAGATGCACTTAATCTTCATTTTTAACAGCAATTAATGTGAACATCATGCAAAGTAGCAGCGTGGCAGCACTTCTGAAAGCTGAAATATGACAACCAGGGAGGTCTAGTCACAATGAGGGGTTTGAGATCTCATCAAAACCTTGCAGCCCCAGAACACCTGCAGTTCTGAGCACCACTTACTGCTTCCATTTGCATTACATGTGGCTACAGAGGATGGTTCAGTTTTTCTGTGAGGCAAGTGCCCTTCTTTGAAGGGACAGCAGAGAGGGTTTCAGTTGTTTTCCTTTCCCATGTGCTCTTACATAATTCCCGTGTTTGCTGCTGTGACTCCACCCTGTCTATTATGAAAGAGAATTATTTCTTGTGAAAATATCGTCTTTTTTTTTTTTTTCCAGAACAGCCTAATGAAATACTTCATAGTCTGGAGGCAAGGAGATCTCATGGGAATTCCACTTTTCCCTTGTGATTTCCTTTTTTCTCCATCTTTATCTCAAGTTTCACCCTACCTCTCTCTGTCACTCTTTATCTTCTTCAGCCACTTCCTTGCCCATTGTTCTTCTCTTCCCCATATTCTTCTTTCCAGCTTTTCCCCATGATATTTTATTATCAGACCTGTTGAAATGTTTGCTGCTTGGATGCTTTTCCAGCATGCAAATAACAGGGTAGGAATTGATTACCTACCTGAAATTCGGTGGCAGCAAGATCAGAGATTCCCTATCAGTGTTTTTCCTATGGAGACAGAACCCATTATTTGTGGGAATTTCTTTTTTCTTCCCATCTCATTAAATCATTTACACTTTTAAGTAATCAGATGCCCTGTATTTTGGAGTAATTAATCTCTGCCAACTGCACAGGCCTGGACCACTCTGGAATAAAAAACTGCTCTTCCCTGACTGCAGCTGAGATTTGTCCATAGAAGGGTTTTACACAAATTCAATTCTTTTTTGCTCTGATGAGCTATTGATGATTTCTGCAATTCTTCCCTTCCAACCTGTCATTTTTAGACAACATAAGCCACAATCTGACGCTATTTTCAAAGAGTTATTGTGCAGAATAAGGAGAGGACTGGGTTAATTCCAACTATGACTCCACAATAATTCTTCCTCTAACTTCTTTATTTGTCCATCAGAGTGCAAAGTCCCCCACAGCTTTCATGTCATCATTGTTAGGACCATCCAGCAGGAAAGGAGCATGGGAAGTGTGGATATCAGAGAGAAGGAAATGTTAACATTTCATCATTCCT
>NW_008239778.1:1024396-1030588 GCF_000691975.1 Corvus brachyrhynchos
AACGCGTGTTTGGAGAGATAACGTTTCTCTGGGAGAGATTAAAGACCTGTATCCAGACCTAAATTCCAGGTTGTCACCGAGCAATCACGTCACAGAGCAGTGTCCCGACATGGTGACATTGCCTCATGGTGTGGCAGTGTTGCAGTGCAGCCCCAGGTGAGGCAACGATGGCTTTGCATAAGAAGGGCTCGGTGCTGGAACACCATGACGCCAATGTCACGCCCCAGGGATGCCTGCCCTGGAATCACAGCCCTGCTGCTTGGAAAACCAGGATATTTCACTGCAAACACAAACACAGCCCTCTGCAGTCCATGGCAAGTCAAGGCTAAAGCAAACGTGGAATTCACGTGTCACCTGCCCAGCCACTGCCAAGCCTTACCTCAGGACTGGCCTCGGTCCACCAAGCCTTACCTCAGAACTGGGCTCTGGCACAGGGAAGTTTTGATGTCCATGGCCACTTTTCTTTTATGTGCTGTGCTGATGGCTTATGACTATTTTTCTTACATGTCCAGTGCAGTCTTTGTAGAAAAAAATAAAACCCCACATGGCCTGCAGCAAATAATCCTTTAGTCGTGATCCTAAGGCTAGACTGGAGTTTAATGGTGTGTCCATGCACCGGTGGCAGAGTTCTGCCAAACTGCAGTCCAGAGGTGCTCTGTAAAAGCCCTTTTCTGGGATAGCTCCTCTATTGCCACACACTCCCCTCAAGGGTAGCAGAAAAGCCCCCACAAAAAAGTCCTGTCTGATGGCTGCCTGTACCTTTCACGTCGCTTTGTGTCTCTGTTCCTTGCTCATTCACATCTCCCTGTTTGTCAGACAGAATCTCTCCTACAGACACAGCTCCTGGCTATCACAACAGGTTTCACCACTCAGGCTGGGTGGTTTTGTTTAGACAGATTTCCACCTTTCTGGAGCATTGTCTTTTATTCCACGCACAAGAGCAGATGAGAGAGGCGTGTGTTCTACGTTTGTAGTGCTGATGGTAATTTCTCATAAAGCCTTTTGTATCCCAATATTCACCACATCCTGGGACAGAACCCAAAGGTTCTTGTTCCTGCTTTGACCATTAGTAAGAGGAAAACAAAAAATGAAAGGATATAAAGACATCCATAATTCTTAAGAATGTGCTGTTGTTTTTCCCCCATCCCAGAAAAAGAACCTGAAACCCAGATCAATCATACAGGACATGTTCTGAGAGATGTCTGAGAGATTAGAAGAAACAAAAACTTTTAGAAAAATCTGGGAAGTGAGATAAAAATGAAGCTGTTGTTTGTGTCGAAATGTAGATTAGTAAATAGTAAAATCCACACTGAATTAGTTCCCCTATGAGAGGATGAAGCACAAGGTGAGTAGGGGTGAATAAGAAGATACTTAACTCCTCAAGTGCTCAACATATTGAAGTGGACAGATCTAAAAGGGAAGAAAATAAACTTTTGAGAGGGACTGTTACGGAAAATGTGATGTCTTGATGGGTTGAGTGAAGTTCTCAAAGGCCAAGGGTTTGATGGATTTTATGAAAGGCTAATCCCCAATGCTAATAGCCTGATCTTTTATTAATGAGGATGTAGGAGAGGATCTAACCCTTTATGCTTTAGGGACAACCACTCATTGATAGGTTTAGGATAGTTTGCAATCAGTCCTTAGGGCCTGGGTGTCCTGCAGCAACCATTGTGACACCCCAGCCTGGGACAGATGAGAAATCAAGACCCACCTGAGATGAAACAGAACCCTGCAATCCCACACAGCACTTGGCAGCCCGGTGCCTCAGCCAATGCCAAGGATTACAACCTTGAACCCGTGAACATCAATGGGCTGAGGCAGCAGGGAGCAAATCAGCAGCTGCCCAGGCCTCCACGGCCCACCTGGAGCACAGGGTGACCATCAGTAGGCAGCAACAGCTGGGAGCAAATCAGCAGCTGAGCCAGACCTCCACCGCCATTCCCCCTGGGATAAAAGCTGGCGACCAGGCTGTGCTCGTCCCTTCTCGCACGCATCAGAGCAGCAGCACCAATGGCTCAGGAAACAGTGCACTACTCCCACTCAGAGAAAGACTTCATCTTGTCTCCTCACAGTAAGAAGGCTACCAAAAGGATGGCATCCCTCATGGAGCTGAAGGAGATCTTCCGCAGCGCCGATGCCGTGTGCTTCGACGTGGACAGCACCGTCATCAGGGAGGAGGGCATCGATGAGCTCGCCAAGTTCTGTGGGGTCGGGGATGCCGTGGCAGAGATGTACGTATGGCTGGGGGGAGCTCGGACAGGGGCAGGCAAAAATAGCCACAGATAAGATTAATCTGTGATAATGAATTTATCATTCCCGGTCATTTGATTCAATCGTAGGTTACTGCAGTTGAAAAAGGGGTTGGGGTAATAAGTGGAGTTGATGCGTGATGAAGTAACTTGTTTGGGAATTGTGAGGCCACCCAACAAAACTGTACTGGCATAAATTCTCCAGTGATAGTTTTGATAGACTGAGAGCAGCCCTCATCATTAAACTCAGCTAAGCACTACCAAACACTGTTATGGACCAGCAAACCTTACCATGAGATGGAGGAGAGGGGACAGCTCTCCCAACCCATCTCTGAGGCTGGGAAACAGCACACGTTGAAGCTTGTAGCAAAAGCTCTGGTAAATTCAGAGAAGGGCACCTGAGCTGCAGCTCAGGAATATGGTCCCAGTATGGCATCCCAGAAAGAATGGAGCCATTTTCCTTTGCCTCCCTGGTTCTCCCATCCATGGAGATCTCCTTCCAGTGGATGCCACCAATCTTTTAGCTCAGTATAATCTCCAACCTCTGCTCTCTTACCTGGTTCCTTGTCATTCTTTGTTATTGCTCTGTTGCTGGGAGAAGCCTCAGCTTGTGAAGTGTCACTGATTTGGTTTTTTGGCTGTCCCCTCAGGACCCGCAGAGCCATGGGTGGCACTGTGACATTCAAGGCAGCTCTAACAGCACGATTAGGTCTCATCCGGCCCTCCTATGAACAAGTGCAGAAATTAATATCTGACAACCCACCTCAGCTAACTCCAGGAATAAGGTAAGAATTTAATTTTTTTTTTTTTTAAGTATTCAGGAAGCAGATAGAATAAATAAACCAAATTCTGTGTCATCAGTGATGCTGTAAGATCACAGAGCTGGTTTCCTGCTCCATCTCCATGCTGGATGTGTACCAAGCTTGGATCAGGAGCCTGACTTAATGGCAAGTGGTTAACAACCCATGGAAAAAGAAAAGTCTTAGATATCACCTGGCACCTTGGCTGGCAAGCTCAGATCCTGGCTTGAGGATTAAATGGGCGTGGGAAAGAATCTGTTCAATCACTGGTTTTTCAGGGGTGATGGGACTGGGAGGAGATTTAATACCTCCTTAAATTTGGTCTAGTCTGCAGCTCTTTTACCTCTCTCTGACTCCCCTCAGTGCAGTCACACCCCTGGCTCAGTTTAGGGCATCCTTTGCTCAGAGCTACTCATTCTGAACTCTCTAAAAACACTAAAAACCTCTTGTATTAAGCAAACACACATAAATACATGTATTCATTCATCCTGAGGTTTGGAATGACCATTAACTATTTAAACTGAAAAGCTCTGGGGATTTTTTTCCCCCTATTCAAATTGTTTCCGACAATTGAAAATAATTTCTTTACTACAAAATCTGACCATAGCTTCAAGTCTAAAATATTTTTAGTATATAACAGGAATTGAAGATGATACTGTGCTTGTATTTTGTCTTTTTTCTGTAGAAGACAGAGCAAGAGGTAATGACAAAGAGAACATTGTTTCCTTGTTCAGGATCATGTGATTTTCCTTTTCAGTCCTTCCTTTTCTTCCTCCTTTTCAGTCCTTCCCTTTTCTTCCTCCTTTTCAGTCCTTCCCTTTTCTTCCTCCTTTTCAGGCCTTCCCTTTCTTCCTCCTTTTCTGTGTGTCCTGCTTTGAGCCTCTGCTTTGCTTGTCAGTCTTTAGTGTTTCTGCTCTTGCTGCTACCACTTCCTTGCTCCCCTTGCTGCAGGCTGATCTTCCTGCCTCCAGAGCCAAATCCCTCAAACTTTTCACTGCCTTCAAGTCCTGCTGACATGAACTGGGGCCACAAACTTCTCTTTTTGATTCCTTTTCTGTAGCTGGTGCCCTCTTCTAAAGATGGCATCGATGTCCAGCATCTGGTGAACCAGCCCTGAGCTAGAAAACATTTGCACTTTGCACTTTTCAGCCAACTTTTTGCATTTTGGAGCAGTGGCTTTATCTCACATTCCCTGCTTTTTGCTGCATTCCAGATTCATTTTCTTGCTGTTGTTTTACTTCAGAAAAAAAGTCTGAACTGGATCTGCTCTCGCTTGTTCAAGGGAACTAATGTGAAAGTGGAAAGAAAACATTTTTAGGGAGTGCTTGTTTTTGAGGAATTAAATGATGGCTTTGTCTAGCTCTTTGCAGCCAGGTGTGTGCACAAACAGAGGGAAAGAAGGAAAAGCTTTGGGCAGCAGAGATGGATGGAGCTGGAAAGCAGCACACACCCAAACTAAGCTGGACTAGCACAGAGCCTGGTTTAGGAAGGATTTATTTGACCTTTGTGCTCTCTCTTCTCAGGGAGCTGGTGAGCAGACTCCACCAACGAGGGGTTCAGGTGTTCTTGGTCTCTGGGGGGTTTCAGAGCATTGTGGAACACGTGGCCTTGCAGCTGAACATTCCCACAGCAAACGTCTTTGCCAACAGGCTCAAGTTCTACTTCAATGGTGAGAGTCCCCTCAAATCTCCTTTCTTTGCTAATTAATGGCACTTTTTTGGTTCCCACTGTCAGATATTGGGTAGCAGGCACTGTGCTGTTATTAATGCAGCTAATTGCAAGCAGGAAAATTACAAAACCTTACGAAAAAGCAGCTCAGGTAATTTTCAATGTAAAAAATAGAGCTGCAGTTACTTTTTAATTGTTGTGCCAAAGGTAAAACTTGTTACAGCTGCTGAGAGCAGAGTTTCATTTTCTCCTGCTCCTTCAAGCTAAAAGAGTTCCTTACACTGAGCTGCTCTCACAAACCTCCCTTTCAGTGGCTTTTTGTAGCAGAGCTGCTCTGGATTTTAAGCTAGAGTGCCCAAGCAGAGCTGTAGTTAGTGAGGTTGTTCCTTACTCAGGGCTTCCTACACTGTGTCTGCATCATCCTGGATGCTGCTTTTGGGATGTTCACACCAGAGTGGCTGGGAATGGATCTGTACCACTGCCCTGACAGGTTTCTGTTTTTCTCTGAAAATGTCTCTATTTTTCTTTGAAAATCCCTCCACTGAAGACTTAGGTGAAATCCCAGTCTTAAACTTACCTTGGAATTATTTATTTGGGACGCTGTGAGGTTTACAGGACTGCATGCAATGAAGTGAAGACCACAGGCAGAGATATTTCTTCATTTCCAAGAAAATATCTGTATTTCCAGCTTGTCCTTCCATTGTTTTCTAGGAGAATATGCAGGATTTGATGAAACACAACCAACAGCTGAATCAGGGGGGAAAGGAAAGGTTATCAGTCATCTGAAAGAACAGTTCCATTTCAAGAAAGTGGTTATGATTGGAGATGGAGCTACAGACATGGAAGCCTGCCCCCCTGGAGTGAGTATTGCAGAAATCCTGAATTCCTTCTGAGCAAATCCTTTGGGGAAAAACAAGAGTGAGGTTTGGATTCTTTAATTAAAAAAAAATAACAGAAAGACAACTTTTATAGATGTTCCAGGGGAGAGATTTTAATTGCATCTTCCCCTTCAGCTCCTTTCCCCACACAAAAGTCCCCCAAATACCCCAAAGCAGCTCAGGATTTGTTGAATGCTTTCCACCTCAAGGCAAAAAAAAAAAAAAAAAGAAAAAAAAAAAAAAAAAAGCTGGCAGTGGAAATTTTAAACCCTGCACTTTCACTGCAGGGGGTTTGGTGAGATGTAGAAATGATGATTGCTCTGGTTAATGATTGAGGACAGCGTTAATGTTTGCTTTTGGTATCTCTCAGATGAGGTAAACAGAGGTAAGATAAACAGCAGAGGGGTAATTGTGGGATGCTCGTGCATGATCCAGTGTTTACTTGCTCTTGGATGGTATTGCATCACATTTGCATCAGATTCTCAGTAAAATCTCACCTCTGAACAATCTGGAAGCTATAAGGAACTGAGAAAAACTCCAGTAACCAAAGTGCTGCAGAATTAATGGTCAATAAATCTGAAAAGCAAACATGCAAAG
>NW_008239778.1:1030605-1037221 GCF_000691975.1 Corvus brachyrhynchos
GTGATTTTAAAATCCAATCTTAAAAGCAAACTTTTAATTACTGAGAAGCTCCATGGGCCTGCACTAATCAATGTGGCCATTCCTTGTGTTTCTCCAGGATTGCTTCATTGGATTTGGAGGCAATGTAGTCAGAAAGCAAGTAAAGGAGAAAGCAAAGTGGTACATCACCCACTTCGACGAATTGCTAAAGGAACTGGAAGAGCGATAAATCCTCGTGTAAAATAATCTATTTAACACCTGTAAATCCATTATTCAATGCCATTAAACATTTATTTGTTTGCAAACTTGTGGGCTGGAGTTTTTGATGATTCTGGCAGTTGGGCACCTTCCACTCTGGCTCGTGTGGCAAATGGCGCCGTTCTACTCAAATATGTTGTAATGAAAATGGTTAAGATTTTTTATACAGCTTTGCCATGGTGGAAGAAGGAAATTGATTATTTACTTCCAAGTGAAGTCCAGACATAGAAAATAATAAATTAAGAATACCTTAATGGATTATCTCCTGGTCAATATTGCACATCTGTTGTTTCATCTGTAATGCCTTTACTTATTTTGGGTGGCAAAAAAAGAACAGGGCCACAAACAAAAACTTTACCTAAATAATAATAATAATAATAATAACAAATAATTCAGGCTAAAAGCTGAACAGATTGGCAAGTACCTTTCACTGCACAGAATCTCAGGAGCAGGTTAATCAGTGAACAGGTGGAAAACATCACTAAATATCTCTGATTTCATTAAATTATGGCTACAGAGAACCTGAGCTGCCTCAGTTGCTCAACCTGTCTGGGACAGGAGTTGCATGGAAATCTGAGACAGATCCAACGTTCATCCCTGTCCAAGAAACATCTTCAGGTGAGGGACAGAGTGGTTCCCATCCTTCATTAAAACATTCCAACCAAACTCCAAACTGGTGATTTTGTGAAGTGGTCCCACTGTTTGTGGAACTGTTTTGTTTATTTACCAACCCACCCCCATCAGCTGTAAATGGAAGGGAGTGAATTCATCAACCTGTCAAGGAAATTCTGGGAAACTTCAGTCCCTTCCTCTGCCTCCAACGTGGATTAACCACCCTTAAACTCTGCTAGAGTTAAGCCTGACCTGTTCTGAGAATTCCTCTGAGCTCCTGCTGATGGGTCCTGGTTTCTTACGGAGTCTCTTTAGTGTCTGATCCAAGAGAACACACCTGGTAAATGCTGACAACTCTCCTGAGTGTGTTTTTCACATTGTGGGACTTTCATTTTCCTGACTTGTGAGAATCTCACCTGTGAGGATGTGAAAATCTTTACCAGTGTTAAAATACACCCCACCTTCCACTTCCTTCCATCCCCACAACACACAGGAGAAAGATGGGTAAACATGACATGATTTGTGCTGGAAAAAAAATCTCTGCAGAGGTTTTTATCTTCTAAGTGCTTACAAAGAGTCCCAGTATTTTTCCAGAAACTGAAGTCTGGCAATTCTCTTTAACCCCACCACATATTTCTGGGTGGAACAGAAACAAGTGATGCCCTTACCTTCCCAAATGTCACATTGTCTCATAATAATCACTGCTTTTCACTATTAGCACTGAATTTGCTTAATTTATTATGATTACATCAAGGTGCCACGAGACAGCTGCTGCCCTATTGTTAAAGCATCACCAACAATTAAAGCAAATACTGGATTTGTTCATTCTGTGACATCGTTGGGGAGGATACGGGGGAAAGAGGAGTTAACACAGCCCAGAATGAGGGGTGCAGCTCTCAGTGATGCTCTCAAAAGGTTTTGGCTTGTAGTTACAACAGCATTTAATAGTAGAGAAGAAGGGTTAAAAGAAAACAAATCCAGAACCAGAAAACAAATCCAGAACCAAACTTGTGATGCTTTTTGGAGCAAGGCAGACATGCAAGAGCCACAGAGGATCTGTCAGAGTTTGGCAAAACCCACAAAACCCAAGGCAGACAATGGCTGGCAGCACTCCCCAGAACTTCTGGGAGTGTTAAAGATGGGCTCTTTGAAATTCTTCCTGAGAAAAGTCCCAGCCAGCTCCCAGGGCAGCTCCTGGACAATCCTGCTTTTGTTCAGGCAAGGCTGCATGAGCAGGGCAAGTCTGAAGTCCTTCTGCTCCCACCATATCTCTGTGCAATCCCCCAGTTAGGAAGTGAAGGAGTTTGTTTGCTGTTTTTTATGGAATTCAAAGGCCACAAAGGAAATAAATCTGACATGGAGCTGATCAGCTGGAGCTCCAGGCACTGGGACACGGCTCAGGGCTCTGAAATTCCCCCAGTGCCCCAGCCAGGAGCTCTGGAAGGGATGTTAACATTCACAGCAGGAGCTTCTGCCAGTCGGGGCACTATGGAAACTGTGGGGCCGTGCCAGGGATTTCACAACAGCTCTTTAGGTCAGACTGGCTTAGAAAAAAATCCCCCCCTCCCCTTCCACTGGGCAAATACCAAGGCTGACCTCTAGCCCAAGAGGTAGCAGGAGGATTGCTGAGCTCAGTGAGAGGCTCAGCTGTTTTGTCTGTGAAATAGTGGAAAAAACCCAGCAGGGAATAAAGCAGGGTGAGGAAAGTTTCAGTGTTACAGATTTGCCTGGACACATCCCAGCCCAGCAGGGCAAAGTCTGGGGAGCAGCACAGGTCACACAGGGAGGAGCTGGTCTCCAGGTGGGTCTCCTGACCACCTGCCTTCATATAAAGCCTCTTAATGTGATTATTCAATGAGGCAGAATTGCTTTAAACTATAGATTTGCATGAGGGACAGTTTGCAGCCTTCTCCAGGACAACTAAACCCGAGTTTTAATTGTGTTGTTGCAGTGGGACAAGAGTTGAGAGTTGCCAGAGACCCTTCCAGGCCTTGTCCCCCACTTTTCAACCCTTCAGTTCTGAACTCCAGCAGTTCTGCTGTAAGAAATGCTGAGGGATTGCTTGTCCAAGGAAAACTTAGACTCAGCCATGGAATTAAGAGGGAAAATCCCAACAGTGTTCACAGAACCAGGCAAAACCAAGCTCAGGCAAAGGGAAGCAAGGAAAGCTTGGCATTACCCATTTCCATTTGAGTTTACATTGCTATCTGTAAGGAAAATAACAGGAACTATTTAATCTGCAGGTAAAATACCAGGAATTAACCCTGAAGGCAGCCAGAGCACAAGCAGGAAGCTCAAAATGAGGGGAGGCACATCCAGAACACATCAGGGCAGCTCCAGGGGGAGTTCAGAGCCTGGGAGTGGGTGAGGGACCTGCAACTCTGTGATGTCTCCCCCAAAACTTTGTGGCCCTTGAACAGCAAGAGCCGTGCCAGGCAGAATGTAATTCCTGGTGAAGGTAAAAACCATGGATTGCATCAGAACACACAAAATCCTGCAGCTCCAAAAATGCTTTTTGGTGTTTGCCTCTGGCTGAGATCGCTGGGTGTGAGTTACAAGGACAATTCTCCAGGGAAAAGAAATCTGGGAGGATGCTGGGAGAGGTAACAAGGACTGGAAGCTGATATTGACATCTCTTTTTTCCTTCTGGAGTTGAAAAGTAGCCCCAAAAGTCTGGAAAAATGGCAGCCCCAGGTGATCTCACTGCTCAGGGCTCATTTGTGAGAAGGATCAGGTCAAATGATTTCCTTGGCTCACTGAGCAACTTTAAGCTGATACAGCACAGAATTTGACTCAGTAAAATCCCATCATCACTTGACAACAGGAGGAAAATATAAACCCAGACAAGAACCAGATCAAATATTGACTTTGTTCAAGAGGAAATTCGAGGGGAGGCACGAGTGCGGTGTATTTCATGAAAGCAGAAACCACACCTGAAAAATGCAGCATAATTTGTGGAGAAAAATGAGAAGGAAAAGTGTTTTGTTATTTATCACCACAGCACTCAGGACCTCTGGAACACTCAGCAAAATGGGATGCGATGGAAAGATTGTAAATTCCCTTTGGAGAAGGAGAGCAGAACATGGGAAATGCTGTCCCTGAACCAGAGATATTGCTGAAATATTCTAAATTTTCCATACTAAACATTGCAAGAGGAGAGAAAACACAGGTGGTGCAATACATAGGAGGTGCCAGCAAAAAGTGAAAATTAAAAGGATTTTATTGACTGATATGTTCTTCCTGAAAACGTCTTGAAATGTACAAACTGGACATTCAGAACTGATTTGTACATTCAGTATGTTACACTGATTCTTGGAGCCACGAGAGAGAGAGAGAATATTACTGTCACTTACAGGATGTTCACATCGTTGCAGACACCAAAAAGTGTGGATACATTCTAGTCTAGAAGTGAAACCAAAACAGAACTGGACACCATGGTACACGGAAATGCCAATCCCACTGACCCCACATGCGCCAGCTTCACACACCAACCCAGCCACAGGGAGTGCCACCCCCTCCTCCAAGTCTGAATCAGCACTGCTTATTAAATTCAACCCCTTTTCCCAGATTTCAGAGCTGTTTGGGGAGGGAAATGCTTTGGAGTGAATCGATTCCCTGCAGGGTGTTCAGCCAACCACGTCTTGGCAGTGTCTGTGGGGAAAGCGTGGGTCACCCTGCGTGGGATTAATTCCAGGGGGAGGTACCAAGCAAATGTGTGCTCAGAAATCCTACAAATGCCCCTTTCTGGCCATAACCCATCTCCTACCACACAGGATTATCCCCAATTAATGACTGGAGACAGAGACTTGCTGATTTCAGGCCTGCTCCACCAGCCAGGGGTTATTTCACAGCAACCCCAAAGCTTCTCGTTTCGTAATTTGAAATGAAATTCTCCTTTCTCCAGAGCTTCTCATTTCACTCCCATTTTTTTGTTTGTTTTTCAAAGCTGCAGTCATTAAATGCCTCACAGCAATGCTGTTACTGAGCTCTGGGCAGTGCCTGTGTGGCAGGAGATTTGAAATCCTGTAAGCCACACATTACCTGGGGAGCTGTCCCACAGATCTGGAGTTGTTTTCAATTCACCAACCTTTTAATCACAGTCTTGTATTGTTTTTTTCCCCCCCCTCAGAGCAGAAGGTCATGGGTTCTGGGTTCTGAAGAAAAGAGGTCTCTTTTATAAGCTCAATACAGTACTTTTATATTTCAGACTATGATATACAGTGTATACCATAAATTAAGACAAATACTTGTCACTTTATCTATGTAGGCACAAGAAAATCAGTGACTTTACTGAAGTGGAGAAATCTTCAAGGGTATCATGATTCTGGACTCCATCTCCTGAATAAGGGGCACTGAAAAAAAATGGAGAGAGGGTTTTATTTCACTGACAGAGTTCAGCACGTTCAGTAATCATCCCTGTAGCACGGTAGTTTTGGGAATAAATGACTTTAATATCATCTCTCTGCTCGTTTAAAGACAAATATTTCCATTCTTTTAACCAAAATGGAAGTGATCCTACATTTTTCTGGTGTAACTTCCTTTGAAATGTGCCCCGTGGAACCCAAAGCTGACATTCTTGGCACACTTCTGGGAGTTTTGTTATGACAGTTTTCTTTGATCTCAAACATCTCCTGGCTTTTAGTTCCAAAGTCTAAATTCCCTTTTCCCAGCAATGCATTTAACAAGGCTCCTGTATTTAATGAAATATTCGAAATAATCATTTAATATAAAGGTAAATTTCACTCTTGGCTCCCTAAATCTTTGGACAAGCATTTACATAAATCTGTTCTTCCACAGAAGCGCTGGTATAAAAATCTAATATTAATGCAGCAACTTCTTAGCACTTGGGCAACTTCTCCAACTACAACCAGCTGCAAAATTCACTTTACAGCTCAGTGCAATGTCCCTCTGTGCCCTCACAGAATTAAAACTGACACACAAACACGATTCCCCCTGAGATAAAGAACTTTTTCTCCCAGTGGGATGTGCTGAGGAGCAGAGAGGATGGCACAGCCCAAAGTCTGCCCCCAGCATTCCAGAGGAGTTAATGGGTTACCTGTGTAATAGACCAGTTCATCCCAGCCCGGTTTATGCCACGCTGCATTCCTTATATCTTCCCTGGTTTGCAGGTCTTTGTAAGCTGGGAAAACAAGCACAAAGTGACTCCTTTTCCTTCTGAACAGGAACAGATCCCTTAAAAGCATTCCAAGGAGGAATCAGGAGGCTGGGAACAGCGGGAAGAAGAAAGGCAGGAGTTCTCTGCCAGAAGGAAAAGCTCCCAGAGCAGGACAAACAGAAGGAGCTGGGGAAGAGACAGAATTCCTGGACACAGGTAAGATAATAAGAGCAGGGGTACAGCTGTACATAATATTCTGAATTGTTGGGATATTTAGAAAAAACGGAGTGATTTCTAACAAATTATCATTTTTCAAGCTGAAACAATCCTAAGGTGTTTATAAGCATGAATGCACACAGAAAGCCAGAACACCTCCAGGCAGGAATGGAAATAAATGCCTGACTTTCCTGACTTTCCTCCTGCAGCTGTGGTAAATGTGAGGCTTGAAATGGAACTGTAAAAACCTGATTTCAGCATGAATTGGGATGGCAGGGTCAGGGCTGTGGGACTGAGAGCAAAGAGAAGGGGACAGCAGAAACTGTGGCAGAAACAGAAGAAAACATGAAATGTTTATTTCTTGTTTGGTGAAGAATAAATTTGCCTACACAAAAATTATTTTAAAAAATCAACAAATTAAAAAATCAACAAATT
>NW_008239778.1:1037296-1047639 GCF_000691975.1 Corvus brachyrhynchos
GAAAGAAAAAAAAATATTAAAACCCAATTTGTAAGACGTTCCCTTTGCCTTGTGTAAAAATGTTTCCTCCTGGGCTGAAGCAGTGAAAGAAAAAAGCAGGAAAAAAGCAGAAAAGAACAGGAATTTACCCCAAAGGTGATGGACCATGTAGAGCTGTCCAATCTGGGAGAAAAATCCCCCAACTGCTTCATTACTGTCCTGTCGGAAGCGAATTGCACGAGCCCTGCAGAGGAGCAAAGAGACATCAGAACCTGCAGGTCTGGGGAGGAAATCAGGGAAAACTGGAAGGGAAACAGAGTGGAAGGGAGGCTGGAATGTTAAATTGCATTTGCTGCACACTTCAGCAATTAAAGGTAAGAAAAAAATCTGCAGCACCCTTGTTTTCAGCACTAAGTAATTAAGATTTACCTCTTGTCTTGTTAGGCATGCATTAAAATTGGAGGCTACATTTACACTAAACTTGGCATGAATCATTTTTCAACCAGATTCAGGATCAAGATAATTGCTGGAACAGTGTCAAGTGGCCTTTTCATAGCAGGTTTTATAACTAAATCCTCAAGTTTTAGTCATATCAGCTTTGCCACATTAATTTTCTACAGATTCTGACTTTTTATTCATGTGGATCTTTGCATAAATAAGATAAATATTTCTCTTGTTGGATCTTATAAAACAGATTTCTTACAGTGGAGATGCGCCTATTTTATAAAAAATTCTAAATTCAACTTGTTCAAATGATTGTAATTGAAAAAATTATATCAATGACAAATCTGAAAATCTAAGTCCTCACCTTTGTCCAAATAATTGAAAATACTCTGAATTGTTTAACTATCAACCAGCAGAATTGCAAGCACAGTGAGTGTAAATTGAAATAAGGTTAAAAATAAGACAAAATCAGAAGCATATAATCAATAGAAAACTGTCTCAGATACTTCTAACCTATATATTAAAATAACAAATGTGCTGCTCAGCAGCTTTTCAAGCAGCAACTTGACTTTAAAAGCCTGAAGAGCCAAGATTTAAGCTAAAAGTGGTCTTGTGAAAGATGACCCAAGTCTCCCAGAGGAACTGCCACCCTTTCCAAGCAGCTTTCTGCTGAAAATCCATGGTTTTTGCAGCAAACTAAAACAGTTCTGGGAAGCAAAACCAAACCAGAGCGTTGTTTGTGCACAAAATTCCTTTTCCTTTCCTCAAAGGGTCACAGGACTGTCTGACCAGTGGTGCAAGTGCAGCAGCAGCCCCTGAACTGGGGGATTTGGTGGCTTTGGTGCTTTTTCTACACCTGCACCTCTCAACCTGGAGCACACCAGGGCTGAAGGCAACACTTACCAGTAATTGCCCCACTCAATCATTGTTCCAGGCTGCAAGAACAACAGACACTGTTAAAACTGCAGTTAAAAAACCCCCAAAATACAATTTTCACACCGATTCTGTATGGAAACCACTCTGCATTAACACAGTGCCTTCCTTTTGAGTGATAAGAATATAAAAATAATCTCTAATTGTTCTGTTTACCACCTCTTAGTCATCTCTGAAGCATCCCTCAAAGCAACCACAGGGTTTCAGCCCTGCAGACATCAGGATCTTGCTGGAGCCTGCCTTCACTTCAGACCCCACACTTTGAGAGCAGCACTGACTCAGAAATCAGCTTTGATAAGAAGCAGATTTTTCACACAAGCTCAGTTGGCCATAAAAACCCTTAGAAGGTTTTAGGACAGCACAGAGCTTCAAAAATAATAGAAGAAATAAAATTTAAACTTACTCTGAGTTGATAAGATCTCAGTTCATAAATATTAGGGCCATCTCTGGGAACAGGTTCATTCCAGAAGCTGAACTCCAGCAGCAGCTGGTTCTTACGGGAGAGGAGCATGTTACCCCTTTCCTTACGGAATTCTATGAATTCCTAAAAAAATAATGTGGGAATTGGGTCAAATTCTTCAACAACAAACAGCAGGACACCATATGGTGGCTTGGATTTTTGGTTTTTTAATGCTATCAGGCTTGTGGGACAGTGAAATCCTTAAAGGAATCTGGATTCTCCTTGGTGAATCTGAGAATTCCAAGGATTTACACGTGACGTGTTCAGGAATTAAACCTGAATGTGACAATAAATTCTTTCTCAAAGAGGTTTCTGGGCTTGTACAGGAAGGGATGAGACACTTTAATATCTAAATCTGCATTTTTTTTTTGCTCTGCCTGTTCTTTGCTCTCTCCTGAGTAAGAAAATCAGTGGTTTTTACCTTATTTTGACGAAGTTTGCTCATGACCTCATTGAGAGCTGGGTAACCTCCCTCATATCTCCACAAATGAACTGAAACAGAGAAAATTAAACTTTTTCGAGGGATGTCCCAGACCAGTGGTAAATCTTCTGGAAAAATCACGCTATAAAATGCTCTTCACATTACAGAATTATACAAAAACAGAAACCAGGCAGCAGGTTTGAAAACAAGATTTTCATTCATGAAAGCACTACACATTGGGATAATTTAAGGATAATGGCATCATCTGCTTTTTGAAAGGGGTTCTCTTGGAAAATTTTGCAATTTACTCTGAGGGTAACAGGGAAATTTCTGAAAGGACTTTTTGTTGCCATGCTAGTAAGATGTGATGACTTGACATGACTGTTATTGAAATTAAGGTTCAGTTGAAGAGGATGACTTAGTTCCAAAAACGTGCTTTATACCAATTTCATCTAAGAGCAGTGGAGGGGCAGATTTTCAGTTCAGTAAATTACTCCAGCACAAAAGCAAGACACTTTCTGTAGGACATGAAAAACGATGCAAATGTTATTTGTGAGCTCAACATTAATAAAAGCAGAAGATAACTGAACATTAGCCAGGATTTCCCCCACAAAAACAACTTCAGGACACGTATTTATGTTTGTATCTAAATTTTTTACAAAGCATTCCCTCTGTAAAAAATCAGAACCAACCCCTTTAATAAATCACAGAAAGATGTATTTACAAGCATTTAGTGTAGCAAGGCAATAATTTCACCTCACAGAATCACAAAAAACTATTTTCTCCCCTCTTAAGCAGCTCTGTGCCTTTTCCAAGAGAGCAAACAAGGCTGATGGGAGGCACTTCCCCGTGAGAGCAGATTTATCCTCCTGCTTCTGCTGCCTCAGCCCCAGGGCAGATTTGATGGATCCATCTGATATTAACCCAGCACTGAACAAGTCAAACCCCATAATCTGCTTTATTCCAGTGCTGCAAGAACACTTCCAAGGCAGGCTGGGGATGCAGTGACAGATCCAGCCTGTGTTCATCTGTTACAAAAGCAGCCACTGAGACTTGCCTAAGGAATTCCCATTTCAATTGTCCTCGTTCCCCAATTCCCCTTCAGCTTGCAGGGTTGGCTCTCAGACACTGTTTGGTTTATCTGCTGTTAATTCTCTGCATTTGTTCAGTGTCAATATTGCAATATGCTGGCAGTGCAAGGAGAATTAATGTGTGCAGGAGTTTATTTTTTAAGTAGGAAGCAACAGCACCGATCCTGGCACAACTGTAACAGAACCTCTATGGATTTGGATCTGTGGCTTCCCATTCCTTCCAATTCCCAGGGTGTTTTCCAGGTTTTCTCTCTACACTGGACTCTTTGGAGTTACCTCTGTAGCAGCTCTTCCGTCATGCCTAGTTCCAGTTTGTTTTCATAGTTAGGCAGTATCCTCATATGAACATGAACAGAAATATTTTTACTTTCCCCCAGTAAAGTTTAATGTTAAGTTTACAATGCAGATGGGTTGGAATGATTTGCATTTCATTACCATACAGCAATTACAGTCTGAAAGCCTGAGCAAAGCTTTTATACTGCCCAAGGAGGGATAAACTCTGGCTTTGCAAGAGTTACCCTAAAATATTCAGGAACTGTGTCCACAGGACTATATTTTACAAGCATTTCCCCAAAACCTGTCAATTTTAACAACCATCACCACCTGGAAAACAAGAAAATATATTAAAAATGAGACAAAATTGAAGGAATGAACACTTTGCTGTCCAACCCAGCACGACAAAAGCAAGACAAACAGCTGAGAAGTGATGCACACACCCCCTCAGTGGACACACTGCCAACAGGCTTTGAGTGTCAACAGAGATGATTTAAAAGAAGAAACCTGCCAAGCACATGGGTTTACATTGGGTTGTACTTCTATCTCCTACCAGCCTGATCTTGCTCTCCGTACCACGTGTTCCAAGTCCCCACCAGAGCACAAGGGTAGTGTTTTTCTTCATGAATCTTTGGCAGCACCTCTTGACTTGAAAACAAGGAACACAGACACTGGGTTGCATTGCCTTCAGGGAGGCCACAGTCGATATATGAATAACACAGCATCATGCTAGGAACATTCACAAGGTTTATTTTGCACAGGAGAAAGCTGAAATATCAAATTCTGCTACGCAGGAGGAAGGTGGCTACACCCTCGTGGAGAATTAAGGTGAGTGTTACCATTTTCTTAGAATTTTTAACAAAGGATTCTTTGGATGAAGGAAATTAGGTTTATCTAAATAATTATGTCTATCTAAAAGGTTATCCAGCATATCAGGAAACAAATATCAGGATATCTCACAGAAAATTCAGCTTAAAGGGGTGATTTGCTTGAGGAAAAGCTTTTCTTTGCTTGAGGAAAAGCTTTTCTTTGCTTGAGGAAAAGCTCCCCTCAAGGGGGGGAGAATGCACAGAAATAAGAAAGCACAGTCTTCTAAACCAGTTACACTTGCTGAGCTGAATGAATAAAAATAATGTGATAAATGAAATAATGGCTGTACCTCAGAGTATTGCTTTTTAATTTCAAAAAGCACTCTTACTTTGAGGCAACTTACCCACTAACCAACAGTGAAACTGCCTTAAAAATACCTCCAAAACACGATTTCTGGCTGACTGCTCCCAGCACATTAGCAGGAGGAAATTAGGTTTTGCTGATTGCTGACTTGGCCAAGACAGCTTTCCCTGCACTGTGTCTTGATGAATAAGTCAATTAGTCTGGTTGAACTCTGCCTTTTCTGTTTTTCCCTGAATAATTATCCTTCTTCCTCAGTTTGGCTCACAGGCAACGAGTCTCTGCACAGTATCAAGTAATAAAAAGTAGGCTGGGCTGGGGTTGGGAGTCATTAGAGATGAGTTTTCCTCTCGATTCTGCCACTGACTTTCCACACAACCTTGAGCAAATCTCATTACCAATTTGTACCTCAACGTTTTCTCACTAGCCAGTGTAAATAATATGATAAATGACTCTCCAAGGACATTCTCAAGGATGTTTCACCATCAGTTCATTTCTGCAGAGCAAAATGAGGTCCTGGAAAGGCAGCTTTGAAGAGGAATGGTAGATTATTGCATAATTCTACCATATATTGTTGCAAATTAAGAGAAAAAATGCCCACAGAACACCTTTTTAAAAACACCTGTCCCTAATTCTTCAGAAGGGCTCCTTAACCACAGTAATTTCTGAAATACTCTTGTAATTGTCTTCATTACATTATTTCTTAATAACTAATGACTAATCCTCATTCTGATTTGATATAGAATTAACCTGTTCTTTTTTTTGTTTTTTATTTAGGAAGAGGCAGGAGGAATGTTCAGAGAGGCTTAATTTTGTTTATTACTTTACTCAAGTTGTCTCCTTCCCTGAAATACTTCAATTTGCTTTGGAAAGAATCAATCCAACCACACATACTTCATCTGACTGCTGTCAGCAGTTTCTTTCTTTGCTGTTTGTCTCTTTCCTTGAAAATAGAAATCTCTGCTCTCACTCAATGTTTAGGCAGCTCATGAAATACTGCACAGAAGTGGTTCCCTGCCTTGAGTAATTGGACATGTTTATATTCAGCTTTTAAACAGCAAGCTGGCTGAATGCTAATTGTCCTTTACTGTGTATCTATTTTTTAAACAACAAAAAAGCTAAAAATACCTTGACTGAATGTTATTCTAGTGGCTTTTTATGCTTGTACAGCAGGGAAAACTGGGTTATCCAGCCCAACACAAGAAGGCACAAAGGTGACAGATGAGCTGTGCAGCCACCCAGTAACAGCTGAGGACATGAACTGGGAGCTGGGACTTCTTCCCCTCCCTCCAGCCCAGCTGCTGTGCTCACACTTCAAAGCTGGTTGTCGTTATCCTGAGAATGTTTTATTTCACTGGCAAGTTGGGCACTGTCAGTGAGAAAAGCACTGCTGGGTGCGAGGCTCACTCCATCCCCAAATTTAACCACACAGCTCTTTCAGGGCTCCAGAGGGGGGATTGTGCAGGCAGAAAAGGAGTAGCATTTCTGCACTTTCACCCTTAAAGCAGTCCATTTCAAATGGGATTAACTCCTACATGTTCTAAAGCTGCAACTTTTTGGGAAAGCTGTCACAGTGCTGCTCTTGTTGGAGGGAATCACCCCAAAGCAGAGACCACGTCCAAGGGTTTGTGTAACTCCTTAGGAGCAGCTCAGCAACAGGAGTTGTGAAAGGGACATAAAAAAGCTGAGAGGAAATCACCCCCTGGGTTTGTAACATCTCAAAGTTCTACTTGAGTTTAACACTGGTGTAGTTTTATTTACCAGTGATCTCTCTTTCCTTTCAGGGCAGAGACAAAACCCATCCTCAACCTGGCAGCTGCAGAGGGAATGCCAACATTCCACCTTTCCCTGCATGCATCAGCAACTTTAAGACCACTAAGGGAAGGGGGAAAGCTGTTCCAATAAATATCCCAAAGCTCTCACAACAGGAATCCTCCTCAACTGCAGCTTAGAAAATGACACCTCCAAGAGGAAAGTGGGGTGAACTGAGTAAAGGATTTTTTGCTCTTTCATTAGCATCTATTTAATACCAAATCCTAAAAAAGCAGAATTTTGTCACCTCCCCTCTACACAATTACGATATTTGCCAATTTACACATCAACTCAACATGCCTAAAAGGTGAAAAGAGAACTCACACACTTACCAGAGCTTGTTGTAGGCCTCTAGACATTCAGGTTTGACATTGTGAACTGCAACAACAACAACAGGGACGTGAGACAGGCAGGGACAGAGGGGAGGAATGGTGCTGCTGAGCACAAAGCCATCACTCACACTGGAGTTTGTACAGACTGCTGGTCTCTCTTTTGGCCAGGAGGTTGGAGTGGGCGTCTTTCCTGGGATCGACTTTGCGCACGAAGAGGGATTTTAACCAGCTCTCCTCACGGGCTCTGTGGGCCGAGGAGCCCAGCCCCCTGCAGGGAACAAGGACAGGGCACTGAGCCTCTGGAATTCCCACCAGGCAGGGAAGGCAGCCATGAGTTTAATGCAAATTATAGTATCACAACATACAGTTACATATTGCTAAAACTTCCCACTGAGTCTTTTCCCAGCAAGGCAAAGGGGGCTCATTCCCCAGGGAGATTTCTCATTTCACTAGATACAGTTAACCATACATTATCCATGGTTATTCCCTGTGCAATGGATACTTTTGCTGCCTATTTATCCTCTTTTTAGCCCATTGTCTTTGCCCAGGGCTGGGTCTGCCCTCGTGTGAACAGTCAGGAGTGAAAAAGAAGAAAGAAAACCGTGCAGAAGGAAAACTGCATACAGCATAAAAGGGAAAGGAACTGCCCTGTGTTCCTGTGCAGAAAAATGAAATGTCTTTCAAGAGGAAAAACAGCATGAAAGACTAATTTGGGAAAAAAGATGAGTGGTAGGAAACAACCAGCCAAGAAATATTTCAATTCCAGATTCTGGCAACTGCATCATGTAGGGACACAGATCCAGGCTCTTTGTACAACATCCACGTTTCCCTTGCCTCGAAACACACGAATTTCACTGTCTTTTCTTATCTCATCTTTATTCAGCTTCTCCAAGTACACTTTCCAAATAATACCAGCTCCCTTTACATCAGAGCACACAAACCAAGTGATAACTGTGATTTTTTTTTTTAAGTGATGTGTTAAAAGAATTATTCTTCTTTTCCAGATGACCAGGACAGGGAATCTGATGCATTTAACTGATCCTCTACAATGTCTGACAAGCTCAAATGTTTTTGCTTCTTTCTCCTAAGATCACTTCCTTCAATTTGCCTTTTTTTGACAGCCCCACAGTAGCCACTGTGAAGAAAATTAATTCTGTCACAAGCTTCTAGTGAAATTCTGAAGTATCAAATGTGGTATTTATACCACATATATTTACTTGTAAGCTGGAAATTTCAGCCTTTTCCTGCCTCAGATGTCAACTTTTCACCCTTAATTACTGACTTGGAGATGCAGAAGACAGCTGGATCTCCAGCCTAAAGCTTTCTTTCAGGAAAAAAAAAAAAACAGGGAAAGAAAATCTCAATTTCATTTGAGAAAAATATCCCACTGGACACACCTGTATTACACAAAAGCAGTTTTTTACAACAATCCACCTTTTAGTCTGAAAAGAACATAATGACCTGGTTCTGCCCATGGGAGCAGGATGGAGGAGCGGGAAAGTACTTCACAGCAGAGAAACAACAACTGCAGCTGAGATGACCTTAAGCATGAAGAAATAATTTGTAAATACTGGTGAGTTTATTGAAAATGGTGCCCTCCCTGGCCCTGAGCACACACACAAACATGTGGCTGTGCTGGAAGCCAAGCAGCTATTCCTGAGTGCAGGCATTTGAAGGGCATTCCATGATAAGGCTGCTGCTGGAATGGCCTGGAGCGGAGCTTTCTCCGAGCTCAGAGCACAGGGCTAAACCCCACCTCAGAAATCCAAGTTTTGTTTTAAAAAGCTCCCTCAAATTAAACCCTCACTGGGCTCCAGGAGGCAGAACTCAACCCCAGCCCTGCAATACTCAGACCTGTAAACTCTCACCATCCCCTGCCCTTTATTAAACAAAGTTAGCAAAGCAGTATTTAGAAAACTACTCTTCGAGGATCATTGTTTGCAGCAAACTTTGAAGATGAAAGAGAGAAATAATCATGATTAATTTCCTAATCATCATTTTTGTGAACTTCAGCAGCAGCGGGAATAAGCTGGAGCTACAGGGACAACTCTGAAAAGCAAATTTCTTTGCTATTAGGAGAATCTCATGACTTGAATGTTAAACTGCACCTAAAAGTGGAGGTATGGCTAATTTTCAAAACAGTGACAGGAGTAATACTTTACAGAGTTATGGAAAATCTTTTCCCCAGCAGCTGGAAAGCTCCTCATGAGCACTGACTAACAAATCACAACTAAATATTCACCTCACTTACAATAAAGGTAACAGGCTAAGTTTATTAAAGCAGATGTTCACTGCACCCAAACTGAGATGCAAGGGCCTGGTTTTTAATCCATATCCTAAAATACCACTGTCATCCCAGACTCCCACAAACCAAGAAGCCCTGAACTGATCACTGGTTCAATTTTGTGGGCAGTGTGTACCCAAAATTAGCTCTGGAGGAGCAGGGAGCCAATTCATGTCTTTAAACAGCTGTGAGCATCAACTTGTCTTTGGTAGCAAGTTCTCATCCTGCAAATATTAACTGTGAGCTTTGCTTTCTTGCTACAAAGGTTGGGCTGTGAATGCAAAAGGCTAACACTGAATAGCTTGCTTAGATTAGATTAAAAATGTCAGGGAAAATACTTCTTTTCACTTAGCTCCTACTTTAGCACAAAATATAAACTGGGTAAGAGACACCAGGTGAAGTATTTAGATTTTTTAATAACCCATGTCTGCCTGGAAGAGAAAGAAAAACAACTTGTCTATCGTTTGACAGTGTTTGATCTGTGGTCTGAACAAAGTTTATTTGAAACTAAAATAACCCCAAAACATGCACCTCTCAACATACTCCTTGAACAGCTGCTTGCAGGGATGCTTTTAGTCTTGCCTATTCTGAGGCTTGAAGCAGCAGCTTTCCCCGTTTCAAAAAAAGGGAGGAAAAACCGTGTAAATCCATCCCAGCTTGGGAATTCCTGTGTTTCCAGCACCCTGTGCCAGCTTCCTACAGCTGGAAGGTACCCCAGGAGCTGTGTGTGTGTCTGCACCTCGGGCAGCCGTTCACACAGAGATGCAAATCTCTGCACCCCAAAACTTGATGGATGTGCCTCTCTCTGTGCCCTGGCACCAGGGCAGGGGTGAGTGCACATCCCAGCTCCCATGGGAAGCACAGATACACCAGCCCTGACTCCCAAGGGGGTTTCTATGTGTGGCTGTGCATGGTGAAGGCAGGAAGATGCCGGGGTGTGCAGTCACGCACCCCGACCCTGAGGAAACATGGATTTTTGGGCTGTGCACCCTGTTGCTTGGAGGAGTTGGGATAGAGAGCTGTTGCACGCCCTGATCCTGGAGGGATAGCGCGGTGCGGAGCATCCAGGTATTTAAATCCCAGGAATACATGTGAGCAGGGCGGCTGGGCACCCCGAAAGCCGTGGCTGTGGGGTGCCCTGTTA